>NC_142042.1:18039742-18350342 GCF_982192425.1 Myodes glareolus
AACTCAAAGCCATTCCACTAAAATCAGGAGCACGACAAGGCTGTCCACTCTCTCCATACCTCTTCAATATAGTGCTTGAAGTACTAGCAATAGCAATAAGACAACATAAGGGGATCAAGGGGATTCAAATCGGAAAGGATGAAGTTAAACTTTCGTTATTTGCAGACGATATGATAGTGTACATAAGCGACCCCAAAAACTCTACCAAAGAACTCCTACAGCTGATAAACACCTTTAGTAATGTGGTCGGATACAAGATCAACTCCAAAAAATCGATTGCCCTCCTATACACAAAGGATAAAGAAGTAGAGAGGGAATTCAGAGAAACATCACCTTTCATGATAGCCACAAATAGCATAAAATATCTTGGGGTAACTCTAACCAAGGAAGTGAAAGACCTATTTGACAAGAACTTTATATCCTTGAAGAAAGAAATTGAGGAGGATACCAGAAAATGGAAAGATCTCCCCTGTTCTTGGATTGGGAGAATCAACATAGTAAAAATGGCAATTCTACCAAAAGCAATCTATAGATTCAATGCAATTCCCATCAAAATCCCATCAAACTTCTTCACAGACCTTGAGAGAATAATAATCAAGTTTATATGGAAAAACAAAAAACCCAGGATAGCCAAAACAATCTTATACAATAAAGGAACTTCTGGAGGCATTACTATCCCTGACTTCAAACTCTATTACAGAGCAACAGTATTGAAAACAGCTTGGTATTGGCATAACAACAGAGAAGTCGACATATGGAATCGAATAGAAGACCCGGGTATTAACTCACAAACATATGAACACCTGATATTTGACAAGGGAGCTAAAGGCATACAATGGAAGAAGGAAAGCATCTTTAACAAATGGTGCTGGCATAACTGGATGTCAACATGTAGAAGAATGAAAATAGATCCATATCTATCACCATGCACAAAACTCAAGTCCAAATGGATTAAAGACCTCAACATTAATCTGACCACTTTGAAACTGATAGAAGAGAAAGTGGGAAGTAGTCTACAAGATATAGGCACAGGAGACCAGTTCCTAAGCAGAACCCCAGGAGCTCAGACAATAAGAGAAGCAATGAATAAATGGGACCTCCTGAAACTGAGAAGCTTCTGTAAAGCAAAGGACACTGTCAGTAAGACCAAAAGACTACCTTCCGACTGGGAGAAGATCTTCACAAATCCCTCATCAGACAAAGGTCTGATCTCCAAAATATACAAAGAACTCAAGAAACTAGACACTAAAACTCTAACTAACCCAATTAAAAAATGGGGTACTGAACTGAACAGAGAATTCACAACAGATGAACTCCGAATGGCCAAAAGGCACTTAAGGTCATGCTCAACCTCCTTAGCGATCAGGGAAATGCCAATCAAAACCACTTTGAGATACCATCTTACACCTGTCAGAATAGCCAAACTCAAAAACACCAATGATAGCCTATGCTGGAGAGGATGTGGGGTGAGGGGAACACTCATCCATTGTTGGTGGGAATGCAAACTCGTGCAGCCACTGTGGAAATCAGTGTGGCGGTTTCTCAGGAAACTGGGAGTCAACCTCCCTCAGGACCCAGCAGTTCCACTCTTGGGAATATACCCTAGAGATTCCCTAACATACTGCAAAAGCATTTGTTCTACTATGTTCATAGCTGCACTATTTGTAATAGCCAGAACCTGGAAACAGCCTAGGTGCCCCTCAATAGAAGAATGGTTAAAAAAGGTGTGGAACATATACACATTAGAGTTTTACTCAGCGGTAAAAAACAATGACATCTTGAATTATGCATGCAAATGGACGGAAATAGAAAACGCTTTACTGAGTGAGGTAAGCCAGACCCAAAAAGAGGAACATGGTATGTATTCACTCATAAGTGGATTCTAACCATAATTAAAGGTCTTTGAGCCTATTATTCGAGATCCTAGAGAAGCTAAATAAGAAGATAAACCTGATGAAGATTATTTAGCTACCCGCCAGGAGGTAGGAAATAGACAAGAGTCCCAGGTAACCTCAGGTGCATGGGGGGGGGAGGGTTGTTGGAAGGGGAGAGGGTTAGAGAGAAGGGAGTAGGGGAGGAATGGGGAAAGCTCGGTGGCCTGGGAGGGGGAGAGTGAGGAAGGATGAATATGGGATCAGGGAAGAATATATTTCAAGTAAGGGAGTCATTTTAGGGTTTACAGGAGACTTGATTATATATGGGATACCAGGTCCAAGGAGAGATCCCCAGATTGTTCTCTGGACAGAGGAGAGGGTGCCTGAACCGACCGTGGCCCATAACCATACTGATGTATATTTTGCTTATCACCATAGATCCTTCATCTGGCGAAGGACGGCGATACAGACGGAGACCCACATTGGAGCACCGGACTGAGCCCCCCAAGGTCTAAATGAGAAGCAGAAGGAGGAAGAACATGAAAAACAAAATCAGGACTGCGAGGGATGCTATCACCCACTGATACAAGGGAACGGATCTAATGAGAGTTTACCAAGGCCAGTTGGACTGGGACTGAACGAGGACGTGATCTAACCAGATTCTCGGAATTTGGCCGGATTCTCTGAATGTGGCTGGCCCGAAGTCTTTTTGAAAAGCCATTGACTATGATACTGGGACTTGTTTCCTCTGCATATACTGGATTTTGGGGATCCAGTCTGTTTGGATACTCACCTGCCTGGACCTGGAGGGAGGGTGGAGGAACTTGAACTTCCCACAGGGCAGGAAACCCTGACTGCCCTAAGGGACGAAGAGGGAGGAGGAGAGGGAGTGGGGGGAGTGGGAGGGTGTTGGGAAGAGGGGCAGAAATGGAAACTTTTATAATTTAATAAAATTTACTCTAAAAAAAAAAGAAAAGAAAAAAAATAAATGCTAAAACTAGAAAAAAAAGATGCATAAAACAACAAAACAATAAGGTACAAAGAATATGTCAATTAAACAATAATGTATGGTAGGTTTATACACTAAGCTTACCAGCTACTTCTTCATAATAAATAAATATAATTTCTAAATACTTTAATCTCTTGTTGCAAACACAAATATGTTTTTGTTTAATCAGACCAAACTTTATCAATGAGCATGATTAGATTTGCTTATCTCATCAAAAAATGTGTTCATTCTATGAGCAAAAATATTTACAATTTAAAATTTCATCTTTTCCAAGAGAAAGACATCAAGTGTAAATAAAATCCATTTAGCAATAAATGCAAATTTTAAAACTGAATGATTATGTGGGATTCCTCTCTGTGTATTTTTGATATCGATGGATAAAGAAACTGCCTTAGCCTTTGATAGGGCAGAACTTAGGTAGGCAAGAAAAACTGGATTGAATGCTGGAAGAAAGGAGATGGAGTCGGAGAAAAGCCATGTAACCCCACCAAAGATAGACACCAGAACTTTGGTCGGTAAGCGACAGTCACACGAGAATACACAGATTAATAGAAATGGGTTAAATTAATATGTAAGAGTTAGCCAGTAAAAAACTAGAGATAATGGGCCAAGCAATGATTTAATTAACTCAGATTCTGTGTGATTATTTCAGAACTAGGCATTCGGGAACCAATTAGTGGCCTCCTTACTACCGAATGATTGAGCTACTGATTAAAAGATACTTACAGAGCTGGGTGGCGATGACATATGGCTTTAATCCCAGCACTCAGGAGGCAGAGGCAGGTGGATCTCTGTGAGTTTGAGGCCAACCTGCTCTACAGAGTGAGTTCCAGGACTGGCTCCACGGGTACTGGGAAAACCTGTCTTGACAAGTAGGAAAAAAAAAGATATTTACAGAGGATATCAGAACAGTTATAACTGTTGTGTGGCTGTATTTGCCATACATATTTGCATACACACTATACATACTATCATTTAAATATACTTACAGAGGATATCAGAAGAGTTATAAGTGTTGTGTGCTTTTATATTTGTCAAACATTTTTGCATAGATGCTATAATTTAATCTCTACACCATAGCACTATCCTGACTGATTTTGTGGAAGAGCATGTTGATATTCAGAAAACGCAGTGAATTCATTTCTTTCATTATTGGCACTGTGTATTGTTCCATGGAGGATTTGAAGTGGCAAGTTAAATGCTTTTCTGAAAACTTACTAGGATGTGTACTTCACCTGGGATATCCACTCGCGTTCTCCTTTGTAGGCCATGCCTTGAACTTGGCAAAGTATATTGAAATGTTTGCTTTGAATAAATACCTTGCCAGTGATGGATTCTGACAGCTTAGGTTGCTTGTGTGTTTCACTGTGTGAGGAATTTGGCTGCCAATGGACACTGGAAGGAGGTGTGGAGAGAGCGGCTCTGTCTCATGTGGCTGATCTGAAACCATGACAGAAAGTGTGGCTCTGATGAGTGATAATCATGGGGGTGGCCATTGCATTAGGGTGGACAGTGGGGCTAATGTCAAGAATTATTAGTTCCTAATTTTATAATTTTATAGTTCATTTTATTTATGACTGCACCAAATATACGTCTCTTTTCTGTTTAAAACGTGGTACAAGGGGGAATCTGACACCCTCTTCAGGCCACCTAGAGTGCCAAAGCACATCCTGGGTATTTGCCATGTCTTCTCTTGAAGGGTAGATGGTGATCCTATTACTCAAATCGAAAATTAAAAATAAAAAGCCACTTAAAATTGGAATGTATGCAATGTTTGAAAAACACTATAAATATATTCCCTAGATAGGGTATTCTCCTCACTTTCTAAAAGAGCTACCCAATTTTGATCACAGCTAACTTGTAGTATATTTATTTTTTTATTTAGTTTGTTAGAATGGTACACTTCTTCATGAAAAGCTAATTTAACATATGAAATTTTCAGTGGAATAATGAGATACAAAGCAATTGCTTAATGAAATCACTAAGGTTTGCATGTAATTTATTTAAAAATGAAGTGAGAAAAGAATTTTATTGATAAATCATAGCATATGTTTATTATTTTAGTTAATGTTACTATATAATGTTATTAATAAAGAAATTTCTATTTTTTCTCATACAGTATTTTGCAGTTTGTCACTTTGAGGAGCTGGTATGTGGACAGAAATGAACTGGATACTTTGGAGATGGATTCACAGGCAGGTAGGAGGTGCCAGGCATGGGTGCTGTGAGTCAAATTTAGCCCCTCTACAAGAAAAGCTGTCTCTCCTGCCCCATATGTGTTCTTTTGCCTAAAGTCTACAAAAAATTTAAAACATGATCTCTTCCAATAAAAGTTATTTCAGACAAGACAATGAAATGATAAGTTCACAGAAATCCAGGAAAAAATTGTGCTTTAATTTATCATTTCCCAAAAAATTGCACAAAATAATCATCCAGAAAATGGGCAATTATTTAACATCAAACTTTCTGGGCATTAGAATTAACGCATTTTGTAAGCAATTCCATGGTATGCTTTGAAAATGAACTTATAATGGCATATTTTCTCACAAATTAGCACATGAATACTAATCATAAACTGTTTCTATATTGTCTTTGTATCTATATACTAGGCATTAAATTTAACTTCAATAAATATGAGTTTATCTCTCACTTAATGATAATAACAATAATTATATTGAAAAAAGACGATTTTATTGGAAAAGAAATGCCCTCTGGATATGCATATAAAAGGTGGAGAGATTCATTTTAACCTAATTGAAAAAGAGTTTGAGGACCACCTTCATAGAATAAATATGTAATAATTACACACACACACACACAAACACACACACAGTTTCTGAATATTGGGTGTCCTAGTCAGTAACTGCTGGTCCGTCTTCTACACAGACACATCAATACAGGTGAGACTCAATCTAGTCCTCAATTCTCCCCTCATCTCTGTCTTTACTGAGATAATGTACTACGAAACACTTAAAAATATGTACTCATTAATGGTTCTCAACTTCTTTGCATATATTTCTCAAACTCTCTAACTTTGGATGAATCTTCATCAGCTGCTGTCTACCTTTTCTGCCTCCAAAGGAATATGGTCTTTTCTCTAGGTTATGTCCTAGATTTTTAATAAGTATTCTTTTTCCTTTTTGAGACCAACGCCTTTCTTTCTCAATCACACTCTGTATATTCAACCTGAAAAAACACCAAATCTAATTTCAAGTAGTATTGTAGTGCCAAAGAAATGAAAGTGTACTAGCACAAACCCAGACAAATAGATCAATTAATAGAATACAAGATAGCAGTATAAACTAACATAGCTAGAAAAATATAATTTTTAACAAAAAAAAATGTACTGGAGAAAAGGCAGGATTTGCCAAACTGGATAAGCATATAAAGAAGAATGAAATTCAACCCCCAACTTTCAGCTTATTTAATAATCAAACTCTTTGGGTTCAAAGTGTTGAATGTGAGACATAAAACTGTGTGACTATTAGAGGAAATGCAGGAAATATTTCAAGATAGAAGAGGACACCATGATTAGCACTCTAAGGGCTAAGGAAACAACACCAATAATGGACAAATAGGTACTAACAAAACTCAGAAGAGTCTGAACAAAAATCATGCAGTGAAGTCAAGAAACGACATCAAAAATCAGGCCAAATCTTTGATATCTGTACATCTGACAGAAGACTGGCATCTAGAACATAATGACAGCAACAAACCTGAAAGAAAGGAAATCCAGTGAATAAAAAATGAAATGAACACGTAATTCTCCAAAGATGAAATAAGAATTACTAATAAATATGAAAAATATTCAACACCAAAGAAATGCAAATCAAAGTTACATAAAGATCCCATCAGACAGTAATCAGAACAGCAATTATTAAGAGAACTAAACAATACAACAATTAAGTCTGTGAAATGATTCCTTTTGTTTTTCTGCTCAATGCCCAGCCTGGAGCCTAGCCCAGTCATCAACAGCTAAAGCTCAGCTAGAGGAGGAAGAGTTGCAGGGACCAGATGTGGTTAAGGATTCCACAAGAACACAGCCCAGATAATCAGCTAAGCAGTACTCATAGGGACTCAGAGAATTGAAGCAATATTCAGGAGGCCTGTATGGGTCTTACCTAGGTCCTCTACATTCATGCTATGATTGTATAGCTTAGTGTTCTTATTAGATTTCTAACAATTAGAGTAGGGTTATCTCTGAGTCTTGCCTGTTCTTGGGGCCTTTTTCCTTCTACTTGGCTGCCCTGTCTAATCTTGATATAAGAATTTATACCTAGTCCTATTGTAACTTGTTATGCCGTTTTCTTGGTTAATATTTTGGGAGGTCTGTTTTTTTTTTTTTTTCCTGAAGGGAAACAAAGTTAAGGTTAGGGTTAGGGTTTAGGTTAGGGTGGGTGAGAGGGGACATGTGGGTATAGACTGGGAGGGGAAGGGAACTGTGGTTGGGATGCAACACATGAAAGAAGAGTAAATAATAAATATCTAAATAAATGAAAACAAAACAATGACAAACACTGGGGATTATGTGAAAAAGGGATACCTTATTTATTGATGGTATGAATATAAACTATTGCAGAAACTAGTAATTAGACTCCACCAACATTAAAATTGTGACCCAAGAATATGATGGCAGTTACAATGAAAATACTTCCTGGATCATATCACAGATCCTTGCGTATCCATGCCATACTTTTTTTTTTATAAAAGTTTATTAATTTATAAAAGTTTCTATTTCCCCCCCTCCTCCCAACACCCTGCCACTCCCCAAACTCCCTCTCCTCCTCCCTCTCCATCCCTAAGAGCAGTCAGGGTTTCCTGCCCTGTGGAAAGTTCAAGTTCCTACCCCCTCCCTCCAGGTTCAGGAAGGTGAGCATCCAAACAGACTGGATCCCAAAAATCCAGTATATGCAGAGGAAACATGTCCCAGTGTCATTGTCAATGGCTTTTCAGAAAGACCCCGAACCAGCCACATTCAGAGAATCTGGTTGGATCACGTGCTCGTTCAGTCCCAGTCCAACTGGCCTTGGTGAACTCTCATTAGATCCGTCCCCTTGTATCAGTGGGTGAACGCACTCCTCACGGTCCTGCCTTTCTTGTTCATGTTCTCCCTCCTTCTGCTCCTCATTTAGAATTTGGGGGCTCAGTCCAGTGCTCCAATGTGGTTCTCTGTCTCAATCTCCAACCATCAATGGGTGAAGTTTCCCTCTGGTGTGGCCTTCTTTGCTTGGGAATATACCCAAGAGATGTCCTATCATACCACAAAAGTGTTTGTTCAACTATGTTCATAGCAGCACTATTTGTAATAGCCAGAACCTGGAAACAACCTAGGTGCCCCTCAATAGAAGAATGGTTAAAAAAAAAGGTATGGAACATATATACATTAGAGTTTTACTCAGCGGTAAAAAACAATGACATCTTGAATTTTGCATGCAAATGGATGGACATAGAAAACGCTTTACTGAGTGAGGTAAGCCAGACCCAAAAAGAGGAATAGGGTATGTATTCACTCATATGTGGATTCTAGCCATAATTAAAGGTCTTTGAGCCTATTATTCGTGATCCTAGAGAAGCTAAATAAGAAGGTGAACCTGAAGAAAATCATGTACTTATCCTCCTGGAGATTGGAAGTAGACAAGAGTTCCAGGCAACCTCGGGTGCATGGGGTGGGGTGGGGGAATTGTTGGAAGGGGAGAGGGTTAGAGAGAAGGCAGTAGGGGAGGAATGGGGAAAGCTCGGGGGATTGGGATGGGGGGGAGGGAGAAAGGATGGATATGGGATCAGGGAAGTATATTTCTCAACTAAGGGAGTCATTTTAGGGTTTACAAGAGACTTGATTATAAATGGGATCCCAGGTCCAAGAAGAGATCCCCAGATTGTTCTCTGGACAGAGGAGAGGGTGCCTGAACTGGCCTGGCCCATAACCATACTGATGAATATTTTGCATATCACCATAGAACCTTCATCTGGCGATGAATGGAGATAGAGACAGAGACCCACATTGGGACACTGGGCTTAACTCCCTTGGTCCAAACGAGAAGCAGAAGGAAAGAGAACATGCCATTCTTAATCCTTAAGCTATATAATCATTCTGAGTAACAACTGACAGAGGAATGGGTAAGGAAAATGTGGTAAATATACACAGTGAGAATTTGTTCACCTTTGAAGAAAATGAAGTTCTCATTATCGGAAAAATAATAGATCCGTTGGAAAATAGTCATATTAAGTCAGTCTCAGAAAGACAAACCTTGCATTTAAGGAAGACAGACATATACATAAATTATATATGGATACATAACATGGAAACAGAAATAAAAAAATATTCATAGGGGTAATGAAAATGAGGATGGGGAAAGCAAGGTAGAGGAGTGTGTCACAATGTGTGGAATATGTACAAAGTACAATTTGTGTTTACACAGAAATATAAGGATGAACCCTGTAGCAGGTACAATAAAGATATGCAAATGAAATATTGTCAAGAATAAATGGAGAGCAGATAAGGAGTATATTTTCTCAAATTATAACGCATCCAGCTTCAAGACAGTCACCAAGAAGAAACCTAGTGATGATCTTTAACATGTCAGAATGCCTTCTGACAGCATAATTTGGGGGACTAGCCCATTACTGAGGATGTCTACGGTTTTCAGTACAAGGTATGGATGCTTTCATGGTGGGTAACCTTGGTTTAGACAGATGTTGGTTACCTGAAAGCTAAAGTCCCACTATTGCACCATTGGCCATGTTGTGTCTGACCAGTCATTGTCGTGGTTCATAAGCTGTAATTCTGAGAAGGACCACTAGTTTCTCTTCTTCCTTGGCAGCATGTACAGCACACACACACATTAAAATACTTTGAGATTCAAAACACAGAAGGCAAATCTAGATCAGTTCAAGTTTGATTCCTCAAAGTCATTTGTATGATGTTTTCAATAATGAAGTCTTCAAATTCTAGGAGGAAAACAAAGGCAATGGCAATGACCTATATTGATTTTGGAGTCCTTATACTCTCTTGACCTCAAAGGATGGTTTTCTATGCCCTGAACTAGGTTTTCTGCTGGATAGTCTATGGCTCTTGTGGGTGAACATAATAATTACAAGTGACATTAGCCCACTTGAAATTATACATGTATTTAAAATATTTAAACATATATAAAATTCATTTATGTACTTATGTGTATATAATATATTTCCTCTGATTGTTCCAAAGGTACATTTTATTTTTAAGTGGTGTGTGTGTTTGTGTGTGTGTGTGTTTGTATGTGTGCACATTTGAGCCAGTGAGTGCAGGTACCCCCAAAGGTTCTGGATAGCCCTAGATCTGAAGCTATTGTCAGTTATGAGCAGCCTGCTTTGGTGCTAGCAATGATGTTCTTGTTTTTTTGCATGAGTGATACTTGTTGTTAATGGCTGAGTTATCTCTTTAGTTTCCATGTTAGGCAGTCATTTCCGAGTCACAGTGACACTCTGAAGCTTCTATTATGTATTAAAGAATTAAAAATAATTGCTTAATTAAACAGTTTTTTACAATTTGATGTTTAAAACTTTATTTGTGAAATATCTCCTAACTTCCTGTATGTATGCCACATGAGAGGCAATGTTACAGATTTATAATATATAGCAACCTCTAACATTTTATCCTATCTAATTCATATCAGTGCAGTGTTGTCCATTCATATGGAAATGATAGATCCATAATATCAATCTTTTCAACAGGCTGTCACTACTAAGGTGAGTATAAATCAAAAGTATTTGTGTGGGAAAATGGACTATGAATAATATCACAGCAAAAACAGCAATAGTTTTCCTAATAGAACTGAATCACCAAGACAATGCAGTAAGAATTCCCAAGTGGCTGATTTTATCCTCTAACGCTCATCCAAACGAACACAACATAATCTGATCAGAATAAAAGAAATATAAGGTGCCATAAAAATGACTTCACTAATAAATTGCTTTCTGCACAAACACATGCAATTTTAGTCTCAGTTTCCATATAAAATGAGGGAGCAGTGACACCCACCTTTAATCCCAGTGCTGGGGAGGAGGTACCGAGGTATTACTGAACCTTGATGGCCATTTAGCCTTGCTTAATTGGTAAGCTTCAAGCCCAGTGAGAAATCCTTTCTCAAATAATAAGTTAGAGGTTAGGAAAAGAAGACATTTTGTCTTCTGGCTTACACACACACTTGCACATTCACCCACACATAATGCGCACATAGCACACATGCACATACATAAAAGAAAATATGTGGGTCACTCTTGCCATTTCATCTACTTTAAAATCCTCTCCTCTATTTTATAGGTTTTATCTCCAAACTTTCCTAATTTAGAAGTTTAAAAACATGGTACAAATTTTCAATAAAAACATTTGGTTTTTATAAACCTTTAAATTTAATATATTCATCATTTGACTCATCAAAAAGAAAACTGAATATAACTAATATAATAATTAAAAACGCATTGGAGAAGGAAAAAAATCACTTACCTTGCCAAGATATCAGTGACTCTTTCTACCAGGTTAGTATGAATAATAGACTACATCTGTACAAATAAAATTTCGTATCTTACCTTTTATATATTCCACAACTGCTACACAGCTCTTTATATGCAACCATTTAAATACACCCCTGAGTAGAGATGCTGTTTTATCTGCTTGCTATCATAATTATCTTTTCATAATAGCTATGTGTGTTCTCAGAGTATAACTGCCTTCTGTGAGGCTCAAAGTCCTCAGAGCACAGAGACAGATGCTTATCATATTTGATTTCTCAGTGCCATGGTCTTCTCCAAGTAATTAGTTTTAATAAGTGAAGAAAGACATGGCTAATTGAAGAGACATATGCAAGTTCAGATATATAAAATTCACGTAGAGAATTATTTAATAGAATATATATTACTTGCTATTCACTACAACAAGCAACTGTAACTATTCAAGGGAAATAAGAGAGGCACTGAGTGTCCGTCCTGGATATGAAATGTCTGCTTCTTTCAATTAAGTGTTATTTTTACCTCCTTTTATATTTTTTATTATTTCAGTTAAATTCATTTTTTGATGAGTCAAATGATAACTATATTAAATTTAAGTATTTATAAAAAATAATGATGTTATTGTTGAAAAATTTTTTTATTAATTAATTTATTTGTTTATAAAAATTTCCACTTCCTCCCTTCCTCCCCATACCCTCACATTCTCCCCACTCCCTCTCCTCCTCCCCTCCCCACTCCCTCCCCTCCTTCCTCTCCAGTCCTAAGAGCAGTCAGGGTTTCCTGCCTTGTGGGAAGTTCAAGTTCCTCCCCTCTCCCTCCAGGTCTAGGAAGGTGAGCATCCAAACAGACTAGGATCCCAGAAAGCTAGTACATGCAGACAAAACAAGACCCAGTGCCATTGACAATGGCTTCTCAGTCAGCCCCCATGTCAGTCACATTTAGAGACTCCGGTTTGATGACATGCTCGTTCAGTCCCAGTCCAGCTGGCCTTGGTGAGCTCTCATTCGATCAGTCCCCTTGTATCCGAGGGTGAATGCATCCCACAGGGTTCTGATTTCCTTTTTCATGATCTCTCTCCTTCCGCTCCTCATTTGGACTTTGGGGGCTCAGTCCAGTGCTCCAATGTGGGTCTCCGTCTCTATCTCCATCTATCGTCAGATGGAGGTTCCTTCTAGTCCTGCCATTCTTGCTCACATTCTCCCTCCTTCTGCTTCTCGAAAATTTATAATCCATTTTCTAATTTCTAAAGTTTCAACGGAGTTCTAAAATTTTTGCTTTGCAAATAATAAAACAAATTTATACTGTAAATATAGAAAACTCTTTATAGTTTATGATGTAGAAGTCATAACCCTATTACTCTTAACCACTTATAATCCAAAACTCCCTCATAAGATATTGCATTTCAAGTATTCAACATACGGTTATTAAATGGCATAATGTACCAGACATTTTCCCATGGTCTACAGTAAGTTCCAGAGATTGTTAAAGGAAAGATTTTCATGGTTCAATTTAAAATTTTCCATGTTTTGAGAGTTTTCTTCAATATCAACTTATTTGTCACTTTCATTGATTTGAATAACTTATACATTATGTATATAAAGCACATCAGTAATATTAATAATGATCTCTAAGATTCTTTACTTTATACATGACTTGGACATTCCACTAAAAATGTCTTTGTACTGGGAAGAATAGATGATCCATTTAAATAGGTCTTTACTTAAGGGATAATGACTGCCTGTTGTTACAGTGAGTTTTGCTTAGAATTCAAGGATAGAGAGACCTCAAAAACAATACAGAAGAGGCAGTATATGTTGTTCTTTCCCTAGGTTGTCCTTAGTATCTTTTAAAAATAAACTACATGGTGTAGATTTCCTGGAAACAGTAGGCAGGGAAGACTGTTAAGGGAAGAAAGGGACAAGAAGCCAGATGAAAGCCAGCTTGCTTCCATAGAAGGAGGCTCCTGGGAAGGGCAGTGGAAACTTTCTTGCCCGTATGAGACTCTGTTTCATACTTGGCTGACATTCCTAATGCCACTCAGGCCTTGACAAATCTAATTTATTTGGGTGTTCTTCGTCTGCGTCCATAAAGAAACAGAGGATGCAGTGACTACTAGTCTCGGTGTCTCTGGAGCAGTGCCTCATGCTGGCAGCAGAAGCTCTGATTAACAGGAACATACATTTCTTTCAGAAACAATGACATGCTTTTGTTCTTATGAAGACTCGTTTGAGGCCTCTGCCAAGCAAATCTCCAGACAGCCATTTTCTCCAAGTCAAGGTTTCTGGCTAGACAACAATTTAGTAAAAGAGAGGAGTTCACCTCTGACTGAGGGAGGGAGGAGAGGTTCAGTCTACCAGGAAGACAGCAGAGCTAGCAGTTTGAACATTAAGGAAACTTAAAATGTAATGTGTCATTAAGTATCACTGCACATAATAGCATCTAAAGCAATGTGATGGTTTTTGTGCCTTTTAAATCTAATCAAAATGCAAGAAAATAGATGCTTTCTGCAGTGACACATTTTTTAACAGTTTTATTTATAGATCTCTGTTTATTTCAATTCCGAGTCCAGAAGTTTCTTTCAGATCACTGAAGTTAAGCTGACAAACACTAGGTGTTTCTCCCCAAGACTCATCCTTATCTATTCTTCATGCATTAACGCAGGTAGTCTCTCACTGTGTAACTGACATGCTGGCTGCAGCAAACGCGTTGGAACCATCTCCTGAGCTCATGCTTCCTGTTTTCTTCTCTTCATGTATAGGAAATTAATTCTCAATGTTTCTTTCTTTTCTTTTTTCTTTTCCTTTTTTATAGAAGACGCCAAATTCTAAACTAAAATACTATTAATCTCCAAATAAACACTTTCATTAATAGCTGATATATTTCAGTTCACACAAAAATATTGACTGTGAAATTAATAAATTCTAGAAAACCATGTTGTATGGCACCATATTCTTCCTCATACTCAACCATTGATTGTTGGATTTTTAAATTAAAAGAATATTTAAAATTCTCTATGACATGAAAGTTCTTTGTATTTCACGCATTTTAGTGGAAATGTTACTAAATCTCTTCATGATGTATATTTTTAAACATAATAAAGCACACTGTTTATCTTACTAAATATTCAAAAGATTAGAATATTAAAGTTTTAAATTAATTAGATCACAGAAATTTATGTTTGGTCAGTAATTAGCAATTATATTGGGTAACAAACCTGGTATGAATAATTTAAATGTATCAGAAGCTTAAAAAGGAGAATAAAATGTTGGCATTCTACTTTGAATTTTTCATAGAATATATAAATTTTTATATATGAGAAATATATACTCTTAATATGTATGAGAATATACTTTTCTTAAGCATGAATTAAGATAGTTGATATATAAAAAGACTATATTTTAAAAACTACTAACAGCTACTAATAATGGTTTATTATTAGATAGCTTTTTCAGAGTTAACAATTGTCAATATCTTGATTTCTCAATCAATCAATAGCTTATATCATCCAACACAAGTTGGAATGGACAGGTTTTGTTTGTTTGGTTTTGTATTCAGGTTCCATTCTTTAAATTACTGCAATCATTTCAAGTTATATAATTTTCATGTTAACACCCATGATTCCTCATAAACAACTAAATTACTTATTTATGAAAAAAACATTGCAGTTTAGAACAAAAGAAGATATTTGAAAACAGATATTTGAACTGAAAACAGTGTAGTTTACATTTCTGATGAAGAGGAATTCCTTTTGATTGACATCCTAGAAATGATTTAGTGATGTCAGTTATTAGTATCGCCCCAAGTTTGAATATTCATAACAATTGGTAAAGTTAATACCTCAATGTAATTAGCTATGTCTCCTATATCAGTTTTGAAAATTTGATGCTTTTGAAGTTTTGTCCATTTTTAAAACTGAGTCATATTTTTGTTGTGGAGTTTTAAATATTGTTTTTTATTTACTTATTTATTTATTAAAAATTTCCACCTCCTCCTCGCCTCCCTTTTCCCTCCCCCTCCCCATCTCCCTCTCCCTCTCTAGTCCTACGAGCAGTCAGAGTTCCCTACCCCCTCCATCCAGATCTATAAAGGTGAGTATCCAAACAAACCAGGCTTCCTCAAAGTCTGTCCATGCAGTAGAATCAAAACCCAGTGCCATTGTCCTTGGCTTCTCAGTCAGCCTTCATTGCTAGTCACATTCAGAGTTTCCAGTTTGATCACATGCTCCATCACTCCCAGTCGAGCCGGCCTTGGTGAGCTCCCATTAAATATTCTTCATATATGGATTCAAAAATAATTTGAAAAAAAATTAGTGTTTGACTTGTTGTTTCATTGCCTAAAGAACTAAACATATTTAGCTTTAAGATGAAGGTTAAAAAAAGTCAATGGGATTATGGAAATTTGCTAACAGAGATGAGGTCAAAGACGTGCTGGTAATGTTTTAGAGGATGTTTCATTTTACACCTTATGTTATATCCTTAATCTACTAATACATTTTGAATCAATGTTTTATAAAATATTAAATGTAAAGTATAATTCATTTCTTCCTATGAGTTGCCAAATTTCCTAGCACTATTTGTTGTCATTTTTCAATGAATGGATGTTACAACTTCATCAAAAGTCAACAATATTTATAGGTCATTATTATTGAAAATATATTTTCTTTCATAAAATATAACTGACTATAACTTTCTATCCCCTAACTCCTCCCAGATTCTCCCCAGGTCAGTTTATAAACACCATCATGTTTCATTGATCTCTCAATTTATCCTTATGACGTTTAAATTACTTTGTAAGGGGTTTTGGATTTTTCCTTTGAGGCTCTTAACTAGAGTTATCTTGGCTACTCTAAATGATTATATCTTCCATGTGAATTATAGAAATGTATTCACTGTCTCTACAAATTGGCTGATAAGATACTGAACAGGATAATTCTCTATCTGCATATTTAATTAGGAGGGTTGGCATCTTAAATTGATATATCTTCCTCTACATGCACATTGTATATGTTTCTGCTGATTAAATGTGCTTTCATTTCTTTTATTAGTGTTTTGACCTTCCTGCAGTCACATTGTGCAAATGTTTCATCGTTGGTATTGGAAATGGGAAATGAAAAAAAAAAACTATCTTGTAAAGTCTGGTATGTTACAATGAGCTACTCATGAGTTTATATAAATCTTACAATCTTATTTTGGTTTACTTTTTAATTAAATAAAACATGTTCCAAAAAACCAGCTACAGGTACATTTATAGTAATTGTAATCATAATATCAGAGACTGAATTTGAATGTTGTCAACCTGACAGGATGAGCAAGCTAGGAATATCTGTTTAATGTAATAGTCTCTAATAATGACAAAAGTTAGATTAATTTATACCAGGACTCTGGGTGGGGGTGAGGATGGCTACATCTTTTGCATTGAGCAGGGAAAATACACGATGAGCCCAAAGCATCTCACACTAACAGTGAGAAAGAAAACACAAACGTTTGAAATGAAGTGGATCAACAGGATGCAGGTATCAGTCTGAAAGAATTTCTTCAGCCAAAGATGGGATTATTTGAGGAAAAATCAGCAAAGACAAAACTAGATTATAAACCTCAAAAAAAAAATGAACCGAACAATCCATACAGATAACAAGTGAGTGACTAAATAAAAACATGGTGAAAGGAATTTACACCTCTTACAGAATTCTAAGCAATAACTGCAGAATACAAAAAAACCCAATAGAAAATTACAAGGGCATGCAAAAATTAGTTGAAACAAAATGAGAAGTTGAATACTTGAAATCCACCAAAAGTCTCTATAACATGAGTCCCGGCTTGTTGGGGTTTTCGTCCTGCCCAGTACACCAACAAGTCGGCAAGTCCCAAGGAAAATCACACGGAGTCTACATTAGATTATAAACTGATTGGCCCATTAGGTCAGGCTTCTTATTTGTCCTTGTAACTTATATTAATCCATTATCATTATCTATGTTAGCCACACAGCTCAGTACCTTTCTCAATGTGACAGCTCACATGTTGCCTCTTCGGTGATTTGGGCAGGAATGGTGGAGGGAGCTTCCTGCTCTTTGCTCCACCCCACTTCCTGTCTGGCTTTCCCGCCTATACTGCCTGCCTGGCCAATCAGCGTTTTATTAAAACATGATTGACAGAATACAGATAATTCTTCCGTACCATTTCCCTCTTTTTTTTTTTTTTTAAACAAAGGAAAATACCCATAGTCCATTTGTCGGGAATGTGGGCGTAGTATTTCAGACTACTTCCTGCTGGTTGGGGGCACTGATAATCTTATGGGGACCAAAGAAAATTTAGAGTTATAATCAAGTCCTGACTGGAGTATCCTGTGAGTCTTGATCATCTCAGGCAGCATCTTGAATCTTTTCTGGATGTAGAACTCTGACATCTGGGCCATCTGTTCCTGCCAGAGATTTCTCAGGTGGTCTTCCTTGTTCAAACTGGATTTTTCTTAATTCAGAATGAATCTACAGCCTCTCATTCTCTGTGGAAACAAAAGCAAAATCTCTTCTCCAAAGTAAAAAACCTTTTGAACTCAGTTTTGAAGCCAAGGTATTTTCAAAATACCTATCTTGGGTTAGTTCAGCAGCATTTATAAACAAAAGTCTTTTAGCAGCTGCTGCTCCTTCCTCAGCAATCATACAATTCAAAGAGAGCATAATAGCACACAGTATCAAGATTCTCTGTGTATTTTCCATCTTTATGTGGCTTTATTTTAACTTCTATTTCTTTTATTTTTACTTTTAACTTTTTGAGACAGGTTCTCTGTATATCTTTGTCCTGGAATAACTCTGTAGACCAGGCTGTCCTTGAACTCACAGAGATCTGCCTGTCTCTGCTTCCCCAGTGCTGGGCTCAAAGGTGTATGCTACCACACCTTGAACTCACAGAGATCTGTCTGTCTCTACCTCCCAGGCATTGGGATTAAAGGCATGTGCTACCACGCCTTGAAGTCACAGAGGTCAACCTACCTCTGCCCCCTTGAAGTCACAGAGGTCAATGTACCTCTGCCTCCGAAGTGTTGGGATTAAAGGTGTGTACCACCACAACCAACTACTTTCTTTCTTTTTTTACTTTTAAGAACTTTTACTTTTATCCTGCATATATTTTTAACACACTATAAACAATTTAGAGATTTTCTTCGTCTTTGAACCTCTCTTTACTGTATATCTCTTTTTCTGACCCCATGAATCTTTATGGAGAGGATTAAAGCCATGGCTTTGACGGCTGAATCCAGTCCATTCATTAGCTTTCCAGCCTCATGGCAGAGGTACCGCTGGAGCCATTTGTATTGCCAAAACTCTATGGCATTTTAAGGTCCCTGCCAGCAAGCAAGCTGCAGCATTCTGCTCACAGACCATACTCAGTCAGACTGCCTGCCTAAAAGAGTCAGAGTTTGTCCTGGCAGGACGGCCCAGAAAGCCAGCATTTTAAAACATCGCAGCTTTTTTCCTGCTACAGCTGAAAACCCGAAAAGCATGCATTCAACTTTTCACCAACACCATTTAAGTGTTTCATGGCAGGGCCTCTTAATGAGTTACAAAGTTTTGCAGCTAAAGCTGAGTCAGGAAGCCTCTCTTAGATGAGAGTGCTTGCTTGCCTCTAGCAATCAGAGTAGACTTGAGAAATTGCTGCCACCAAGAAAACATGCTTTACTCTATTCTTTCCCAAGCTTTCTCAGGCCTTCTGTGGATGGAGTTATCCACGTGGGGGCCATATGTAACATGAGGGCCGGCTTGTTGGGGTATCTATTCCCGCCCGGTAACCTACAACCGGCAAGTCCCAGAGAAAATCAATCACACAGAGATCTCTATAAGTTATAAAGCTGATTGGCCCATTAGGTCAGGCTACTTATTAGCTTTTATAACTTATGTTACCCCATTATCCTTATCTACGTTAGCACATGGCTCAGTACCTTTTCCAGCAGGGCAGCTTACATCTTTCCTCTCCAGTGGTCTGGGCAGAACTGGCGGAGGGAGCTTCCTGCTCTTTGCTCCACCCCTACTTCCTGTCTGGCTTTCTCGCCTATACTGCCTGCCTGACCAATCAGCATTTTATTAAAACATTATTGACAGAATACGGGTAATTCTCCCATACCAAGTCTCCAGTTAAATAATTATGTAGTTGTTTTAACTTGAGTCAGTCTGAAAAAATTCTTTGCTATTCTTCCTACTAAGAGATTTTACAGCATGTGCAAAGTTCTGAGTTCCTTTCCCCACCTGAAATACATACATAGATGTACATGTATATGATACACACACACACACACACACACACACACACACACACACATATATATATTTATAAAACAGTTGCTATTTACTCTTTCCACATCTTTGAGGGGGTCTAGAATTCCTGATTAACTTCTGTAAAGTAGACCGGGGGAAACTGGAAACTATATAGTATGAGAAGCCTACATATACATCATGACTATGAGACTTTTTGTTCATAAGAAGTAAGTGATGTTGGCCTGATGCCTTCCTAACACCAGACAATGTACACATGACAACCCTGTGTGGGCATGCTCTCTGGAATCATGTCTCCCAATCTGTTTATGGGAATACCACAGAAATACACACTCACGGTTGTTCTATGTGATTCTTAATAGTTTCTCTTTGAAAAACCTCAAGGTAATAAAAAAGGAATGTCTGAAAAACTGACACAGAATAAGATATGAAGAGATAGGCAAACCAAATACAGTCTAGGATTCTAAATGGAAAATGTGATAGAATTGGAATACACTGTAGTGAGGTGAATGTTTTAGATGGTAATGTGCTAAAGATTTATCATCAGGAGAACAAGCTCCTCTCAATCAACTGATCAAGGCTCATAACTCACAGAGACTGACGGAGAAAGCATGAGGCCCACACAGATCTACACCAGATCCTCTGTATGTATATTATAGTTTCCAGTTTAGCATATGTATGGGATTACTGAATGTATCAGTGAGTGGGTCTTTGATTCTTGTGCCCACTCTTGGGGCTGTTTATCTTCTGTTGGGTTACCTTGTTCAGCCTCAATGTAATAACCTTTGCTTCATCTTTTTATAAATTTTTGTCATGTTTGTCATGTTTTGTCATGTTTGGTCATTAACTCTTAGAGAACTTCTCTTGACTAATGAGAGACAGAGATCCAGAGGGGAGGAGAGATGGGGAAGAGGTTGGAGGAGTAGAAGGGAGAGACACTATATAGGGATATATTGTATAAAGAGAGAATTTATTTTCAGGAGAACATTTGTGTACTGTGTTTTAAATTTGAGATTGCTCTCATGTGGAGGTTAAGGAGCAAGTGAAGAAACGAAATGAGACCTATGAGTTTCTCGCTCATGTGCTACCCTTTAAAGCTACCTGATCATGTCAACTCTTAAACTGGAGCACTGGAAGCATGGTAGGATACCAGGAGGTTTCAGTGTGACAGACAGGTAGCCACTGTGGAATATCTGTACAGTCTATGTGGGGTGTGAAGTCATTTACTTGATTTATTTTTATTTTATGACATGTCCTTTCTTTAAGGTGACATCTGAGCAAAACTAGAGAAGCAAAAACCACTCTCAGATTGTAAGGAGTGTTCCATAAGTGTGAAGGTCAGTGGAGCTGGTGAATTAAAAAACTGTGATCTTTTAAAAATAGCATTTTTTTTTTGCAGATGATCAAATCAAGATGATATATTTGAGGTAGAAAGTAATGCAACATGACTGCTGTGCTTGTTAAGCTGACTGAGCACAGAGTCCAGCATAGAGACAGAACTGGCCAACACAGCAAGACTGTGAACACTGGAGTTTGTCAACGACTTTTAAGGAACTACTAGTCCTTTGGAAAGAGGACTGGGGCTCTTATTTCTGTGGAGTTTCTTAAGAGATGATGACTGGTTGACATAGCTATTTTGGAACACTTGCCTGCAGAATCCTGAGAGAATTTATTTCTGGTGTTTGGATTAGCTGGTTAGTAGCGCTTTACTACATCAATGCTAGGAATATACTTTTAGAAAATAATAAAATGATCACTAAAAAGATGAATAGTTGCTCTATCATCTTTCCTTTTAAGAATGTTGAATTAAAATGCAAAAAAACCACATTATTTTCAATGATTAAGGATTTTTAAATGAGATTACCTTCTTATGGGCACACTTACACTGCCAGCAGGGGTGTAGATTGTTAGACTTAATGCATGTAAAGATACACTTAATGTATTATAGCACTTAACACCATGATTGGTATATTGTAAGAACACAGTAAGTGATAGCTGTAACAAATGGTGTAATTAAATATCTGTATTAAAATTATACATGCTACATAATGATTGTGATAGCAATGAAGTACCTCTAGATAGGAAGTTGGCAAAATGTATTAAAGCTTTTAATAGATATTCTCTTTGATATATCAATTTCCTCATGCCAGGAAAATATGTATTTTCCTGGTGTTTCCCTCATGCTGGTGTTTCCAGCATAATGGTGTTTCCCTCATGCTGACTAGAAAGAGATCAGTATGAAGGTGGTAGAAGAAATACGAGTGTAATGTGTTAAGATGAGAAAACAGGGAGTATAATTTTCTTGACTTTCTTTCACTTGTCAGTTTTATTTTTGTGTAGGTGATGTTTGAGCAGAGACCCACAGTGAAGTCACTCAAAGATAGTGAGGGAAGATTTGTGAGTTTTAGTAAGTGGAGCCAGTCAGAGCATCAAGCCAGAAGACATCTGTTTTGTTGTGCATTAGTGCAAGTGATGTGAGAAAAGAAGCGTTCACTAATGTGGCATATACTACTGTAACAACAGTCAACACACTTAAATACACACAGACACACACACTCAAACACACAAGTACTAATCACGTGCAGAGATAGACACACTCGAGCACACACTCAAATATACACACACCAACACACATATAGAGACACTCAAACACACATACACACCACACATACACATGCTCAAACACAATGCACACCACACACCCTATATACACCTAAACCCCATACACATACTAACAGTCACATACACTCAAACACACACCTCATGCATACCTTTCATTAAAACACACACACACACACACTCAAACACACACACCATCACACACACCCACACACTTAAACACAAATGTAATCTTCATAATGATTTACTGAGAGATCATTTTGAATGCTTACAGCTATTTGGCTAACATAACTTGTTTTTCTTTCTACTAGTTTTTTTTATCTACTGAAAAGCTAATTTCTAGATTATAAACTTTGTCATACAGAAGCAGGGGAAGTGCTCAAGTCCCTGTGGTCAGAGGCCTCTTAGTCTTTGTTGATTGACAGAACTCTCTTGAGTCTCACAAAAGGGTAAAGAAATTACTTTTGTCTGAAGACATTCACAAAATATCCCCACAATTGATATGTGTTTTGATTTGCATTTCAAAGAATTATTAGAAGTTGCCCAAAAGACAGTGAAAAGAAATCAAAGATACTGTTTTAGGCAGAGTAAGCTATAATGTTTAATTCCAGATATTATTCAAGGATTAGATGTTGGAGAATGGAAATGCAGATGGAAGGATGCTCTACAGATAAATAGCTAGAATGTGGGATTGCTGGAACATCCACAAGTGTAGCTTTGGGTGGCACTTCTATCATAATATTTATTTATAATAATAAATATTATGGAAGACCTACACACTGTAGACAGAGACTGAAGAATTGATCTGGAGCTGACTAGGAAGTCTTGCTGCTGAGAACTGGCTCTTCTAGAACAGGAAGGAGCTCGGCAAGCTTCCTAAAGAGAAAAACAAACAACAGTCCTACCCAGCTGTAAATCCTGGCAACCGCAAAAATGACCAGCCCACCAAGATAGCCATGGTGGAGCATGATGGACTCAGCAGGTTTGGTGTGGATGAGCCATCGGAATGCAATACACAAATGTAGGTAATTTTTAAAAACTGAAGTTAAAAAACATAAATCTTAATGGCAAAAATTGGTTTTGCTATTAAACTATAGATAATTAATCTTAATAATATTATTTTCATGAGTGCTTATGTGTCAATATCAATTTTGCTAAAATTATGATTAATTATAATAAGAATAGTAGTGAACACACATTAGCATGTGACATTTCCTCTCTAAATAGGTTTTATGTACACATTCATTTCTGTGACTTCTACAGTTCATATTACAGCAAACATCATTATTTTCATTTTACAGATAAAGAAATTGAAGAAGCGGAACTTTCCCCAAAGGCCATAATAAATAAAAATCCAGTGGAAAATTGTATTGTTTTTTACATTTATTGGAAAGAAGAAATAGTATTATACTGCACAGTTGTATGTATTTTCAAAGGAAGAATTACCACTAAAAATATTTCTACATTTTCTGTAACATCCTTCTTGACCTTTGCTTCATTTCCATTTGATTGGATGCCTAAAATTGTACTGAATCTAATCTATGAATCTAAACAAAACAAAACAAAAAACTTTTAAAGCATTTTTTATTCTTTTTAGGAATTTACAACATTTACCCTTGGAAATGTATGAAGAGTACACAAAATTATATTTTTCTCATTAATTACAGTGTGAGTGTGTGTGTGTGTGTGTGTGTGTGTGTGTGTGTGTACCAGTACATGTGAAAAATGAGTTTATTCTCAACACTGGCAATTAGCTGAACATAGAAGTACAGAGGTCAACATTCCTGGGCTCTGAAAAGAAGTTGCTATGGAAAAGAATGCATTCTTCCTCCAATTTTGTTTTTTAAAAGCCTGTTTTAGAGTTTTTTTTAAATGGAATAACTGCTTGTACTACAGTATAAAAATATGAACTAATGAGGTGTCATTAATACTTTAGACTGATATACCCAGAGAAATATAAGTACAATTTGCCGATATTTTGTAACAAAGTGAAAAATATAGGGAACATTATAATCACAAGTTCATCAGTCATAAATGAGGCAGCATTTGATAAATTTAAAAGGAATGTTGCTGTTATGCTCAATAGCTGTCTCAGTGCTGGACACACCACTTGCAATAGGAGGTGAAGAAAGTGAAGGAAGACAAGAGAGGAGAGGAGAAAGCTGGGGGTGATAAGAGAAAAGGGACAGAAAAATGAGGAAGTGATTCATGTTTATGTCAGATTCCTCAATTGCCCACCTTAGTAGACTTTAACATCTGACATTTTGTAAGGGTTAGTCAACAAATGTTTCACTACCCCGCTATCATCTCCTGGGTGTTCCTACCTTTACACTCTTACAATGCCTCCTCCCTCTCTTTTCTCATTCCATATCTTCCCCTCCATGATCTCAAGACTTGCTCTCTTCAGATCATCCAGCTTTCATGCAAGAATATTTTATCTTTTGAAGAGTTTGCAAAGTTACTTGTACTTTTGTAATCTTTGTTTACAAAGACCTCACTCTCCCTTGGTTGGTTTCTAGCACCAGATATTTCCTACCACACTCTAAAATTTATCTTTGTATACATAAACAAGTACATCCATCACTCACTCTCATTGAAGAAGTTTCTCATTATAGCAAATGAAGATCAGAGAAAACCACACTGAACAAATGTAGAGATAAAGGGACTGTGATGAGTTCAGGCCAAAGAGATGCATATTCAACAAAATTCCTATACTTATGGTTTGTAGACAATCATGGAAGAAGCAGACTGGAAATAGTATCATAGCCAGAGGACCTTTAAGACTTCTGTGAGACTGGCAAAAATTGAGAGAGGAAAAAAAAATGTGAGGTCTTGAATTAAAAAGGAAACTTCTTTCTGCCACTTTAAAAGAATTTATTATTTAACATAAGGAAAATTTGTCTTGGTATAGAGGACTATATGCATCTGAAAGAGTGTTTAAAAGAAATTACCAATGTCCAAGTCATTACAAATTTGTCAAAGAAGCAGAGTGTGCTTAAGTATTTGGACAGAGGTAAACTTGTGGCATCCCTTAGTATGCTGTGTGACCCTTAAAAGTCATAGTAATTACAGGTCAATAAAAGTCAGTTGTTTGTTGTACATGGCAAGCTTTAATAATTTTAAGAATAGAAAAATGGAAGTATGAGAATATAGACACAATGGAGTCCAGTAAATATTCTTTACTCCATTGCTATAAGAGATGGTAATAGACAAACATGTGATACCATTATGGGTGAAGAAGAAAGACTAATCATGGTGACTGTAATGGTCAAGATTTTCTATCATGATGGGGTCAGTAAAACTACTCTTGATGTTAAAATATTTAAGCGAACAAACATATAATAAAGGTTAATAATTTAATGAGCACCAATTGCACAACATATTGATGAGGATAAGAAATCTGTCTGTGTTCTATGTCTAAGAGTTTTTTGAGAGATTCATGTAGAAGTGCTTTGCTATTAATCATGATGATGATGGAAGCTAAACTTGACTATAATAACATGAGACACCCAGCATCATGAAAGAATACAATTTAATGTTTCTCTAGTGCTAGTGTGGAGCTTTACTATTCATAATTTTCCAGCATTAGAATAAAATAACAAGAGACTCTGAAATCTCTCATTTATTTACTTGGCATCATTAATGAGAATTCTGTGCATTGTTACACATACTTATGTGTCCGTGATCTAAGAAAATGTACAGATAGCTAGACAGCAATGATTGGTGCAGCAGCTTGTTACATCGTATTGTATGAGATGGAAGAGTATTAACGACTGATCCATATGGGTATGAGTAACATGGGCATCAGGTTGGCACAACAGATTAGTCTCCAAATGTATTGTCCTATCAAAATCTGATTTGAGAAAGTATCTCTGTATCACGTACATCACCAATAATTACCATTTCTTTTCCTTGCTGTGTGCAGAATAGGAAAAAATTCAGATGTCAAAGTCTTAAGTCAGAATAGAAAGTACATTTCCTATCATTGTTTTCAGAAGCACAATAGAGACTGGAGTACGAGTTTTACCTGTTATTATTGAGAGGAGGCAATTCTTTGTAAGTCAGAGGAGTAATTACACTCAAACTCTGTCTGTAATTATCACTAAGCATCTCTGATTTCATTGAGAGTATCAGATCATTTTTTACTGGGTATCTTCAAGATGAAGTACTTTATTTTTCCATAAATTACTCACTAAATTTATTTCTAAGCAATATGGGAGTTACATCAATCATACTTTCTGTTATTGGGGAAGTCACCAGTTATTTGATCTTATGTATTTGTTTTCTAAAATGTCTTGTTACACTTATTTTATCTTTATTTTGGCTTCTTCATTCATGTTGTCAATTTGTAAGTCCTCTTCTTACCCATTCTTCTTTCTTATTTTTTAATTCACAGAAAGTCTGAATTAGTGATATTTCATCTGTATTTTAATAAATAAAACATACCTGAAGATCAGAGAGTAAAACAGCCCCCATAGGTCAGCCTTACAGACCAGGCAGTGGTGACACACATCTTTAATCCCGGTAGCCACGCTAGTTTGCCATAGAAACCAAGAAGTAGTGGTGCACGCCTTTAAACCCTGTCCTACAGAGGAATATAAGACGGGAGAAGATAGCTCTCAGAAAGCCTCATTCTGAGATTTCTCAAGGCAAGATCAACATTTCAGACTGGGGTAGAAGTAAGAGCCAGTGAGTGGCTGTTTTGTTTTTCTGACCTTCAGGTTGAACCCCAATATCTGTCTCTGGGCTTTTATAAATCATGCTACAATTTGACTTTTCTCTCTTGCTGTCAGTAAATTTTTTTGACAGAAGGTACTTGAAGTAGTGCTGACTACATGGTATTGACAAAGAGAAAGCTCTGGATGGAGATGAGGAAGCTTTAGAAGTGCTGAATCTCCCTTTCTTTCTAAATGTTTGTTTTTCAAATTTCTACATGTAATTTCAAATACACATTTACAATAAAAATATTGTGACATCACTTTTCCCCTGTTGTTTCCTTCCTCAGATCTCTCCAAATCTCTTCTTTCCAAATCTTTCCCTATCCTCAAACTGATAAATTCTTTTCTTTACAGTTCTATTGGTGTGTGTATGCGGGCGCATGTATGTACGCATGTGTAACTATATACAAATATATAAATACAGCCTACTTAGTCTGTTTTGTTATTTTTCTATGTGGCTTCAGAGCTGACCAATTTTTAGCCTCTACCTGAGAAGCACCTCATCATTGGTTATTGAATAGATACCCCCCTTTCAACAAAAATTGTGTAATGAGAAGAAAGCCCTAGAAAACTAACATACAATCCTCCGTGTGTGTGTATGGGGGGGATGATATAGACATTAATACCCTCTCTAATATCTTACTCATTTCCTTTTGAGGTAGGGCATTTAACAAAACCCAGAGTTTGTTGATTCTATCACTGATTGGTGAGATCCAAGATATTTAGTCCCTGTCCCAGGACACTTGGATTGTAGGTCTTTACGTTTATTCCTACTTAGTTATAAGGACTCCAAATTTGGCCCTCAGGCTTTCCCAATAAGAATCTTTGATGGCGCATCACCAAAGTCCCTTAAGTGGTTTTCTATGGTATTTTATCAGGGAGATGGAGAGAGGAAAACAAGGACAGTGAAGTGGTATCCTATGAAGGCAAGCTGAAGATTTGAGTTTTTTTATTTTAACTCAAGGGAGCTCACCAATCTGAAGGCATAATCTAGAAGACTTAAGGGTCATGGCAGCCAAAACTTCTAGATACTACTGAAGGGGAGGAAAACATGTAACAAGAAAAAATGACAGTTTTTAATGAGTCCTTTTAAAGATAGTCATGTCTGTTTTAACGCTTGAAGGTGAAGTACTTTAGGTCATAGATAAAAGTAAAAGACTATTAGAAATCATGACATAGACCAACAACTAGCTAAATTTATAGCAAAATGATTTTTGATAGAAAATATTTTCCTTATTTGTAAGGACAAGATATAGAATGATAATCTTGGACATTTACATGACAAAAATGCTTTAAAGACTAGTGAAGATGATTTTTAATTCTTGAAATTTTTTTAGTAGTCATTGATCATAAAAATATGCCTTTCTTTTTTAAAAAAAATCTCTTTTGTGTTTTTTTGTACATGTGCACACACACATAACTGTACATTGCTCATAATATATACATATAATTCTAATTATCTTGTCAATATAAATGATGAAATTAATCAGGTCAAGTGCCAGCATCAATTAATAAATTGATACGAGCTTTTTAATCACTTATTGTTGGTATATGAATAATGTCACTATACCAAATGACAGAGAAAACGAAAGTTATTTAGCAACATTTTATTCTGAACACCTTTATAAGAAGTGAAGACCGTGCCAAAAAAAAAAAAATGAGTGTGTGTGTGTGTGTGTTTGTTTCAGGTTTGTTGAAGAAATGAGTAGTTAGGAAAGAGATCTGGGCCTATGATAAACTGGAAGTTGGTGGATCATAGTAAAGTTTGTTTGTTAGATTTTCTCTATGAGTCTGTGTCTTCTGAAACGCAGATGATTCTTTTCCTTGGTGATGTGGAGAAATCACCTGTTGAAGAAGGTTTTATAATGTGTCCCAGATGAGCTGAAAAGTAAGTATGTTAGAAGGTGATCATTTAATTTTTGGGGCACTGTATAGAAAAGGAAAGAAATGAGAACAGCATGCTTACATTTTTCTTACATGCAGAGGTATCACAATTTAGATTCCTATGTCCAGAGCCCCATCACTAGTGATCTCTGTATTCTGCTGGGAATCTAAAACAAAAATCATTAGAAATGTTTGCCTTTTCATTGTTTTATAAATGGAAACCGGTTTGAGATTACTTTTATTTTCCCAAGCAGTGCTGATCTCAGCCTTTGAGATCTTTAGTGTTTTCTTTACTCAAGATTATTTTACCATAGTTAATAAAGTATTTAATGTTAAATCTGCTGAGCTTTGAACACCCAAGCTTCCTATCCACCCTCCATTCTATCCTCTAATCTATTCCCTATTTTCCATTATACATTTTGGGCAGTTGCAAAGAATTAAAGCTTTCAAAATACTAAGTGAAACCAAATTTTCAAGCTTTGTAACTGTCTGATATATTTTCATTACTTAATAATAAATTGTGGCTTAACATTTTATACTAAAATAACCATCATTTTAAAGTATATTATATTTTAAACATATATGCCTTCATTTACCAAGCAAGGCTGCTCTTCTTTGACATATTGAAGAGCATGGAAAAGTAAGGCCTTATTTATCAGGTCATGTTTTTCTTAGACAGGTTCTCACTATACTGGCAGTAGATCTTGATCAACTGTCCCCCTGCCTCACTATCTGAGTGCTAGGACTTGAGTACTGCACAACCTCACTATGCTTATCCAAGTAAGTGTTCTCAAATAAAATCATTGCCTTCTTTATTTCGGTATTTAGCACAAAGATTAGAATTTATCTACCACATGTGATAGAGTTAAAGGAGGGTAGCTGGAGGTAATTGGTTGGAGGAAAAAGAATGGGATAAGTGGAATAATCTTATTTTAATTAAAATATGACTTTAAAAAAACCTCTGAGATGTTTGATAGCAATAAAAACAAATTTCATGAATTTTGCTGGTTGTGCAAGTAGTCATTGCTGAAACAAAACTATCAAGGATTTGTAGAAGCCTCTGACAGCACCTCTTGTAGATGTATATTAACTGGAAAATATTTTATGTCTGGGCAAGCACACATTTTCCTGTCATTTCTACTTTAAAATTACAAGTTGCATTGGCAGATAAGTAATTAATTTCTTCCAGCCATAGCAAAGGGAAAAATGGGAAATAAGGTTACTTTATAAGGGTAGATTTTCTGTCTATGACTTGCACAGGAAACATCTGCTTTATTTACTGCACTACGATGTAATAGACCATCTCTGTTTTCATCATGCTGGGTCATCACAATTTGCCACAAGTATCGTTTGTTGTGTTTGTTTGGGGTATCTGCTTTCTAAAATTCATGAAGCCTAAATTTACCCTGTACCAGGCCATGGGCAGCTCCTGTGAAGCAGTCGTGCTTCAGAAGTTCAGGCTATGAAGGGAAAAATAAAACTTCTAGCGGTTATTCCTCCTCTTCTTATTCTTTGAAAAGAATTAGAATCCTTCTGAACTCAGACTACTGCAGTGCCAGTAGCTTTGGTGAAGGTAGGATAGGAGGAAGTCATGCTTTGGGATAATAAAGAGTCATGTGTTGTGAGCACAGGAGTTTTTGGATATCTATTAATTGCCTGGGAGCACATTAATTAGGAAGTGAGGTAAGATGTTTTTAATATCCTTTCTTAATGGCCATAAGAGCAAACACATGTGTTTTTAGGGGATGAACCTGTGTTTAGTGTATTAGTTAAAGAGTTATCAATGGTTTAAGACTAGCATATCTGAAGATTTGGAATTAGAGAAAAAAATTACATGTTGGACCTATCTTATATTGGTTTTATGTGTCTAAGTTTAAGTAAATTCCAGTTGCAAACGTGTTACTAAAGGTAACAGGAAACCAAGGACATATTGAGTGGCAGCTGATGACATAACCACATTGAGATTTCAATAATGTTTTTTGTTTTGTTTTATGGCATTCTTGAAAGTGTCTAGGGATATAAGCAATATATATATATATACATATATATATGAAATACAATACTAAATATATATATATATATATAATAGCACATTTATATTTGTATATTATTATTCTAAAAACATGACGAAGTACCAGGGGCCCATCATAGAGTTTTTAAACTCTTCAGCATAATTAGTTTATCAAGTGGCCTTATATTTATTTTCTTACATCCAGATGGTGGCTCACAATCATTTGTAACTCACATATGTACTTACCTGTGCCTTTCTAATGGAAGGGCCCAAATGTAATTGCATTTTAGCTATTTTTTAAATAAAGAAAAGACACGGAAATAAAGATCACACATTAAATTGACAATAATGGTTAAGTCTGCTGGACAGCAGTGACTATATAGTTTAGTATAGTTATTCTATATACTATCCCATTTATGGTTTCCTTTGTGAGTCATGCCATGAAATTATTCACATAAAAGTGTGGATATTAAAATTCATTCAAACTTATACTGTCACAGAGAAAGACAAAATACTAAGAATGGGTGTCTTTTAATTGCTCGGGAATGTAAATATACCCACAAAATGATGTCATTTTGAGGGAAACCAACTACAGCTGTGAGTTAGCTAGCAACAGTCATTTCATTATAAATATTTTTAAGGATATCATTTTTTAAGGAAGAAAAGACAAATGCATTGATTGACTCATCATTGAGTTTCAAAATTTCCTGAAAAAAATAAGCTGAGAATGTGAGGATCTCAAACTTTTGAAAAATCAGATACTTGTACCTAATGCTTAATTTTCACTCTGTTGAATGTCTTCATTTAATTTTATTATAACTGACAAGCCAAGAAAAGATATTTTACTTTAACATCATATTTTGGGGTCATTGCAGTTATTCTTTGAAAGCCCTATTTTTCTGTTTTAAAGTATCCCTAGATGTAGTAAGCATTGTTCACAGATACCCACCTTGCATAACCACAACTGGGAACTATTTCTTATCTTGCCCAGTATAAGAATGTCACAGAAGAAGGAAAATCTGTTTTCAACCTAGAGTTAGAATAAGTGAAATTTCCGTAAACTCACTCTTGAGGTCAAAAGCTACTATGGTTTAATTTGAAGTTATATTTTTGGGCATTGTTTTAGTTTTTGCTAAACAGAGAAGTAAATGAGTTCACCAGTTACAATGGCTATTATTATCAAAGGACGTACACTTTACATTGAAAACTTAGCAAGCTACACTTACCAATGTAATTATTACATAATGTTGATGACAAGAAAAATCAATATATAGCTTCTCTCCCATCTTTCTAGGTAAGTGTTTCTCACCCTGAGACCCATGACCCCTTTGGTGTCACATATCAGATATCTTACATATCAGATATCCATATTATGATTCATTACAGAAGCAAAATTACAGATAACAAAGTAGCAACAAAATAATTTCATTGTTTGGTAGACATGAGCAAACATATTAAAGGGTCCTCAAAATTAGGGAGGTTGAGAACCATTGTTCTAGAATGCAGCACCATGCAATGACACAGTAAACTTCAAATACATGTCTCAATCCAGATCCTTATGGAAAGTGAGGCATAGTTAATGAAAGAATATGCTGATTGCTGGGCAGTACTTATAACTCATCCTTGCTGTGATTCCCACCCTGTTCCAAATCACAGACCACACAAGGCCCTGAGTTGCCACAGCATGTTCTCAAAGCATAGGAACAAGGAGATCCCAGATGCGATCAGAAGCTGGAGAGAATGTTCCTGAGCTTGTTTAGATCAATAAGGACTCAGAGGCGTTTCTTCCTCCCTGATAGGCATACACATAAAGATTAGCATTTTGAAACTGTTACACAGTTACATGTACTATATTGAAGATTTTCAGAGGATATATATATATGTGTGTGTGTGTGTGTGTGTGTGTGTGTGTGTGTGTCTCAAATGTATATGTATATATACTTATATGGTATGGGAGAATTGTCTGTATTCTGTCAATCATATTTTAATAAAACGCTGATTGGCCAGGCAGGCTATATAGGTGGGAAAGCCAGACAGGAAGTAGGGGTGGAGCAAAGAGACTGGGAGTATTCTGGGAAGCAGGAAGCTCCCTCTGCCATTCCTGCCCAGATCACCGAAGAAGCAACATGTGAGCAAACAGCTGAAAAAGGTACCAAGCCACGTGGCTAACATAGATCAGAATAATGGGTTAAGATAAGTCATAAGAACTAATAAGTAGCCTGACCTAACGGGCCAATCAGCTTTATTACTTATAGAGACTCTGTGTGATTAATTTTCTTTGGAACTTGCCGGTTGTGGGGTACCGCGCGGGACAGAAACCCCAACAAGCCAGCCCTCATGTTACATATGGCGCCCACGTGGATAACTCCATCCACAGAAAGCCTGAGAAAGCTTGGGAAAGAATAGAGTAAAGCATATTTTCTTGGTAGCTGCAATTTCTCGGGTCTGCTCTGCTTCCTAGAGGCAAGCAAGCACTCTCATCTAAGAGAGGCTTCCTGACTCAGCTTTAGCTGCAAAACCTTGGAGCTCTTTTAAAAGGTCCTGCCACGAAACACTTAAACGGTGTTGATGAAAAGCTGAACACATGCTTTTCAGTTTTCAGCTGTAGCAGGAAAAAAGCTGTGATGTTTTAAAATGCTGGCTTTCTGGGCCGTCCTGCCAGGGCAAACTCTGACTCTTTTTAGGAGGGCAGTTCAACTAAGTGTGGTCTGTGAGCAGAATGCTGCAGCTTGCTTGCTGGCAAGGGTCTTGAAACACCATAGAGTTGTGGCAGTGAACGCAGCTCTGGCTGGTATCTCAGCCATGAGGCTGGAAAGCTAAGGAATGGGCTGGATCTAACTGTCAAAGCTACAGCTTTAGTCCTACCCATTGAAGACTCGTGTGGTCAGAAAAAGAGAGATGTACAGTAAAGAGCAATTCAAAGAGGAAGAAAACCTCTAAATGGTTTACTATGTGTTAAAAAATATATGCAGGCTAAAGGTTAAAGTTCTGAGGTTAAAAAAGGAAGAAAGAAAGTAGTTGGGTGTGGTGGTACACACCTTTAATCCCAAAGCCTGGGAGGCAGAGACAGACAGATCTCTGTGAGTTCAAGGTGTTGTAGCACACATCTTTAATCCCAGCACTGGGGAGGCAGAGACAGAAGGATCTCTGTGAGTTCAAGGACAGCCTGGCCTACAGAATTATTCCAGGACAAATATATACAGAGAACCTGTCTCAAAAAGTAAAAGTAAAAATATAAGAAATAGAGGTTAAAGTAAAGTCATATAAAGATGGAAAATACACAGAGAATCTTGATACTGTATGTTATTATGCTCTCTTTGAATTGTTTGAATGCTGAGAAAGGAGAAACAGCTACTAAAAGACTTTTGTTTATAAATGCTACTGAACTAACCCAAGATAGGGATTTTGAAAATACCTTGACTTCAAAACTGAAATCAAAAGGTATGTTACTTTGGAGATGAGATTTTGCTTTTGTTTCCACAGAAAATGAGAGGCTGTAGATTCATTCTGAGTTAAGAAAAATCATGTTCAAAAAAGGAAGACCACCTGAGAAATCTCCGATAGGAACAGATGGCCCAGATGACAGAGTTCTACATCCAGAACAGATTCAAGACTGCTGCCTGAAATGATCAGGACTCACAGGATACTCCAGTCAGGACTTGATTATAACTCTAAATTTTCTTTAGGTCCCGATAAGATCATCAGTGCCCAGAACCAGCAGGAAGTAGCCTGGAATACTACACCCACATTCCCAACAAATGGATTATGGGTATTTTCCTTTGTTTAAAAAAAAAGAAGGAAATGGTGTGGGAGAATTATCTGTATTCTGTCAATCATATTTTAATAAAGCGCTGATTGGCCAGGCAGGAAGTATAGGTGGGAAAAACCAGACAGGAAGTAGAAGTGGAACAAAGAGAATGGGAGTATTCTGGAAAACAGGAAGTTCCCTCTGCCATTCCTGCCCAGACACTGAAGAAACAACATGTGAGCTGCCATGCTGAGAAAGGTACTGAGCTGTGCGGCTAACATAGATAATGATAATGGGTTAATATAAGTTACAAGGGTTAACAAGAAGCCTGAGCTAACGGGCCAATCAGTTTATAACCTAATGTAGACTCTGTGTTATTTTCTTTGGGACTTGCCAACTGTGGGGTACCAGGTGGGACAGAAACCCCAACAAGCCAGCCTTCATGTTACACTTATATATGCACTATTCCTTAATAAATGCCTGGGGTTGCCACCACCACTCATCAACCCCACATCAAACAGAGCGCTGATCTCCAAAATATACAAAGAACTCAAGAAATTGGTCATCAAAATAATAAATAATCCAATAAGAAATGGGGTATAGACCTAAACAGAGGAATCTAAAATGGCTGAAAGATACTTAAGGAAATGCTCAGCATCCTTAGTTATCAGAGAAATGCATATCAAAATAACTCTGAGATTCCATCTTACACCTGTAAGAATGGAGAAGATCAAAAACACCGATGACAACTTATGCTGGAGAGGATGTGAGTTAAAGGAAACACTCCTGCATTGTTGGTAAGAGTGAAAACTGGTACAGCCAATTTGAATATTAGTATGATGATTTCTCAGAAAATTAGGAAACAACCTTCCTCAAAAGCCAGCAATACCACTTTTGGGTATATACCCAAAGGATGTTCAATTGTATCACAAGGACATGTGTTCAACTATGTTTATAGCAGCATTGTTTGTCATAACCAGAACCTGGAAACAACCTAAATGCCCCTTGACCGAAGAATGAATAAATAAAATATGGTACATTTACACAATGGAGTACTACACAGAATCAAAAAAATGACATATTGAAATTTGCAGGTTAATGGATGGATCTAAAAAACATCACATTGAGTGAGGTAACCCAGACTCAGAAAGAGAAATATCATATGTACTCACATATATGTGGCTTTTAGCCATAAAGCAAAGAAAACCAGTCTACAATTCACAATCTCAGAGAACATAGACAACAATGAGGAACCTAAGAGAAACATATATAGATCTAATCTACGTGGGATGTAGAAAAAGACAAGATCTACTGAGTAAATTGGGAGCATGGGGACCTTGGGAGAGGGTAGATGGAGAGGGGAAGGGAGAGAGGGGATCAGAGAAAAATGTATTCAAGTAAACTCAATAAAATAATTAATAAAAAGAAATGCCTGAAATTCCCAAAATGGGGAACAATAGGCTTACTGTTGACTTTGTTTCTTCTCTTGGCATTAATCCAGCACAGGTAAAACAGGAAACAAGTAAGTTTATATTGTTTAAATACTCTTAATTTCCATTAGACATGTAAGTCTCTGCTCTCCATTCTGTTCCATTAAGAGTGGTGACTCATTACACATAACCCTTGTCTTCCATCCATCTCTGGCTGTTCTCCATTACGTATTAACTGGAATCTGTTTTCTAGTTCTGAGGCCTTAAGGGATAGTCTATCTTTTTAAGAGCCTACTGTAAACTGAAAACTATGTGGTAAGATCCTTTAAGCACTCTGTCTGTTCTGATGTAATTTGTGAAGCAGGAAAGATTCCACAGATCATTTAATTAATGAATAATGATAAGTTAGATAAATTGATAACAGAAACACTATCTTCTGGTGCTGAAGTGATGACTAAATCACAGAGAAATCAGGTGAGCATGTTCTGTGTGGTGGGTAAATACTTGACCAAAAAGCTGTGCACCCCTCTTCCTATAAAATTTCATTAAAAGTAAAATGTTGCTTGACCTCAGTATTGGTACCATTTTAAACATTAGTAATGAAAACCAGGTTTCTGCTGTCCTCTTCTTACCTCTTCTTTTTTCTTATTCCCTTTCTGTTACTACTTTTAAATTTGATAAACTATTTTTGCTTCCATGTCTCATGAATAATATTTTTGAGTTTATGACTTTTGGAAGCATAAAATGACAAATCTTCTTCTACATATGGAGAATGCTGAGAGATACACAACATTTTGTTGATTTGCTAAGTGATGTTTATTCCTTGTATTTAGAAAGTTGTTATGTTCCTAAAAACTAAGCAATGTAATAGCCTTATTTTTCTTTACAAAATTTTAATTGTTAAATTAATTTTAACTAGGATCAGTTGCAATATTTGAAAATATATTTAAAACTTTGATTAAATTTTAATTAATTAGGAATTTATATAGATATTTGCTTCCTTTATTTCTACATTTTATTATACTTTTAATATTTTAAGTAATTTTATTAACTTTTCTGTATCAATGCTTTTCCTTCATGTCTGTCTTCACACCACTTAAGTGAAATGCCTGTGGAAGACAGAAGCAGTCAGATCTGCTGGAATAGGAGTTACAGGTGTTGTGAGCTGTCATATACGTGCTGGGAGGCAAGCCTGTGTCTTCTGGAGTATCAACCATCTTGCTTACTGCCGAGCCATCTCTCCAGACCCTTACGTGTACTTCGTGTTAAATTTCCATTTCACTTAAGCAGCCACACAGAGAAAAGAAAAAGAAAATACTAGATACGGATGCTGAAGGTTAAGTGCAGGTTCTTATGGCAACTGCTTCTTAAACTCATTCATCTCCTGAATGTATGGTGGTAATATTGAGATACTTAAGGAATTCATATAATCAGAAATTATTTAAAATTGTGAAATCAGTTTCTCTGCTCCTATGAAGGTAAATGCTTAGGCTACCACTTAAATTGTCCTACATTGCTAAATAAATGTAAAACAAAAAAGGAAGACTGTGATAAAAATTCTTAGAAATATCAGTTACTTTTCATATATCATAGTATCTCAATATTACAAATGTTCTTAACACATATGCTTATTCATTTTTCTAACAGTTTATACAATTTATATCATCTCTAACTGCCATTCAAATAAACTCAAATCTCTTGTATGTTGTGCATCTACTAAGAGGATAAAAATAGTGGACTATGCCCTTATTTTCAGAAAGCAACCAATTTTTACAGCCTTAAGAGTTTCTCTGCATCCTTGACAGTTGGCAGGTAAACCAGGTGGTTGCTATAAGTGAAAATGCTGTGTCACTTGGTTTCTAAATAAGATAGAATAGCAAGAAGACATAATGGAAAAAGAAAACCTGATTTAACAGACACCTCTATGGAGAAAGGTCTGTGTCAAGGAGCCTTGGCAATGAACCAAGAGGCTATAAGCAAGGCAAAGGCTCATTGATTCAAGGCTTTCCACATTCAGTAGTTAATTTTAATTCATGTATTCATTCACTCAACAAATACTTATAGAATATCTACTGGATGATAGGAACCATGTCCTCTTGCCCTTCAATCTCCACACATAGGATTTCCTTGAGGCCCTGAAGTCCATTGTCTTATGTAATTTTTACCCAGACAAATGCATTGTGACAATCTTACTGCATTTATCTCACTCAGGCTCAACATGTCTGACTTGTGCATTTTTTCTGTTAGAAGAAATACATTTCAAATAAAAGTGAGGGAAAGTCACAACATTTGAGATCTTTGTGGTATGAGTTAGTGCAACAACAGGAAAAATCAGAGACATAACATGATTTCCAAATCAGAATGGAATATCTGAGACATCACTGATAGTTCAAGTATTTAAGCTTTTATGTTCTCTATGTATATGCTTACATTGTTCCATCATTTACAATAGTGAGTACCAGTTAATATTTTAGTGATTATAATTCTCTATGTGGATCCAGCTTGTATTGGATGTCAATAGAAACTGACTTTGGCTTTTATATTAACAGAACTTAAAAATAATTAAAATATGAAATAAATATTACCATAAAAAAACAACCAGTATTTTAACTCTATCCTTATTTTGCTTTATGTTCTGTTTTATATTTTACTTTATATTCTGTTTTATATCATATGTATTAAATATGCTATATCTGTTACATATTTTGATGAATCCAACCTAAAATACAGTTACTTTAAATATCATGAAACATTAAGAAAGATGTACGTGTACCTTTGTGTTCAAAACATAGAGAAGTCTTTCTGACATTGAAAACTTCCTGCTGTAGTTTGCTTATATAGGCTTCTGTGGGATAAAATACATCAAGGAATTTACCCAGCTATGAAACCATGAACTACAAAACCAGCTGGCCAAACAAGATATATCTACTAGTGAAAATGTGTCACAATGTCATACAGTAATTATCCTATATCTGATGGAATCTGAGGCCTTGCTCACAGGAGGATAATTCATACCTGTTAATACAATTTTGGTTAGAAGGCTATGATTGAGGACATTTTCTTACTACTTAGGTTTATACCCATAGTCCTAGACTTCTCACAACCTTGACTAAGGAAGTTTCCTTTGGCAGCAGACAACAGTCAGTCAAATGATACTTAATTTTTGAAAGCACTGAAAATAAGAGATTGAGAGCTCAGCCTTAAATGGAATGTCTTTTTTTTAACATACTCCTTCAGGCTCAGAGAACATTTTTAAAGAGGAGAGAGAAAGAATGTCAGACCCAGGTACTGAGGAGAAATGCACAAAGTTTCTGACTTCCGGATATCACATGACTATTGCATTCATCAACTAATACCTGTTGTTACATGCTCAAGACCTGAACGAGATCACACCAAAGAAGACCCTGGCATAGATGGGGAAGGTGTTTTCTAGGCCCCTTCACTTACTGTATAGCTATTGTCTGTCAATAGCTGCCAGTATATTGTCTGTCAATAGCTGCCAGTAGAAGAGGAAACTTTTTTTTTTTTTTTTTTGAGGATGATCCCATGAGTAGGTCTACCATGCTCAAATGGATGACTACATATGATCATCACCACTTCGATTTGGTAAGTGGGGCTGGAGAGATGGCTCAGTGGTTAAGACACCTGCATGTTCTTCCAAAGGTCCTCGGTTCAGTTCCCAGTAACCACATAGTGACTCACAACCATCTATAATGAAATCTGGTGCCCTCTCAATGTGGGTGACACTTACGTGGTTTTATCTCCTGTAGGGTGGGGACTGGGCTGACAGTTAGACCTGGACTTATCCTGGGTGCATGCACTGGCTTTATGGAGCCTATTCTCTATAGTGGGATATCTTGCTCAGACTTGACATGGGTGAGGTGAGGGGGGGGGGTGCAGGAAGGTTTGTCTTGCTTCAACCTGGTATGCCAAACCTTATTGACTCACCAAGAGAGAATATAATCTCTCTGAAGAGTGGATAGGGGGTAGGATGGGATGGTGGAGAGAGCAGAAGGGGAAAGAGGGGCAACCAGAGCTGGCACATAAAATGAAAAATAAAATTTGAACAAAATCCTCATAAAAATAAAAAAATAAACAAAAAATAAGATAGTGTCAAGATGAGACAAAATGCCCACACAAAAATCATAGATTTCAATTTGTGATGGCCAGCTACTCCTGAGAATTATTTTCTATTTACCTTCAGGTATCTACTACAAATAGTTTCTTGGTTGAGGATAGGATCTTATTTCAATTTCCCCATCTCAGTTTTGGAACCCTGTCTGGCTTTAAGTTTGCAGAATTTGAGAATGCTGCCACAATCCCTGTGAGCTTACACGTGTACCAGTCCTGTTTCACTGGGAAGACACTGTTTCATTCAACTCCTCCATTACTTCTGCCATCCTATTGTTTTTTTAAGTTGGCAATAATTTAATTTACTCATAAAATATACATTTATTCTACTGCAGCTCCTCTTAGATCCTTCTTTCCTCACCATCCACCCGACTTCTGCTTCTGCATAGATCTCTGAATCTTGAGGGGAGAGGTTTGATGAGGCCATTTCATTTAGAACTGAGTGTTCCAAAGTCTTTTATTCTCTGTACATTTTCCAGTTCTGTGTATCTGTGCTAATACCATTCTACTACAAGAAACTTCTTTTATAAGGGCTCATTGTGGCACAGGTATATGGGTAGAGTAGTATTCAATTAGGAATTATTGGTAATGTTTCCCTAGTCCCATGACCTGTCCATGGGGCTTCTACATGCAGGCAGCAGCAAAACTAAAGTAATTCTAGAAAGATAGGAATGGAGGACACAGGTGGCAATAAAAATTACATACCCAAGTCCCAGCCTAGTGTGGCTCCGGGAAGTCCCTGATAGAAAGCTTTCTGTGGTTTGACCTCTCCTCATACCACACCTTCATTCCCTGAGGACTGAGCCTCTTGGTACAGACTCAGTATCCCCTAGTTCTTTCCCACCACCCCTTCCAGTTTTATATCTAGCACATTTCCATTCCATTGGGCCACTCTCAAACTTGAAGAAATACTTTTTAGAACCCCTTTCCAGTGGGTACATGATGCTGAGACTCAGGAAGGCAGCATTTATCATCTTTCCTGGCCTCCACTCCAGAATCTTCGCACCCTCCACATCATTTTCTTAAACTGAATGTGTTCTGGGGATAATAAGTTTGTGTTTGGCACTATGTCATATGAGCTTATCAAAAATCTTTTGAGTTCATTTATTTCAGTTTATTTAGGAGAAAACTCCATCTTCAAAAATTCAATAATGTTAACCATGTAGTAAATTGTAGAACTGGGTGTAAAGCTCCTAGTGCCTGACTCTGGAGTCTTCTCTCTCTTTCAACCAGCATCATGGTCATGGAATGTGACAGAGACAGCAGCAAGTGTTTTTTATATGCTATAATTTCTTATTACGAATTTGTTAGTAATAATTTTTCCATTGTTGAGAGATAACATTATAAGACTCTAATAAGAAACTTCTGTCCAAGTCTCTTGAGATCAGTCATCTGCAGGAAAAGACTGAGCCGGACTCTCTGTGCCTACGAGGGAGGGTACATTATGCACAGTGTTTGCAAAGGGAACTTCTGGCAACTGCTAATGTTTTCTGAGAAACACATAGTTAAGGAAGGATGAATTTTTAAGGCTGTGCTGTGGTTGGAATTGGGAAAGAGTTCTCAACTCACAGACCTTACAGGCATATTTAGTGGAGTGCCTTGCTCTATTCAAAGGAACAGCCAAGAAGCAGTCAGTATATTGTAGTCAGTCAATTCTAAGGCTTTATAACTGCTTTGTAACCTACATGCTACTGTGAGTACTGAACATCTTCCAATTCTATACACTGTCAAATTTTCAGTATGAGGACACGTTTATCTGTCACGTAATTACTTTTTGTGTTCTCATACTTTGTTAAAGTCAGCTAAGTTGTATAACATTGAAATACGATTACCACTTTCTTTTCTTACTTTGATTAAACATGTTTTAAAATAGCTGATTTGGATTTTCTCCATATGAAATAGAAGCAATTAATGGTAATATTATAATGTGATATATATACATATGTTAAATATACATGTTTTATATAGTTATACACACATATAAATCATATCATTAAAGTCATAGAATTAGTATCATGTTAGTTACAAAAGATTTTTGCAGGCCCTGTGGACAGTGACATGTTAGTTCAAATGAATACATTTACATATGTTCACTTACCATGTACTAAACACTGGACTGTAACCCATCAGGTTCCAGATGAAGATAAAACAGATAAAAATTCTGTCTTTATAAATCTGAGATTCTACAGCCGAGAACATGAACTCCATCTCTCTCTCTCCCTCACATTCTTCCCCTTTCTCTATATTTATATTTTAAAATATCTTGTGAATTAATAAAGCTTTGTAAACTAAAGGGATTGACAATTTTATTTTCATAGTTCACAGTACAAATGAAAGCAGCACTTTTTTTTTAATATCCTACTTCTCTCCTCCAAAGCTATTTCTCTTTGCTGGAAATGGGGAGGAATCTTCCTTGTCATGCTGATAGAAAACACTCAGGCAGGCACCATGTTTTCCAGTTGAAATAGAACAAGCAATAAGAAACTGAGAAAACAAGGTCTCATTTCTGGAGACACAGGCATCATGGACACCTAGCTTCCCATCAGTGACCACAGTCAACTAGCTCTACAAGAAGCCTAATGCAAGGAAGAAGAGAGTCCACCACTGAGATCATGGGGAAGGTCAACTATCTTATAGCTGAGTCATTCCTGATCAAAGAGGACTCAGAGAGTGGGGAAGGTGAGATGACAAACCCTGCAGAAAGCCGGGCAGAGGATGTAGCTGGAAGAAACATTTCTTATTGAAATGCGGCTGCTAATGTTTCAGTGTAGGTGTGAGTCTGCTGTCCCATTTATTTCTGATAGTAATCTTTCACATTTTCTTTGTGTACTTTTTGCCATTGCAGTGTCTTTCTCGTGGATAGAGTTGTGGGTAATGTGGGGGCCAGCCATGATAATCTAAGTCTGAGCAGGTCACCCAAAGGAAGCTCTTTACTTCCAACCATTACCACCTGGAACTCTGGCCATCAAGAATTTAAGTGGAATCTGGAGTCCCAATAGTTTGCCCTGAGACAATGCCTGGCAGGGTGAGATTGCCCCACCCCCACCCAAGAGCAGACCATTCAAAGGAAATGCCTGGCATTCCAAAAGCTGTAGATAGAGACACCTGCCAGCAAACCTCAATAGGACACCCCTAGACAAATGTCAGCAAATCAAGGGCCCTAAATCTCAGAGACCCCTCACCCCCACCTCTACTACTATAAAAACCCTATTCTAAACTCTGGCTATTCCAATACGTTGTTCCTATGGAGAGACCTAGTGTGCAAACTTGATTAAAATAAAGACTCTTTGCTTTTACAGTAGGGACTCCTTTGTTGGCTTTTGTGGGGACCCCGCGGATTTGGACATATCAGGTAAGATATGTAACACAGAGCTCACAAGAAACCCACCATGTTGCTCAGTGGACTGTTTGCTACATGGTCAACAATTTTTAAACTTACTAATTATATGATAATGTTAACTATAAAGGAAGCTGACAAACTAATAAAGATGAGCTGTTTGGATCCTCTTGACAAGCATCTACCTATGAAGCCATGTTTGAGTGTTTGATTATCAACATTAGATTACTTCACTCCTTTTTGTATCTACAGCTGAAATGGTTAAACCCTGATTCTAGCACATGCATTTCCAACAGAAATCAAGAATTTTAAAATGAGTATCCCACATTTAGTAAATGTCTTCCAATTAACTAGTAGCAATATTCTTATTTATAGAGGCTAAGTCTTATAAAAGTGTTATTTTATTTAAAAAATGAATGTTGATGTGGTATCCCCCTCTGTATGTGGTGAATATGTTTTATCACCATTGATTAATAAAGAAGCTGCTTTGGCCTACAGCAGGGCAGAATATAGGCAAGTGGGAAAACCAAACAGATATATATAGAGATAGAGTAGGAGAAGTTAGGGAGATGCCATGTAGCTGCCAAAGGAGAAAGATGTCAAAAACTTACTGGTAGACCACAGCCTCGTGGTAATACACAGATTAATAGAAATGAGGTAACTTAATATGTTAGTGCTAGCTAGAAATATGCCTGTGTCATTGACCAAAGAGTAATGTAATTAATGTAGTTTTGTGTGATTATTTTGTCTGGGTGGCTGGGAAACGAATGAGTAGACTCCATTTACAGAAGGTATTCCCTTAAGAATTTACATTGATACAGTTAAAATGATGTTGCCAGTATTGATCTCTGACCTCATCATACAACAACATTTTTAAAACATAAATGCCAATGAAAGTTTGTATCTTTCATTAATAAAGACAGAATAGAACAAAGATTCCATCTCTGGTTTCAAATGTCATGTTTTACAATGAAACAAAATGTAACATCAATATAGAGGCAGAAATTTCATTTGATAAATATTTTAAATACATTTGATTTACTAAACAATGGCTGTTCTTAGATATGGGATATAAATTCAAGCATTAATCCAAGTATTTCTAGAATTCAGAAAGATCACTTTCAATATTTGATACTATAGAAATAAAAGTTAACAAATTAACATTAAAAGTCAAAGGTTAAACATTTTATTGATAAGTATAGCATGACTCTGCTCTAGAAGGATATCCCAGAACCAAAAATTGCATTTGGTGTTTTTATTCCTAGTATTATGTGTAAAACCACTCATTTTATTGGAATTTGTTTGTGTGTTAAGGTTTTTTTTTTTCTCTTTGCTCAAATCTCTTGCGAGTTCTACCATCTGCTTTTAAAAGAGCAGCGTACCTGTCTCGCCTCCAGCTATTTTGCCTGTGAATCTAGGGATCAGACGAACCAGTCAATAATGTGACAGAAATTGCATCTCTTCCTATTCCCCAACCTCCATCCCACAAACAGAACTCTAACTCCCTTACTGTCAAGAGCAAGCCTGTTTCCTTAGCATTTGTCACTTTGACCTCATGGCAGTTTCCTGAAATGACTATGAATCGATGGGTGGCATTGGTGCAAGCAGAGGACAGGATATCCCTTGAAACTTGGTGCTAATTAACCAAGTTGGCAGTTTGTATTAGATATAAACTGATGGAAAGTCAGGAATGTCACAATTATGTGAAAGTGAATGGATCATGTTGTGTTGCCAACAAAAAGAACATAGTGACCATATTCAGTAAAAGAAAGATACCAGGGGCTTTGGTTCAAACTTCAAATTTTAGTTTGTGCCTTGATTACATTAACTTACCATAAAATATAACTGAAGACTTTCTAGGAATTTTTTTATTTATAATTTAGCTAACTTCATAGTAATATGGGTTTTAAAAACTGTGGAAAGTGGGATCTTGTAGGAAGAAAATTAAGTTGACCCTAATCAACTTTCAGCCCTGCAAATTCTCTTTCTTTTGGATGTGAGAAGAATCACTGAATGTAGTGGACCATACCTCCAGTACTTATAGTATGAGTCATGTTTTCACCCACTGTGCAGCTAAGAATTAATCAGTTAATGGAGTCATGCTTTGGAGCAGAGTAGAAAGTAGATACTAGAGTTTAGACACTGAAAGAATATTTGGCTAAGAGATCATGAGAAAACATAGGCTCTGGTTTCATCATAAAACAATTCAAGACAATGGAGGCTTCCAAGAAGCCTACCAATCTCACTCAGCAGGGTCGCCGTTTAGCTGGACTGAAACTTGACTGGTAGTATTGTTCCACTCTATACAGAGAATCCACTCCAGCTGTCATTCTAAGACTTGATTGTTGGCTTTTGAGCATTGACCTTAGCAGTTTACAGCACTATTTTCTGTCATGGCATTTATATGTGTTCATCGGAATGCATTATTAGTTAAGATTTTTGTCTCTAGATGTAGACTAGTGTAGTTATATGCTAGGCACATCATGAACTTGATGTCTAATTTCAACCAAGTTACTACACAGTTTTGTGCCTCAGTTTCTACAAATGTAAAATGGGTATAAGTATATGACTCATTAAAATTGTTATAAGGCAATGTGTATAGTAATAGTGTATTGATTATTTGACACATATAAAACACCTACAAAATTCCCAAATTGTAGAATAGTAAATAATCCTCAATAAATGTCAATTATTTTGTGATGTAGGAGATTATTCTGTCTGTATGTTGTTTTAATTGGTTAATGAATAAATAAATTGCCTCGGCTTAGTTGATAGGGCAGAACTAAGGTAGGCGGAGCAGACAGAACTGAATTCTGGGAGGAAGAAAACAGAGTCAGAGAGTTGCCATGGAGCCACCAGAGTCAGACAAGCTGAATCTTTTCCAGTAAGCTGCTGCCATTTGGAGATATATAGATTAATAGAAATGGGTTAAATTAAGATTTAAGAATTAGCAAATAAGAAACTAGAGCTAATGAGCCAAATAGTGTTTTGATTAATACATTTCTGTGTTGTTAGTTTGGGGCTATGCTAGCCGGGCTGCTGGGATGAACAAGCAGGCCTTCCTCTTGCAACAATTTTTGTTATAACTGACATTTTTATTTCTAGAATTGCTATAGAAATTATAATGACAAACAGTTAATGACTGGAATGTATTACAAAGTTAAAGATAAATTTCTAATCAAGAAGTAACTTATAAATTATAATTTAAAAATAATTCAACAATGATTGAAATCTGTTTTTCTTAAAGAAATTTTGCCTTTTATTATCATTTTTGCAATTTCAGAACATTTTAATTAATTTAAACTCAAGATAACTTGATGTGACCCATACCATTGCTTCTAATATGTTAGATTTTGTTTGTATGAAAATCAAAACTTACAAAGTTTCATGAGCAAAGCACCTTGGCTACTCCTTAAGTAGGGATAATCTGTAAGACAGTTACTGGCACATTTTACCTGCAGGTTTAGAAGTCAAGAAGTATTCTAGCCCATGCTTCTCCCCATTTGAACCATCTTCATACAGAACTCCTTACGCCCATGGCTGCAGTAGCTTCTCATTTGCTACTTCAGAAATACATGAAATTATCATGAGTTATTAAAGAAAAGAAAGAGATCTGTGAAAATATTCAATAAAAAAGACAATGTGTTTTCTGCTGTAACATTACGATCACTCTATCATGCTAGGCACAAATAAAAATGTGCGTCCCCAGGGAAAAGGAAGAGAGTCCTTATTATCGTGACACAGCTGCATTGGCGAGGACAGTGCTCTGCAAATAGACTCTGAAAACATAGATTCAAAATCTACCCTTGAGACCAGACTTCTGCATTTGTCTACAGATTTCAGACTGTCCAGGTTGCTGAAGGCAAGAAGGCAGAGTTTCAGTGTAGATCCTTCAAACTGGAGCTTACCATTGTACATGCCATAGCCTGAGGACTTTAATTCAAGTGGATTTGAATTAAATTAGGATTATGCACACAAGGATTATGCACACATCTTGGAAGTAGGGGACAAATTCTAAAGCACATGTTTGTGAATGCCATTTAAAACCCCTTTCCCAAATTATTATGATTTTTTAGTTGCTTTTATTTATAAAGATTCATGTTTCCCCAATACAAGCATGAAAAACTTGTGAGTCAGAATGCAACCCTTGTATTTAGACATTTGGAGATCACAAACTGACTATGGACCTAGAGAATGTCTCGAATGTATCTAAACCAGTAATAAATCCAAGAGTCCAAGGGCATTCAAGGAACAATATTAACTTAGAGCCCAATGGTAATTCTTGGGCTCTGGCCAATTATACCGGAGAACCTGCTGTAGAGGCATATTTTCACAGCCTTTGCTTTTAAACCTATCTTATTTACAACATAAATTGAAATTAGAAGGCAGTAATAAGCTTTATCTTTTTAATTTCCCTTTTTTAGCATTCCCATCATGATTTTGCTCTCTAAAAGCTTTTCCTTTTTGTTTGATTAATTAAACAAATTTATATACCCATTTACAAAGCATTTTCCTCAAGTGTTCCTGGAAAATCTAAGCATACATTTTATACTCTGTGTAAAAAAGACTTGAGTTATAAAGGAGCCATCTAAATGATACATAAAATTTCCCCTCTGCAATTAATACACACGGGAAGAAAAGTAGAGCCAGCAGGTTAACACCGAATTAAAGTGCTTTCACCAGATCCATCATGTTCCGAGCACCAATCTCTGTCTCACTCTCTGCTCTCCGATGATTAAACAAAGCTCCTATTAGGTTTAATTTCATTAAATGAACTAAAGTATTTTCACTTTGTCTCTGATCTGATGACAACTTATCTAGGAACAGGGAGAGTGAGAGAGGCCCACTTCTTCCTATTTCACTTTATGAACAAAGAGACATCACACCAAGAAGCTCCATCTCGCCAGAATTCTTTGCTTCTTAGACATTTCCAATTCGAGAAAGTGACTTGCAATTGAGAGACAGAATGTTGTTCAACAACATATGAAAAGATTTTTTTAAATGTTCAGTCTTTATTTAGTTTTAACCAGATAGTCAAAAAGAGATCATTAAAATCTTTAGAGAAAAATGAATCAAGGTATTAAATTAGGGGCTGAACAAGGGATTCTTCTAGATTAAACTTCTGCCCTTTTACTCTTGGGGATCGTTAAAAGACAATGTCTTGCTATTTCACACAGGCACATAAACAGAACATAAACAACCAGAAACCTATTCCTCTAAATCCAATTGGTTTTGTTATGGTTGTTTTCTACAAGAATTTACCTGAAACTTAGTTTCAAAGATTAATTTGCTATCTTTCTGCTCTTGTCTACAAAATTATGAGGAATGGCCACCGATGCTGTCTTTGGACCCTATTTGTGCCTGGGTCAGAGGAAAACTGAGATGCACGTTTGAAATTTCTGATTTACATAGAGTATTCATAGAAAGAGGAGTCACTTATAAATATAGACACTTAGTTGAGGAGGAGTAGCTGATAGACTCGGGAAAGTATGTGTGTTTAGACAGGTATTCTCTGGGTAGCCCTGGCCTGCCTGGGCTCTCATCTCTCTGGAGCCCACTCTTCAGCCCCTGCACAGTGCCTGGCCATGCCATTGTAAACAGGTATACTCTCGGCCTTTTCCTTCAGTAGAGAACCAGTTGTAGAGATAGGAAAAAAGCAACTTCCCTTCTTCAAATTGTAGATACCTTTTCTGAGGAAGAGGTGTCATGATGATGGTTTGGTTCACTCAAATGTCCAACCTCTCTAGAGACAGATCATGTTCATAGGCTAATTGTTTGTATTAATAGGTAATAGAAGTTATTAGAAATCCAAGTACTTTGAAATACAGAAAATATTTAAACCCAGTGTAGCTCTGGGGAATGCAAAAGTGAGTGGATTTTCAAACCCCATATGTTCTGATTTCAAAACTGAATGTAAAATCTATTTTAGAACTAGTGAGAACAACGAATACCCCGTATTGTCCTCTCCTTTACCACATTTCTTCCTTCCCTTCAGCTCTGCCTCTTTTCCTCTCATTTGGTTTTCCTCGGTGGTGTCTCTTTCCTCTTTCCCCTTGGTTATCTTGTCTACTTTCTGCTTTTTTCTACTCTCCACTGATACCTTATTCTAGTTATTTTGAGTTATTAAAGAGTTCAGTCGACAAAAAGTCTAACCACTATGTGTAAAACCCCTAAGGAAAATGTTGGCCTATGTAAACAACCAACCCGTGTATGCTCTTGTGGAACCAGAAGGTCCCCACGGCACAGAGCTGCCAGCACCATGTTCCTTTCACACTAAAGCTATCCTGAGCATTGTTGCAGGAGACAGGGTTGGAATCTAAATTGTATAAACCATTTGACGAGGTTTCCCTTGAGTGGAAGAACAGAAACATAGACTTAGGTGCAGAGCATTGAAAATAAGTAAAACAAAAGCTTTAGAGGCACATAGATTGAGATTCCTTTTTTACAGAAGATTTTTCAGAAAATTCACCAGAAATATTTTCATGAAATGGTACCCTCACTGCAACCTTGCAACTTCTCCCTACTTTGTCACAAAAAGAAAATAAAAATAATCTCAATTCAAACATACAAATATTATTGAGTAATGATTTCATATCTTTATCATGTAAAACATGTTCTGAACTGTGGAGTCTTAGTTCCAGGCTTAATCTGAATTTGTAGGCAGACAAAATGACTCCTACTAAACACTGTGAAGTTGATGAACTCTATTTGTTTAACAATTTTTACTTTCTGGTGAACATTTTATTTTTAAATTACCATAGATAGTATTAGAAACCATTGTGACATTTTCTAACAAAGAGTATTTTAATAAAACTACCAACTGCCAGGTTTAGAAAACACATTGCTATATTCCTTGAATTTACTCTGCCAAACTAAGATTTTATAGTCTTTAGACCATCACTCAAATCTCTGTCTTCTTCTTTCCATAGAATTTTGAAAAATATTATAGATGAAACTTCTTAGATATTTGTTTTTAATAATTTCAGAGCTTACATAATACACGTCATTTAGTTCTCTACAGGCTTTTAGAAAATGTTCTATGTTTATGTATAGTAACGTTATCCAAAAATTACTTAATTTTAAGGTCTTTGTAATGTATGAAAACACATTCTGTTTCATGTGTGTAATATATAAATCCAGTGTACATGGTTCACTATGTTAATTTGTTCCAAGTTTTGTAATTATTCAATTGTCCTAAAACTGTAAATGATGTGTGTAGCAAACAGTGCATATGTGTGTTGTAGTTAGCTAAATTAATTTGAGATAAGCCCACTCCTGTTCTCTTTCTTGATTTTCTTTAATTAAATGTAGCTAAAAATTTTGTAAGTGGCACAAAACTGTTCATTTCCTTCAAAAATCTTTCAGACACTCAAAAACTACATTGGGGGGTTTTAAAATGAAAACCTCCAATACTTTATATCACATTTATTATTTTAGTGACAAATTTTCACACTTCATCATCGAACCAAGAATACTGTCATCTTGTGAAAAGATAGCAAAATTGCCTACGTTGGTGAGATTTGTAAATTGGAAAAAGAGTGTAGGTAACAGGATGAGAAAAGCACACCAAGCAACCCAGAGTTCAATATAAGATTGGCACCTTAGCCAAGATGTGTGTGAAAGGCTGCTAACACAGCTGAAGATGCAAAATTTGAGACAAAGAGAGTTTTATTACTTTCTCAGTTACATGGCTAACAGCAGTAACTGAAAATGGGAAGCAACCTGCCTCATGTCAAAATTTAAGGTAGTTTTTAGTACCTTTCAAAATGAGACAGACCTTTCTTATCTTAAAAAGAGAATCATGGAGACACTCAAATAGCCTGGCATTTTATGCCTGTCTCTTCAGAAAGGTATTTAGGGTGAGTAGAAAGAGTTTGTTTAATATCCAGAGATATTAAAGGAGCTTAGTACACATGTCTTTTGTTCTCTGTGTCTGTTCTCAGTGTGTGCCTTAACTACTGAGCACCCAGAGACCTTGTCACTGAATAAATACCTACAGGGGAGTAAACAAGACATTTCTTCAGGAAAAGGTGCTTGCTGCCAAGCCTCATGACCCAGGTATCATCATTGTACTCACATAATGGACGGAAAGAAGTAACTGATCTATGGTCCTCTGACCTCCACACACCATGGTTTGTATGTACTCTACACACACACACACACACACACACACACACACACACACACACACACAAATGTAACTAAAACTTTTTCAATAAAGTAAGTATTTCTCCAGACTATCTTGTCTATAATAATGAAAATAGTTCTCAACTGTAGTGTGATCACTTAGAGATCTTGAATTAATCTTCATGGCTAAACATATTCTCAATTTATATATTTGTAATTATACTTTTAAAGTAAATCATTACTACTAAGCTGGTACAAAGAAAATGTAACGGTCACTTGCATACGTCTTGTCCAAGACACGATCTCCTCTCTGATTAACAGAGTAGCCCTCTGGTCTGGCGCCATGGTGTCAATTAACTAATTCTATAGACACCTATTTGCAACTCAGTTTGAATTTTACACTACAGGCCACTCTCGGCTGCATCCTCAAAGATTTTACTTTGAAAATCCATGATATTGCTCTACTCTCATAGCATAAGTGTAGTTTCTGGGTCCCTCACCATGTAGCACCCTTCCCTGTAAACAGCAATACAAACCTGTCCATGTGTTTCTATTTCTAGAACGTCATAAGGTTAGTAACACAGCATCAATTTTCAGTTACTTTCTCATTTGGGTCCCTCTATTTTTTCATGTTTTGAGGGCTTTTGGGGGGGTATAGTTTAGTTTATTTATCCGTTCACTTAATAAAGAACACCTTGACAACTTCAAAGTTTGGGTAAATATGGATAAATTTACTATAAGCATCTGTTGTTTCAAATCATTTTTACACATCCTAAAAGGGTGTTATTGTTTGATGCCATGGTAAAATTATATTTAACTTTGCAAGAAATTGAGAAAAAATTTTCTAAATTTTCTGGACTAGTCTGTCATTCCCATTAGAGATGTATGAAAGTTCCAATTGCTCTCATCCTGATCCATGTAGTGGCAGTGTTTTGGATTTGGGTCACTCTGAAAAGCATGTCATGGAATTTCAGTGGCTATTTTCAAAGCTTAAAATTGCCTGTTTTCACTTAATTTATCTTTGTGGTTTCAGAGTTTTTTATCCAACATTAAAGTATATGATCTACTTTGAAAGAACTTGCATAAAGGGGATAAATTGTATTGACTAGATTCATGTTCGTTCATGTTTCAGTGCTGTGTGTGTGTGTGCGTGTGTGCAAAGTGAGTTTTAAAATAATGATAGCCAAGTTCCTTCATCCTTGACTCTGTCTCCCAAGTGTGTACACTCTTTTCATGGCATTGTGGCTGCCCTCAAGATGGTCAAAAAATGAAGAAGTTCATCTGGCACCAGTCACACCGATAAATCAAAATTAAGTGACTATCAGAACCCAGAAGTATCACCAATAGGGTGTGGAGAAGATCTAAGACCCAGATCTAACACCAGCATGAGTTATGGGGCAGCAAGCAAACCAATCACATGTTGTCCAGCGGCTTCTGGAAATTCCTGGTTTACACATCACACATCAAGAAGCTTGAGGTGCTGCTGATGTGAAATGAATCCTTCTGTGCTGAGGATGTTTTCTCTAAGAACCTGAAAGCTACCATAGAAGGAGACACACCACCGGCACTCGGAGTCACCAACTTCAGCACAGGCTGTGTAGTACAAAAAACATAGATGGATCATGTGCATGTTTTATTTGTGATTAAAATCACGAAAACTTAAAACAAAATCTGGTAGATAGTCTACTTAGTTATGTGTTTTCTTCATGTTTTAATTTCCAAGTGATAGTTGAAGATTTGGGAAACTGGCCTATCAAACTGTTTTTTTTTTTCCTGTAATATTTTGTCTTGTTTAGACACTAAGCCAAAGCTTCATTCACGGAGTGATTTAAGAAAACATTTTCTTTCATGCCATGTTTCCAAGCCTGTTCTACCAAATATGCCTGGCTATCTTTTATAACCATAAATTTACAAGTATTTAATCACTTCAAATGCTATAATGTCTTCATCTCCACTTAAAAATCAATTCTTTTGTCTTTATCTTAATTCCACATCATGTTTCTACTCTCTTATTTACTTCACCATAAAAATCCCAGGCTTACACCTTCATTTCTTCTTTATTGTCATATATAATTTTCTTTCTTCTGTGTAATGGAGAAAACATTTTCCACAATTACTTCATATTTTAAAAAAACTAGTTGTTAAACTCTATTCAGTTTTATCCACCAAATAAGATTCATGGTCCCACTCACTTCTGAAGATACTCTTTAGACTCTCGTCCCATTAATCGTTCAAGTGCTCCTTGTTGAGTTTTCAGACCACGAGCTTCAGTATAGTAAATAACATCACAATATTATAAGTTCAGACTCTTAAACTAGAGATCTTAGAATCACATGTCCAGTGTTGTTAATTATCTACCTGTTGATATTTTTAAAGCTCAGTTTTCTAAATGATCACACTCTTTCTGTGAGCCATATAATCATTTTTGGTTAAACTGAGCTATGTTTTATTTATTTCATAATTTTGTGACTAAGATTCTCTCCATGAGCTCCTCCTATCTTTTCGGAGAGATGCCCAGAGGAAGAACAATTCAAAGTTCACTTAAATTTTGTACACTACAATTCTACAGGGTTATAAAATTAAGGGATTAGCCTACTTACTAACAAATTTATAAATCTTAACTGTAACTGACTAATCAGTGCAACCTGGTGAGAAATCTCATAAGATTTCATATCATTATAACTATTTAGCCAAAAAATAGTTAAACTTCGTGCGTGTCAAATGTAGTCTTAAAGTAGTTAGTATATTTGATTTAATAATCAAAATTTAATATAGATTAAGGAATATGTTTTGTCCTTTGGTATAGGGTTTTAAAATTTTGTCTCTGGAATGAATTAACCCGGTAAAAAAAAAATATAGCTCCTCTCCACGGAGCCAAAATTCGTGAGCCAGATTTTCATGTAAAGTTATCATTTATCACTAACTTACTGAAATACATTTCTTAAATAACTTACTTACTCTTTTAAGTTGCCAATACTGAAGGAAGTCACGTAACAAATTTTATTATGTTACAACAAAGAAATCAAGCCAACATTCCTGATTTCATTTTATTAAAATTCTAAGCCTCACTAATAAAATCCTAGATAACATTTACAAATCGTTAAATATTTGTAAACCCCATACCTTATAATCTTAAAATAGAAACACTAGGAATAGTACTTGATTTTTAATTAATTAGAAAATTAGATAGACTGGAGCAAAACTAAGAGATGCACACCTGAACACAACTGGAACCGTGTCCATGAGTAGTGTACCTCAGATCCACATCTGCCTCCCTGTAGAACAAAGTTACTGAGAGTAATCAAGTAACTAATACTAACCTTGTTTCATCAGCATTTCCCAGTTCAGTGTCTGACATTCACTATAGACAGAGATACACAGTCAATGGAAGTATTTTGTTTTGAGAACAAAGGTGAAAGAATGATAGGTGATATTTGATATCCTGTCATTGTTTTGAACTGTAGATTGGAGAATGGACATTGCAATTCACAGACAACCATTTCCTGATCATGGATAACATAACTGCTCATTTGAATGGAGTTGGATTGTTGACCTTGAGTAAATAGGGCTTAGGGTGGAGACCCTAGAAATGGAATGGGTATATACTTTCCATGTTTTGAAACCTTCCCTTCCATACTATTAAGATTTTGACAAACTGACACAAACTACAATCAACTGGGAAGACTAAATGTCAATTAAATAATTGCCTCCATCAGATTAGACAGTGGGCATGTCTGTGTGGTATTTTATTCATTGTTAATTGATACAGGATGGCTCAGCTGACTGTGGACAGGAGAGCCCGGGCTGATTAACAAAAGTAGTTGTGTGACCCAGATGAACCCTGCCAGTAATCAGCTTCCCTCTAAGATATTTTCTTCAGGTTCTACTTTGGGGTTTCTGTCTTAGGCTTCTGCGTTGACAATCTTCAGTAATGAATCAAGTTTCTGGAAATGAAAAATGTAATGAACACTTCTCCCTCAGAGTTGCTTTTGGTTTTGGTGGGATTTTTTGTTTGTTTGTTTGTTTGTTTTTCAGAAACAGATATCAACCCGGGAACCCGGGACCAAAATGGTTGCCATGTATAGTGTTTTTACAGACCTCACCATTTTAGTTATTATTATTATTATTATTGTGGTGGTGGTGGTGGCTTTTTGAAACTTCTGGCTAGCAATTCTATTAGGGTTCAGAGTTTAATTAGATATTCTGTAGGTGCTTGGACAATAAGGGTGCTGAAAGAAACACAGATGACGGAGGCAGGGCTAGTGAAGTTTCAGAGGGAGGTTTCAGACTTTCTTAAAGACTCCACCAGGACTGTTCATGTAATATAGTTGCATTATAACTATATTACATTGAAGTTAAAGCTTTGCTTCCACAGAGTCTTTGCTTCCACAGGTCAATAGATGATGGCTAGCTAGAGCCGGAATATCAGCTGTGATTAATAAAAGACTAATACAAATGAATAGAAGTTTTCTTGGAAGTGTTTCTTAAAGGTCAGATGTGATCCAGTATTTGGCCAGGACTTCACAGTAAGCTGGCAGCAGAAATTGGCAGGTAATGTGGAAGACTGCCTCACATGGAACTGGATTTAAAGGCTTGAAGTAGTCATCAAGAGAAGCTGAGAACTGGAAGCATTTGCCTGATTCAGAGTTCCCGAAGAGCAGTCAGGAGGCCATTGATAAGGATGCAACCTCAGTTGCAGTGGAGGCACCAGGGTATTGGAGAGGCAGGGACCCTGAGATGACCACTAATGACTGAGGCAGCTGAGGACTGGGACTTGCTTGAGGTAAGCAATGTGTGCTATAGGAGACAGAACAGTAGAAGTGGAGTTCATCAAATCCTTTTGAGCCCAGAATCTCATAAATGAGTCCAGAATGTTGTAAACTAAACTGTTTACACTGTTAAAGTTTGGTTTTGTTTTGATCTGATTGTAACTGTACCCTGGCTATTTCCTCTTGGAATACGAAAAGTCCATAATTTATTTCAGACTTTATAGGTACACACAGTTAAGAGATTGTATTTTTTTTTCTTATTACTGGGTCTTGAGGAAGAGACTGTATTTTTTAAAAAAGAACTTGACTTTTAAAGTGTTGAAAAATTTCAATATTCCCAGAGTCTTAAATTTGGCTTGGTTTTTATATCATCATGTTAACATGAATCTTAGGGACATATAAGAAAGACAAGTAATGGTTTAAGAATGATGTGTATGAATGTCAAGTTGACATGGGGTCAACTGTGTTACTTAAGTTGTGTCATTGTGGAGAAAAGAAGCGTTCTGTGGGAGGAGAAAACTCCAGAGAATACTTACCTCCACCACATTGGTTGGTGGACATGTCTGAGGGGCATTTTTAATTGCTATTTGATGTGGGGTGGCAGTTTCCCTGTTGGTGGGCCCAGTCCTAGGCAGTGGGGGCTGGAATGTATAGTAAATGTAGCTGAGCAAGCTATTGTGGGCAAACCAGTGAACACTGTTTCTCCATTTGCTTCTGCTTGAAGTCCCAATCTTGAGTTTCAACACTAACCTCCATATATGACAGATTATAACTTTTAAGGGCAAATAAATCCTTACTGTCCATATTGTTTTTGTCCAGGATTTTATCTGAGCAATAGAAACCATATAGGATACCCTCTCCAATTCAGTTTATGCACTTTTACAGATGAAGTTATTGTGGAGCTTATGGTTTAGCAGTAGACTGCTAGCCTAGTATGTACAAGGCTCTGTTTTCAGTTTCTAATATGAGGAAAGATGAATAAAAAGAAAAAGCAATATGCAAATATGACTACTTAATATTAAATTTTACATTATGGAAAATTAAATAAGCTCATACTAAGAATATAAACAGCCATAATCTTGCTTTCTAGCATTGCTTAAAATGTACTATTTATTATGAATACTAAGCTGTATGACATTGATTACAGAATCTTACAGATTTTTATATATGCTATACTATATTGCTGAACTTGACAATGGGTAATTATATAATTTAATGTATTGCTAATGGCTATTATAAATATAGTATTCTATCAACTTTAACACAGGTGCTACCTTGCTTGATTTTGGAAAATAAAGACATACGTAGATGACCACATATGCTCCAGCAATGTGTGGGATTGAGTTTTAAGACTGACTGACGAGCACCTTTAGGCTGCTGTGCTGTGTGTAGACTAGGGCTTTTCGAGAAACAGCATCTCATCTTCTCAAAGGAAAACATTCTAAAATAAGAAACCTATGTCCTCCTAATGCGAGTGTTTCCTATTGGCTTGATTGCTACTGCATGCATTCACCAACCACTGGGGTCTTGCAGACTATATTGTGAATTAAATATTTGTTAGATCCTGGATATTAAATGATACCAATAATTTTATTATGACCAATGGTGATATCATTTGATTTTGTTCTATAAGGGCCAGATAGGTGAGAATCCATGCAACCAGTGACATTTTACTTGTACTATTGTTGTTTCTTTTAGATATATATATAACTCTCACAATATATCTTGTCATGATTCTCTGTATGTGCTATAACAAATAAAGTTTGCCTAAGGATCAGAACACGGAGGGACCTACTAGTTAGCCATAGAGGTCAACAGTAGTGGCACAAACCTTTGATTCCAGTCATCGGGCGACAGAGGCAGATGCATCTCTGTAAGTTCAAGACTACCCAGGGCTACACTCGATTGATCCAGTCTCAAAAAAAAGCAAAGCCAGATGGTAGTGACTCACGCCTTTAATCCCAGTACTTGGGAGCCACACTCCTTTCATTCCAACATTAGGACATGTAGACAGCAAGGGATATGGTTGGAAAAAAAGAGGAATATACGGTGGGAGGAAACAGGATCCCAAGGCATTCAGTCTGAGGACTTGTAGAGTGTGGATACCCCCTTTAGTTTGAGAATTTTGTAGAAGTAAGACCTAGCGACTCTCTGCTCTGCTTCTCTTATCTTTTAGTTTTCACCCCCTAATATCTGTCTCTGGATTTTTGTTATTAAGACAAATTAGGATTCACACTACAATTTTTACATCAGAAGTTGAAGGAAACTGTTTCAATCTGGAATAATTTATTCATTGTAGAATAGATTAGACAATCTGTGAGACAATATTCACTGTGGCATCTCAACTTTCAGCTAACCTGCAGAGTAATTATGAAGACCAGAAAATGATAACAATACAGAAAGTAGATTGGTGGTACTCTCATTATCCATGAAGGATTAAAAATTAATGCTGTTTTTCTTTTCATGCCTAGAAATGAAACAGGAGCCCATTCTCTCATTTCTTCTCAACTTCCACTCACTCCAAACACATTTTAATAAATATTTCCAGTCAGTTGAGACATCGCCATTCTTACTCAGTTAAAGGATATATTGAGAAGGTAAGTAGAAATGAGAAGAAAGGGGGTGGGGATATAAATAAACAGAGTGGTGTCTCTTCCACTGTTTCAGAGAAGACTGGAGAATATCAGTTTGATAAAAAAATTGTTCTGGAAAACCTTAAGAGTAATTACAGAATTTTATCATAGTTGATTAGATTGTGATAAAATGTATAGTTCAGTAGATGTGGTCACATATCCTGGAAATTACCAGCATCCATTTATATGGAACCTGTACTACTTGTTTTAATTAACTGAAATCATCTGCTTGGAATTATGCTTTCAATGTAGCTCACATTTCAATCTCCATAAATTCTTTGCTTTACTCTGTAGAATGCAAATGGGTCTGCTGCCAGCCCACAGGAATATCTAATGGCATCCAGAGCAATGGCAAGGTATGCAGTGCCTCCCAATCGCACACCAGTGGGAAATGCTATACAACAAGCTTTGTCAGGATGACTTAAACTAAGACAAACAAATAAGTACGTTAACACTGATTTTTGCCACCTATTATTTCTTAAATGTTGTTATTTGTATCTTAGATAGCTAGTTTGACCAAAAAAATTGTATTTGGATGTATGTATATGAAAATAGTATTTGGTTATCTTTTATAAAATTTTAAGTGAAGTCAGTAGTATTATCTTTAAAATACTTTTGAATATTCTCCAATAAATTCTCAGAAGCATTCACTAATAAGGAAATAATATTAGTATGTACATATTTGGTTATACTAACTTTGTTACAATTTTACAATATTCCTTCCTTAAAAAGTTGAAATCAACTGTTTTAGAAGTGGTTCAGTTGGAAAACAAAACACTCATCCTGCCCTGACACACTCACACAGAATCAGAGTGCTTGCAATTTCAATATTGGGGCAGAAAGAAAAAGGTCTTTGAGAATCCATGGTCAGTTCAGCTTAGGTGACTTGGGAAACTCTTGAGCCAATGTGTGTGTGTGTGTGTGTGTGTGTGTGTGTGTGTGTGTGTGTGTGTGTATGCTACCTGAGGAATGCTACCTAGTGTTGTCTTCTGACCTTCATATGTACATACATGAACAGAAAACAGACAGAGATCCACACACCTATGAGCATACACAATGTTTACAGAGACACAAGAAGTTGAGGTCAAATATTGTACAACATTTTCATCATTTAAATGCTAAATGGCAAGTATATTATATTATGTGATATTGAAAAGTGTATTATATTTTAGATGCAAATTGGAATTATAAAGTACATTTAAGGATTGTGTGGTATTGAGTTTTCAGAAGAGTCTACTGTAATAAAGCAAACCAGCAAGCTAAAGTATCAAAATGCCTTTAAAGCTTTAATGATTAAAGCTTTCAATAGGTAGATGACAAAAAAATTATTTGATATTTATTGTGTGCCCTGTCTACCAGATATGTAATGAAATTATTCCATTGAAGGTTTTGTCTATTTTAATTTTTCAAACAGAGTAAAGATGTCAAAGCTTAATGATCAGATACCTGAGTGTCTCTGCATGAAACATTGTCTAATTTTATATGACAGTGTCCATTCCATGGGTAGTTCTTTGTAAACAGTAGGTACTTAACAAGTATTATTTTTTAGCTATGCAATTAAATTAGTAGTACATATTCTTTTTTGTGCTTTTGGCAAACAGACTAAAAGAACACAATTAGCTCATTTTATCACATGGGTGAACACAGAGAGTGTTTAATTCAGTCCGATATTTTTTCCAAATGGTTTAATATTTCCTTGAATTGAGCTTCTTTCTATGCTCAAGCAGAAAGAGATTCTCTCTAGGAATAAAGTGTTCATCCATGTGATGAAAATTAACTCCTTCGGAACTCCAGGGAGTTAATGGTAAATTATTTCTTCTATGGCACAAAGTGAATCAGATAGTCAATTAATTGTGCCCTAGAGTATAACCCAATGCAAGCTACATTTTTTTAATGTCTTGGGAAGACAAGTGTGTACATTCTTTCTTGACATCCATCTTGCTGAATTATGTTTTTTTGTTTTTCCCTTATGTGGTTTAAGTTTTAACATGTGTATGTAATAGAAAGTGTACATTTATTTAGAAAAACTACCGATATCACTCATAGCCATTCTGCCTGTCTTGCTTGTTCAGCACTGACATTTTTCCAGCCTCAAAATCATGAAATACTCAGGTAATCTTAAGGCTTGATGCCAACCATAATGGTCTCATGTTGCTTCTAAGTAGGTGGTGTAAATGTGCCTACAGGACCACTATGACAGATCAGATGTGGAAATTATGTTGAGGTTAACCCTTTGTGAGATTTTACTTACTTATAAATCGAGATATAATTTATTTAATGTTTTGTTTTATTCTACCACAAGATGCCTATGTTTCTAATTGTGTTCTATCTTGTCACCCAAAAGAGTAACTGGTAAACTATGAGGTGCAGACTAGAGACCTTGGAGTACATATGTAGCTGTACATGTGTCCTTATGATAATGCCAATTTTTATCTGTAAACCACAGTCCTGACTAATAGGAGGACTATGTGACAATGTGAGTAATTTTCTGGCCTACTTTAGAACCAAATACAGTTTATTGTTTATTGAACTTGAGGGAGAAATTTTAGATAAGTGCAGACAGCTAAAAAAACTTGCTCATATCCCATCTTACACCATTGGAAAAATTTACACATTTTAAAAGAAAAAAATTGAAAATTATTTGATTTTACCTAAACAATATCATATAGAAATACTATCTTGTCATCTACAGGCATTCAATAGGAAGGTGTTTTTCTAAAACTCCTCAAAATACCTCGTGGGAAATTATTTAGTACTTCATTCATTTAGTGCTCCACATAAAGTCAAATTGACTTTCTTAAAGAATACATTTGTTCCGAGTGAACTGAAATGTTGAATAAGAGAGTCAAAGATCTCCAATATCAGGAAGAACAAATTAAATTGCAAAATATAGCAGATATTTGTATTAGGCCTTACTAATGAAGAAGAAGAAAAATCTCTATAATGAAGTCTCATGAAGAAATAGTGACCTTATTGTCTCTACCTTGAAGAAAAGTGTAGACAAGGTGGTTCCCTACAATGAAAATGCACACATATTAATATACATATGAACAAATTTACCTTGTATAGTAAGAAATCAAAGGAGAAAGTTTTAAAATACAGAAAACTATGTACATAGATACGTCTATGGAGAGATAATTTTATATTTCAGTAGCATTTGAAGAAGTAATGCACACTCTCAATAGTGGTTGAAACGTCATGAGTTAAATTTAAGAAATATTCCACAGTTAATATCAGATGGGCCTAATATCACACTGACATTTCAGAGTGAAGAAAAGCACATTTCATATTCCTAAAAGGAGTCAAACGTTTGACAGAACATCTGGTCATTTCAGATGAAAAATATGAAAGGTTTATCTTGTATTTTATATTAAAGTCACAGACAATTTGTAGTTAGAAACACAAGAACAACCTGTGTGCTTATACAAACTTAGTTTCACTTAAATAATTAATTGTGATTTCTGTGCATTTTAAGTTTGCAATAGTGTCAACAGAATTACCCAGGAAAATGTAAAGTTACTAAAGTTATTCTAAACAGCTATAAAAAAAATGAATGGCATTCACAATTTACATTTATCTATCTAGGCAAAATAAATATGTATGCATTGTGTTCTTTCCTTAAAATAAAATATTCCTATCTTTCATTGCCCTTGGCTGTGTGAAATATTAATATTTTTGGAAAAGAATTTGAATAATGATTTGAAGGGCTCAATAGCTATGATTGCTTTAATCTACGAAATGTCTATGATATATGAAAAGCTTCCTTTTATTGTCATAAAGTATTGTGAAGGCAGATCATCTACTCATTGTGATCATAGTAATACATGGGTAGCTGATTCTGGATGGCATTTTTCACAAATTCCTATAATGAATTGGCCAGTGACTCTTTGGAGAGGAATTGCGTTAAAACTGAAGTTTATTGTGATGATTTGTCTTCAAATTGGTTTTCTTCAATGTGTTTTGCCTGTTTTAGTTATAAGGATTTTAGCTGTGATCTTGTAAAAAGATGTCTGCAGAGAATTTTCCCAATTTTTTAGTCCTGCTTTTGGCCTAGCATAATTATTTCCTCATCCTGAATTTCCAGATAATTAATAATGTAAGAAGGAAGAGTTCAGAGTTCTTTAGCATGATTTTTTCATCATTATACAAATCTATAATATATATGTAACATCAGACTCTCATTCACTGATGATGTATGTGGAGTATGATAATTTGATATTAATTAAAATAATTAATCAAATAACTTAATGGGAAAATGCTAATTTCCTTCTGCAATAATTTATGTCAGACTTTTGTAAGTGCATTCTGTTCAAATTCATTTTCTTAGGAAATCACATGTAATATTTACATCAATAACTAACTCTCTTTTAGTTGTTGAATCATTCTGTTCTTGGCTTTAGTTTGCTCATATACAAAATAAATATGAAGAATGATTTTAAACTAAAGAGTCATTGTGTTCATGGTGGTGTGTGCATAGCATTATACACACAGGCACCCAAACACAAATATAAGACAATAAGTAGCTATATTTCTTTTTAAATTATGCAACGTTTCTAGTCTTTGATGAATAAATTGTACTCATTCATTCAGTATGTGCAACTTTGTTTGAAAGTATCACTGAAGACTTTTATATCATCTGTGTGCGCCAGAACTGACTTAAACAATTAATTAGTATATTATTACATGTAGTTAGTGTGTATCAATGTACACTCATTTATGGTTTAAACACAAAATAGTTCTAACACAACTTTAAACTTATTTTCACCATCTGCAGTCAGTTTTGCTAAGATTAATTACACCCATAAAATCATATCATGCACTTGACCATTGGCCTAGAAGCTGACCAAATTTTATAAGCAATAGTATATATATTCAAACTTTAGGAAAATATCAAATGAAATTTAATGTTTGTCACTTGTCAATACATTCAAATTTAGAGTTCAATGCCAAGTAATAAGGGCAACATATATATTGCATGAAAAATAATGTAACTGCACATGCTTAAAAAATAATTTGTAGACAGTATTTTTTGAGTCACAATAAGTCTTAGTAGTGTCATTTTCCTTTGCAATTCCATTAAAATATACACTTAATAGTACAGATTTACTGACTGAGAACACGTTTCCTTTGTGAGTAATACTCCTAGTATCAGAAAGTTCAATGTAGGGTGCTGGGGTAGAAAAACCAGCTATGAACTCTGTGGGAACAATTATTTCTCATCTGACAAGATATGCTCATGGGTAAAATTTGAACTTGAACATTACCAGAATAAACAGCTGCTTTCTGAATGAATTCTAACCCACTTAACAAAAGGATATCATATCTGATAATGTAAATCTGACCCAAACCTATGACTGGGAATTTTTATACCATTAGAATCAAACAGTGTTTTCTGGGCATTACTGGACAAACAGCACTCACGAACTTCAAAACATATGACTGCCTGCAAATGTCAAGTCAATTCAACACTCAGCATAGAGGAGAGTTAGTCCCCCAAATTAGATGGGGAGCAATTATAATTCATAGATATGAGGGGAGGGAGAGTCAGCTGTCTTTAGTGGTATCTTCCCTGGAAGATGGATCACTTCCAGAGCAAGTCAGCCATATTCATGTTTCACCAATTAAACTGTGGTTTATAATAATAACAATAATAGGTACACTATGGAATATTTTATGGAAGATTTTTCATGAAGATAGTAATTAAATATTTTTAATGCAAAGTCTAGATACAAAACTTATATGTGAAGTTACTCTAGAGCTTGAGATCACTGTCATGCTTAACAGTGTTTTCACTTGAAAATATTAAAACAAAAGTCATAAAGGAGCTCCAGGTGGTTTCAAATGTTTCATGAGTTCATTTGAAATGAAGCCTCCCTGGTTTTCTTGTATCATACTATGATAGTTCTTTGAAGCATCCATGCTATTTCACATGAGGTTAAGTTTCATTTCAAGGAGAAGCTGAGTGTCTCTGGAAAATATGACTTAGTAGGTAACGTAGGAGAAATAAAACTGTGCAAACATAATTACACTAGTGAAATAGTAATGTTAGATTATAGGACACCCAGTAGCATAGACACTGAGAGAAACAACTGATAAATGGGACCTCCTGAAACTGAAAAGCTTCTGTAAAGCAAAGGACGTGGTCAGCAAGACAAAACACCAGCCTACAGAATAGAAAAAGATCTTCACTAACCCCACATCAAACAGAGGTATGATCTCCAAAATAAGCAAAGAACTCAAAAAAATTGGTTGTCAAAAGAACAAATAATCCAATAAAAAATGGAGTAAAGACCTAAACAGAGAACCCTCAACAGAGAAATCTAAAATGTCAGGAAGACACTTAAGGAAATGTTCAGCATCTTTAGTCATCAGAGAAATGCAAATTAAAACAACTCTGAGATTCCATCTTACACCTGTGAGAAAGGCCAAGATAAAAAAAAATTGATGATAACTTATGCTAGAGAGGTTGTGGGGTAAAGGGAACACTCCTGCATTGCTGGTGGGAATGCAAACTGGTATAGCCCCTTTCGATTTCAGTGTGGTGATTTCTTAGAAAATTAGGAAACAACCTTTCTCAACACCCAGAAATACCACTTTTGAAGTATATACCCAAAGGATGCTCAATTGTTCCACAAGGACATGTGCTCAACTATATTCATAGCAACTTGTTTGTCATAGCCAGAACCTGGAAACAACCTAAATGCCTTTCAGCCAAAGAATGGATAAGGAAACTGTGGTACATTTACACAATGGAGTACTACACTAAAATAAATAAATAAATAAATAAATAAATAAATAAATAAATAAATAAAAATCTTGGATTTTGCAGGCAAGTGGATAGAGGTAGAAAATATCATTTTGAGTGAGGTAACCCAGGCACAGAAAGACAATTATCACATGTACTCACTCATAAGTGGCTTTTAAACATAAAGTAAAGAAAACCAGCCCACAAATCACAATCCCGGAGAACCTAGACAATAATGAGGACCTTAAGATAGACTTACATAGATCTAATCTACATGGGTAGTAGAAAAAGACAAGATCTCCTGAGTAAACTGGGAGCATGGGGACCTTGGGAGAGGGTTGAAGGGGAAGGCAAAGGCAGAGTAGAAGAATGTGGGGGACACAACAGGTGAATAAGACAACATAGGTGTAAGAATGAAAGGAGCACTTGGATAAAAAGTAAAGTTAAGGTGCGGTGAATAACTTGGGAGCAAAACTGTAAATATTTGGAAATATGGGGCAAGGAAATGTATTTAACTGTCTGTATATTTGGTTGGATGTATTTTGATAGCCAGAGGAGCTGGAGTGGAGCAGAAAGATACAGACATTTCTAGAGTTTAAACTTCCCGCTCCCTCCCTCACACTAGTGATGAAATCACTGCTGTTTTAGGTCTGCTCCTGGGTTTGGAAAGGGAAAGCAGCACAGTCCCTCCCAACAGGTCTGTGGATGCTGTGATGGTGGCCACTGGTGTGCACATGCTGCAACTGCCTCCCAGAGTCAGCTGGGAATAGCCAGAGGCTACATTGTCCAGGAGTCCAAGGAGCCTGGATGGGTAGATCAATAGCTTTTAGGCGAGGAGAGAATGCAGGAATTTTAATTTTGTGATTGCTTTTGAGATGTCAGATAGGAAAGCAGGAGTAAGGAAAATGACATGGCTCTGCCCACCTGAGTTCCTAGCCTCCCAATCTTGTTGATGCGGCCATCTCAGAGCTGATGCAATGGTCGTCACCTAAGAACTTGAGCTACAGCCAAACTATGCCAGCTGATCACAGTCTGCAGAAGAACCTCTGAGTGTGGCCTGTAACTGCCCCCCCACCCCGTGCCCGAGCACAGCAGGCAAAGAGGAACCAGTCCCTCCATGTCCCAGGTCCTTGGTAGGTGGCAAAGTTGTGGCGAGCTTAGCAGGGCTCTGCCCATCTAAACAAGTGTCTGTGAAAATGCTAATGAGCAAATAACCACCTTTCGGTTAGTGAGATTTGGAACTTGGATTCGAATGATAGTTTACAAACTTTGATTTTCAAAAATTACAAAACGCTGGATAGAATCTAGGGGATATTTTGGTAGGGAACCTAATGTGATCAATATTTCTTTAACTAAAATACAGGCATTCCTTATAATCCTCAAGGACAAGGAATTGTGAAGCATGCAATTAATTCCCCACGAAGCCTTGAAAACACAACTTCAAAAGTAGATGAGGGGAGCTATACTCTTAGTCTATGCTGGAAAAGACCCAGCCTGTTTTAATATGGGGTCAAAGGCCTGTCTGTGTTTTTTCACAAGAGGAGAATGAGGCATGATGGCTTCTGGAATGTCTTTCCCATTGTGTGTGTGCAGCAGAAAGATGCCAACCCTGATGACATCATAGCCACGGTGCCCCCACAGCAAAGTTAGAGTAAGATTACTGAACCTGCGTTCTTGACCCTCTAATGTCATGGTGCAGGCTCAGAAGAGAAGGAAGATATTGGTGATGATTGGTGATTCCCAACTTCTAGGTAGATCTGCTGCACAAACTTCCAGACCTTAGTGAGTCCTATTTACTTTGGAGCCAGCTCAAGAATGCTGACTAGATGTTTGGCAGTTTATCCATATTATATCTTCGGGCAAAGAACTCATTTTAGCAGTCTGGTGTTCAATCTGCTGTTGAAATAAAAGACCTAAGAATTGGGACCTCAGAAAATTTTCCCTCTGGGAGAAAGAGACTTGTAAATCCAATGGAACACTATCATGGAGACAAAGAGTGACTGAAGCCCCTCTTCAGTACATGTCCCTACCCTGGAATGTATGAACCCGCCTATGCTAGATCCTGACAAAACAATTCTTAGAACGTGACAAGCACAACATACTAATTACAATGACTACTGCCTAACATGTAGACCTGCTTACTATCTGTTTATATAGTTTATATTTGAAGTATTGGTCTGCTTCACTCAGAGCTCTTAAATCTGGGTGAGTAGGGAAAGAGTTGAAAAAGAATGAGGTGCACCTTAACTGGCGGTCAATTTCTTTGGAGTAAATGATTTTCTCTTCAAAGCCTTTACTTGTTAAGTAGTTTCACTTCTTTAACTATAGTACGTTTATCAATTATATTCAATTTTCTCGTGTAGAAGCAGTGGCTGTGAAGTCAGCAAGTTTTAATATAAAACTTTTCTCTAGATCTAGTCTCTAGATGAACAATCTACTTGGTATAATTCCAGAATATAAAAGAGTAGGGCAAACTTGTCATACTTCTTCTCGAGTTTAAGTAGTATTCAATCATTGTACACTCTTGTTTTGATATTGTTCATTCTACTGAGACAGAAAGATAATTGATGGTAATAGGGAAACATAACTGGAACAGAAATGACATGACCTTATTTAAGGTTGGACAAAGGAGAACAAGTGATTTATAGACCAATTACCACTGTAGGGTATCTTTATCTTTCCCACTTGCCAGCTCCCAAATCATGACATGGAAACTTCTTACTAATTCTGAAAGCTCAGCCAATAACTTAGACTTGTTCATAACTAGCTCATATAACTTAAACAAACCCATTTCTACTAATTTACTTTCTGCTTTGTGGCTTTATTGCCTCGTCTATACGCTTTCCATCCTGCTTCCTCTCTGTCTGACAACTCTGCCTTCACCTTTACAGCATTCTCTATGCCGTGAGATCCTGTCTAGCTATTGGCCATTCATATTTTTATTAAACTAATCCAAGTGACACATCTTCACAGTGTACAAAAAGATTATTCCATAACATACCACTGGTTGTTGACTGAAACCATATAGTTCCTACAAAACCTTTAACTTTTTTATTCTTCAAATTAATATGATTAGTGTAATAACTGTGTCAGTTGGGAAAGTAGAATGTGTTGGTGGGAGGACTCATTAATTTTAGTAATCAATTATTTTTTATTGAGTTCCAACTGTGTGTCATGCTGTAGCTTTCGACTTTAATGAACAGATGTGAACAAAATAAACTAAAATTGTTATGTAAAGGACATTTATTCAGACAGGAAGTCACAAATTAATAGACAAAATACATTTGGAATTATACAATGCATTAAGACTATCCTTTTCTCTCCCATGGAAATTAAAAGTGGAGACACTGATAAGGATAGCCAGAGTGCTGATTGTAGTATGGGAGTGAAGCTAGAAGTGTCCTTGCTGAAATTCTCATAATAAAGAATGTTGAGCATAATCAGCATTTCCAATATGCATGCACAACTCTTTGAGAACACTGATACAATGCTTTCTTGCTTGAGTCAAATCATGCACTCTACCAAAAGTCACGTTAAAAATAGGAAAAGAAGACATTTCCTTTCCAAAAGCCATTATGGTAATCTCAGATTTCAGAGCTGGCTTGAGCAATTGAAGAACGCGGATGTATATCGGAAAAACTGTCTAATCTATAGCAAACACGGGAAAACTAAATCTGCATATGTATTATATCAATTTACTTGAGCCACAGTAGGTAATTTTATCAACTCTGTTTAGATACTTAGGAGTGTGTGGGTCCAAAATGAGGCAGGACCTCTCACAATAAGAGAGGAAATCAGATGAGGCTTTACCTCTCCTAAGAGTGAAATAAGTCCGAGCCTGCCTGACTGTAATGATGCGGGCTCCACGGAGGACAGCAAATGAAGAACATGCTCACTTCCTCGTCCATGTCAGATTTTCCTAATGAATCATGACAATTTCTGCCACAGATCCTGGAGAGTGACTCAAAATTCTTAAAGTAGCCTTCTGGGCAACCAATCTCAATCAAACTGAGATGGCTTTTAAGATAGAAAAAACAAAATGTCTTCAGTCGATAGAGATTAAAAGCTCTTTTAGAAATTGATTCTCCTTGTAAGTCCCTTACAAGGAGACTTACACCTCCCTGTAGACAGGGGATGATCCTCTAAATGGGGAAGAATGTGATTCTGTTCCCCAATTTCCATAACAGTCTGGAACCTTGCTGCCAGACCATCTGGTAGTTTTTCAGTCATCAGTATAGAATTGTTATTTGCTAGGGACTTGCCTCAATCTTCGTATGTCTGTATAGTGACTCCAAGGGCGTGGTAGAGATAAGGGTTCCTGTAAGAACAAAACCATGATAGCCATGCATTTCACGAGGTGGGGCCCAGTCAGAGCTTTAGAAAATAATGTGCTGAGCTAAGTACCGAGGAATGTCGCCAGGCTTCCATTTCTCAGCTTTCCAGTTTTCCCCCCAAGGTCTTTAGATTTAATGCAATTCCCCAATTTATCTAATGACTAGTGTTAAAAACAAACAAACAAAACGTGTTTACTTCTGCTGAAAGTAAGCTCTTTCTATCACTGATAAGAACACCTTGCATTATTTCAGTTTGCCTCCTATCTTATCTATGAGAAAGTTCTGATTGAACTATCAGTTGGAAGGAAAATATCTTCCACGGTTTGTAATTCAGCACACACCCTTCCTACTGACTGTTTTCTGTTTGAATTTTGCCGATTGAACGATATTATGTGGTGAATATGAGTTAGCTCCTCTTCAGACATCTCTGAGAAGCTCGAAAGGCATGAATATTAGAAATTAATGATTGAATAGAAGCTTTATTTTGTGGGAGCCTGTAGTGTTCATGTGGTGCTATTTCTTGTCTCTTGGCCGTACATTGTCCAGCTGCAGAGGATATGAACTGTTGAGACTCACAGCTCTGCCACTCAGGGAGGATTGGCTTCCCTCTCAGTACTCTGCCGGATCTGAGCCTACACCCTTGTTCCATCACCAGCTTGACATCACCATGCAAGACTTCGAATACTCATTCATTTCCATTTGGAGTAAGGAATGGAATTTTTAGTGATACTTTCTGGAACATGGTGGGAAAGCTCTGCCCGTACTCTGACACTCTCTGACTCATCCTCATAAGTGTATGCTCACAAAAAAAAGAAAAGAAAATCAATAAAATAACTACTAGATAAATCTCTGCATGAAATTTCTGGTCTCAGAATTTGTGTTCAGGAATCCCGAATTAAGGCGATGATTGAAGCAGGTTTCTTCTTTTTGTTAGCTAAGACTATAATTTCCCAATTATGCCTCTACACATGATATTGGAAAATTACTACTGTGGGAGAATGGGATGACATTTTTTGTATATTGTATGCTGTTTTACCTCATAATACTGTGGATCTCCGATATGTTTAGTTTATCTAATGATGCACATTATTTATAAATATTTGATAGTCGTGTTCTGCATATAAAAAGCCCACTTCTTGGCATCAACTTTGGACAGTTAATTTTGTTACTAAGATAAAACACCATGACCAAGACAACTGATGAAGGGAAGTATTTAACTGCTGTCTTCCCAGAGAATTCAGAGTTAAGGCATGAATGCAATCAAAACTGAGAGCACTACTTGAATCAAAAACGGGAGGCAGAAGCATCCTGGAAATGGTATTGCATTGTTTTGTTTTGTTAGAATGTCAAAGCCAGATCAAAAGTCTCTGTGTGTGAGAAAAAAAAAATTCTGAACATACACAAAATTATCCAATTATTTATTAAAATGTTATGTCAGTACAATATACTAATGTTTATAGTAGGAAAACAGTGTAAATTTAATAAATTTTGTTTACATAAGTAGTACAGAAGCAATTTTTAAAGTGGCAGTCTCCTTAGCTAACATTCCCAGGATTGTTAGCATTACTTCTGCATGGCCTTTACGTGTTTTACTATAGTGTGGCATTAAGCAAATTTACATAAAATGAATAAGGTATTTTCAAAAATAGCAAAAAATTAGTATTCACATTCTCCATGTTGAGAAAACGTTATAAGTACTAAGTTACATTAAAATATAAACATATTATTAGTGTATTTAATGTGTGTGACTGGATGTATATTCTATGAATTTGTTCATCAGCATTTTCTTTATTGTTTGACCTCTTTAACGTAAATGTTGACAACCTGGACAAAGCTGTTAAAAGCTATTTATATAATCCACATAAGAAATTATCATAAATTGAATTTAAATATTAAAGACATTTTTTAAGTATTATGTTGGACATTTTACTTATCCTGATTATTATAGCATACAATTCCTATTGCTGGCATGTTCAGTATCCCTCCTAATTACAATATTATGTGTGTTTCCCCAAAGAAACATTTCAAATAATGACTAATGCAGAATAATTTTACACATTGTTATTAAAGATTTTATGATGAGATAGCTCACCTATAGAGAAAGGTATATATGAAGAAAAGTTGGCAATAAAGCTTGTTTTAGAAGCAGAGAGACAGAGAGGGAGAGACAGAGAGAGAGAATGGCCCATGTATGCCATGCTATACTTGCATAGATCAATTTGACCTACATTTGCTCCTTGCTTTGCACCTTGTTTGGAAGAGGGTCTCCTGCTGTTGAAAGTTGCCTTCACCAGGCTGGGTAGCCACAAGCTTCCAGTCTTTCCGGAGCAGCTGCCCTCTACCCTGCAGTAGGAACCTGCTGATATTACAGACTCTTGTGCTTCTGTGTAAGACTTTAAAACAAGTTTGGGAGTTCTGAGATTTCAGGCTTGGCAACCAATTTCTTACATGTACAGACATCTTTTAAGCAGCATTTTTTCATGTGTTCTTTCCTATTTCTATTCTCTTTCCTTTCTAGTAATAATAATAATTCTGTAATTCTAGTGAAATCTATGCTTTTGGACCTCTGTTTCCACATTGGTACATGTTAACAGTAATATGTATAATATATACTGTTTTGCCTAGTTTACATTTTCTATAATGTTATATTCTAACTATAATTATGAAACTTTCTTTAAATCTTTATTCTCTTTTTTAATTTTGCCATATAGTAGCATATACCAGGTGGCACATTCAAATCTTTGATACTATGAGGGACATTTTTTACTACAGGTATTCATGTTTTTGACATTTGTGTATGCTTAATAAACAATTCTTCAAATTTTTATTTATTTATATCCAATTCATGCACCTAGCTTATTTTTAATAGAGTAGGCACATATTCAGAAAGGCAATTTTTAAGAAAGACTGTCAAATTAATGAATAGTAGGAATTTATGAATGACATTATCTTAGAGCTACGCACTCAAATTTAGATTATGAAACTTCTGATTTCCTCATGTTTAATTCCTTTAGAATCTCAAATGCATAGATTGTATAGTTATCTGTGGTTGTTTAATAAATAGTATTCATCTGTACACCCATCATTTAATTACTAGACCTAGTGACTTTCTCAAGATTCATTTTTGTTGTTTTCTTTTCTATTTTTTTTAAATAATTTTATTAAATTATAAAAGTTTCCATTTCCGCCCCTCTTCCCAACACCCTCCCACTCCCCCCACTCCCTCTCCTCCTTCCTCTTCATTCCTTAGGGCAGTCAGGGTTTCCTGCCCTGTGGGAAGTTCAAGTTCCTCCCCCCCTCCCTCCAGGTCCAGGAAGGTGAGTATCCAAACAGACTGGATCCCCAAAATCCAGTATATGCAGAGGAAACAAGTCCCAGTGTCATAGTCAATGGCTTTTCAGAAAGACTTCGGACCAGCCACATTCAGAGAATCCGGCCAAATTCCGAGAATCTGGTTAGATCACTTTTTTTTTCCTTTTTTTTAAATTAAATTATAAAAGTTTCCATTTCAGCCCCTCCTCCCAACACCCTCCCTAATTTTTTTTTATATTAAATTGATTCACTCTGCCTAGGAAGGTTTCTCTTCTTGTGTGATCTTGTCTTATTTTTCTACTCATTTCTCCACCATTTATTATCCTTCTGTTCTCTGTTGATTTCAACTTCAGTGTTACTTCCACACCACCACCCTAATTAACAGTCATATATCAGTCTCTGCATTCTGTCAGGAGGATGGCTGAGAACCACATCACATCATCAAAACCATATCACAAAGATAACTCGAGTTATCTTTCAACTTATATTCTACCATTATCTCTATTTAGACCTATCATGCCCTTGAAGACGATGCTAAGGCAGCTATTACAAGGTTCTTTCTCCTCTTTCAGTGCTTTGTGAGAGGCAGATGTTCTCTTGGTCATAATTTGAATCTTGAAAGCTATCTTCATCGCATGTATCAAGAATGTGCGCTTTTCTTTATCTCAACATGCACAAAGGTCCATTAAACCAAAGTTCCAGGCTTGATTTGTATTTAGTAGCAGTTTCCATACATGAAAATATTATTTTCATTTCTGAGTTCTATTATGCTCTTATGCATTTATGTTCTGTAATTTACCTGTAATTCCTAAACACTTAGGTGGGAGGTGAAGAATTATAGAATGAATGCATTTGTGGTACAATCATATTAATTTGTGCCTTGCTTTCTATTTTATATTCCATAAATACTAACTAGTTTCAATATATTTACAAATAGATTAATGCTTTAGTAGCTTTGTGACAAAATATTATATGGGTATATCATGTTTTATTTAATTTTTGTAATTCAATGTAAGTATCAATTTATTTCCACATTTCTAACTATAAAATCTAGGATGAACATTCTTTGTACATTTTCTTAGTTTTTCTCTTCCTACAGGTATAATTTGTATAAAATTTTAAAATTTAAGTTTAGAATAGTAGTTAAATCATTTATTTTTATGGTTTAAAAACAAAATTAAGATGTTGACTGACTTTTCTGTCCTGCCCAGTTCCTGCAGTTGTTAAGTCCTAAAGAAACACACAAAGGTCTACATTAATCATAAACTGGTTGGCCTAGTAGCTCAAGCTTCTTATTAACTCTATAATCTATATTAGCCATAATTCTCTGTGTTAGCCACGTGGCTTGGTACCTTTTTCAGCAAAGTACTCACATCTTGCTTGCTCTGTGTTTGGCTTCCTTTCTGTCTGGGTAACAACTGCAGACTGAATCTTTCTCTTCCCAGAATTATCATTGCTGTGCCTCTATTTCCAGCCTTGTTGTTTTGCCTATACTTCCTGCCTGGCTATTGTGGCTTACCAAGTACAGTTCAGGCATCTGTGTTCAGAGGGGCTACATGGCTTCACTCTAACTCCTTCTTTTGTCTCCCAGCATTCAGTTCAGTTTTCCCTATTTCACTCTGTTCTACCCTATCAGGTGAGCCAGTTTAGTTTTCTTTATTCATTAATAGTAATCACAGCATACAGAGAGGAATCTCAAATCAAAGTGGTAATCCCTGAAATCATAAACATACAGTTAATATTGCAAATAATGTCATACTAGTTAGGCAGGTTGTATCTATATATTTATATACATATATATGTATATATATACATATATATGTATATGTATGACAGCAATTAATAAAAAAGAGACCACAGATCATGAACATAAGAGACAATAAGGGAGCGGGGACATGGCTTAGAATGAGGAAAGTGAAAAGGTAAATGAAGTAATTATATTTGAATTAAAAAATTAAAAGATTGAGCTGGGTGATGGTGGCTCATGCCTTTAATCTCATCATTTGGGAGGCAGAAGTAGGCAGATCTCTGTGAGTTGGAGGCCAACCTGGTCTACAAGAGCTAGTTCCAGGACAGGAACCAAAGCTACAGAGAAACCCTGTCTCAAAAAACCAATAATAATAATAATGACAATAATAATGATAACATAATAATAATAATAAAGTAGTAAATTAAGACATACTTATGTGATTGGGTACCAGATTGTGTGAATCATGCAGCCACAGAGATCATAAACTGGGCCAGGTTTAGTAAGGATATCAGCATGAGAGATGTGAGAGGCAGTTTTTCCCCAAAGATGAGTTTGACGTGTTTGTGAAATATCGTGGGGAAATCCTGTGTACACTTGGTCACATGGAAAAAGTTCAGGGAGAGCAGGAGAACAGGAGAGAGGAGGGTAGAAATAAGCAGGAGACTGAATTTTTAAAAGAAATACAGGCCTTCTCACAGTGCTTGGAATTTTCCTGTGTCCACTGTGTTAAAAAAGAAAGAAAGAAAGAAAGAAAGAAAGAAAGAAAGAAAGAAAGAAAGAAAGAAAGAAAGAAAGAAAGAAAGAAAGAAAGAAAGAAAGAAAGAAAAGCAATGTAGAGAAGACAAGACAAACATTGTCAGGAATTGATTCCAATGGAGTTCTGGGGCAAAGCCAGGTAAAGAATAAGAATTCGGTAGTGAGAGCTTTCAACTACCTAAGAAATCAATGTCCTTCTCATGGAAGATTTTGTTCACTCCTACAGCACAAACTGTTTCCAGTCATGAAAGACATGAGTTACTTCTTACAATATGAAGTGGACTGTTCAGTGTGAGGTATTTCCAGCCATGAAAAATGTATCAGATCACTCAAAGGCAAGTGCCTGAGTTCACAGTGAATGTTTTCTCATTGTTTAAAGACCTCAGGAAAGGCAATTTAACTGAAGGTGGCTGTCCATTAGTCACTTCCTGTTGTAAAATGGGGAATGTTTTGGAATGTAAAATGAAATGTGGACTCTGGACATGTCTGTGAGAATGGATATCAAAATGCTAGAAAGTTCAGCTGAAATTTTAATACATATGCATGTTCTTATACGTGATATTTTATGTCTGCTTGACTTCTCCATTTTTCGTTTCTTCAACTTTTTATTTGATTATGTTTGATCAAGTTATCAAAATGTACTAATGGCTTCAGCTGATTCAGAACTGCTTAGCTTCTACTCATTTGGTATATGTTTCAGTTAGAGGAAGTGGAGTGAACCTCAGGACTAGGAAGTTCAAGATGAACATAATTATAAAGATCCCCCTTCCTAGGTTCAGGGAGTATATGATCTCTTCTATTGCAGGAACATTTTAGCAAATCTTCAAAGTGTTATTCCTTTCCAGGATTCTTGGGTAGTTGATGAACACACCTTCTCTAACCTCTAAGCCAATATCCACTAGAATGTTCCTTCATGCTAACAATAGTATTTTTATTTTTACATTTTAGCTGCAGTATTTTTGTTTATTTGTTTTTTATTTTCATTTGGCGGACTGCCATCCAGCTCCCAAATAAATATATGGATACTTACTCATACTTATAGATGCCCAGTTTTAGCTTGATTTGTTACTAGCCATCTTTACTTAATTTGCATTATCCCTTCTACCTTTTGCCTCTAGGTTTTAACCTTTATCTATTCTATATTCCTTTCTTTCCTTTTTACTCCATGGCTGGTTGTGTGGGTGGATGACTGGCCCTTGGCATCATACTCTCCTTCTCTTTTTCTTGCTCCTTATCTTCTTTCTTTTTCTCTTTCTCTTTATTCTCTCTGCCTGGCAGTCCCACCTATCCCACTCCTGCCTAGCTATTGGCCCTTGAACTCTTTATTAGACCAATCAGGTCTTGTGGGCAGGCAAAGTAACAGCTTCACAGAGTTAAACATTCAACATTAAAGAATATTACACATATTTGAATCACTAAACAAGTATCCACAATGTACACAAATATAACACACATTAAACTTATATTCTACAATATTAAACTACTACAAAATCTACACAAGTGCATCTTTTCTGTGAAACTATGATAGTAAAGAGCAATATGTGTTAGACTATCATGGTTCTGTATTGCTGCCTTATATAAAGAAACAACAGTTTTATCTACCAGTGCTTTTCATTATCGGAACAAATGTCACTATAGTAAAGAAGCCAAGAAAGGTCCCGACATTATGAAAATAGTTTTGACCTCGCAGATACTGCAAAGTGCCCTTGAGTTCCCAAGAATTTGTGTAACATACTTTTGAGAGTGACACTTAGAAGAAATGTTTGCAAATGAAATAATTAGAGACAACAGTGACTTTCATGTTGACATTCCAAAAGTAACTTGTTGCTTTCTACTATTCTTCATGAAGATGAATTTACTCTGCCTAGAAAAGGTAAATGTTTTCATAACACTCCGGGGTTCACATTTCTCAGAAAAGCTCAAGCAAGATTCAATATCAGATCCCTAATAAACACCTGCCAGTTTGACACAACCTCCTATTTAATTCAGTCCTATGATTTCACACACCTTTGTCTACCTTGACTGAAGCAATAGTTCCTGTCTTTAGAATAAGGACAGCTTGTACCTCAGCTAATAGGGAACATAATTCTGTCTTGATGTGTGACAACCTAGTAATTTGTTTTTGGAACTTGCACTCAGCCAACACTTAATATATGGCACCAATTATTGAAGATGTGTTGAGTCAGATTTCCCCAGTGTTTGCATAATAATTAAGAAACTCTTGAAACCGGTGCTTATGTTTTGAGTTAAAATTTTAATATAGCTTCCAAGGATGCCTAATTTAGAACTGACTATTGGGAGACTCTGACTCAGTTTATTACACGGTAGAGGGAAGGGATGAGCACACACAATAGAGTGAAAAGGGGGCAGTAGAGCGAGAAGGAAGCAACAAGGAGACTTTAATGGGAAGGAAGATTACCCACTGTAGCGTGCAATGACCAGTGAGAATGAGATACAGAGGATACTTCACTATCTACATAGAGCTGCACATATAGACACCTAGAGAGTTAGAAACACCACTTCTGGGTATAGCTTCCTTTCCTATGTTCTAGGCTCATGTCTAGCAAGCATCAGTAATGTCTATTGCCAGCTAAGACATGAAGATAGCTTTAGAATTAAATGAAAGAAACATACTTTATTTTGCTCAGTGTTAGAAAATGTTAAGTGTGCTGGTAAAATGTGCTCAGAATGGATCTGGTGATGACGCTTACATGAGCAGAGCTTTATTTGGCATCTGTTTCTAGAACAGACACAGAAAGCTAGCAATGGCTTTATCAATGGCTATCTGCTCTGTACCCAACCTAGTGGCCTGTTATTCATGTTTTTTATGTTATTTTTCCCAATAATAAGTGATGCCACTTTTAAAAAATGCCCGACGATATATTCTCCTGATTGAAGGAGTTGTCATTTTAGCTTTTGGCAATACTTGATGATTTGGGTGCTAGAAATAGCTCACTATTTATAACCTCGTCATCATCTCACACTGTAAATAACTATGCAGAATTTATTTCAATAAACACTGACTGACTATTTTCTTGAAATGAGGCAACATGATTCCAGGAACATCTCTTTGACCCTTGCTAGGAAGAGAAGCATATACACACAAACTCAAAAGTCATTCTGTGATAGACTTGTGTTACAAATGCAGGGTGTTTGTTGGCAGAGCAGAAGACTTATCCTTTCCCTAAAGAAAGACTGCACTCTGACAGCTGAAAACGGCAAGAAAATCATTCCAATGAGAAGATAAACTTGAACAGCCACTAAAATCTAATGATAGTGGTGATGGAAAACTCACAATAGGTTGGAGCATAGCATGTAATACAGTGAGGCATAGGAAAGAGTGAAGACAAGATGGTAGGAATATAACCCACAAAAAACCAAGGAGCTAACTTGACAATTCACCGGTTGGTGTCTGTGTGTGCATTCCCAGGCATGAGTATGCATGTGGAGATCAGTGGTCAATGAAGTCAACTTTACATGTTATTCCTCAGGCACAGCACTCCTTGCTCATCCAGAATGAGTCAGAGTCTCTCACAGAGGGAAGAGTCTAATTGATTAGAGGACCAGGGGACAGCCAGCACAGGATTCTCCCTGTCTCTGCTTCCTCAGCACTCAGCAGTGCACCACTCGCCCGTTTCTTAGATGAGTGTTGTGTACCAAACTAGGACTCATACTTACAAACAGAACCATGTCCACAACCCCTGTTTTCTTTCTTTGTACTCATTAAATATAATTTGTTCTCTCTTCATATATTCAAGAAAAAAAATGGGGGCAGGTAGGGAAGTTGTGATGAACCTCTTTATAGGCCCTTCATCAAACAAGAGAGTGGGCAAAAGGTGATTCGTTTTGAAAATTGTTTTCAGCACATTTAGCAAATATTGGGGTTCTTTTGGGTGAATGTGTGTTTTGGTCAGGTTTGGATTGCTTTTAGATGTGAGTCACACACTGTGCTAGACTAGAAAGCCTATTTTATATGGCATCCCAGTTCAGTTAGGGAAAGAGGAAAGTAACTGTGGTAGTGAAAAATTACAAATTGTGACAAATTTTCTGAAAGAAAAATTAGGAATATGATTAAATATAATATCATACATCCTTTACTTATATCAAGAAATTATTGTTATTTATATTAATTTCAATAGTGAATACAAATTTCTAAATAAAATTTTATACATATAAATATAGCTATCATGCCTTCCATATATTTTTCCTGTTTCAAGAATGATGATACTATGATATTCTGGAAAAAGTCTATACTGTGGTCATGTAGGTGTGTTTCTTAGTGAATAAGCCTAAAGCTTCTCACACATGGTTGGCAAACTGTCTACTACTGAGCAATTTCAGCTTTGAAGAGTGAATTTTCAGCTAAATTTTCCCTCAAGCTTATTATTACCTAATTACTTTCATCTAATTCTAATGCTGTGGAGACAAAAATTCCCACCTTTTTATGCTATTATAGGAATCAAAATTTGTATGTTCACAGATGGACCTTCCATAGTAACTAGTAATATAAGCTATTACCTCCTGTATTGGGCACTCGGGATAATATAAGCTATACCAATGAGTCTCAGGAAAGGAGATGAAGATTCTAAACAGACGGTTAGTGAGTTTCTGTCTCAACATGTGTACACAGATTTCCATACACACCCTCCATCCCCACTTTTTGAGTTTCGTTTTTAAACTTCCTTAATAATCAGAAAGCTGATCCCTTCCCTAACTTTGCAGAAAAACTCTCTTCTTGACTGGGGCCTTCTAATTTTGCCTTTCACAAGTTCTTAGTCTCCTGAAACATGTTAGAACTTAAAGAGAAAAGAAAAAGGAAAATTCCTGCCAGAATACCTTCTGGTTTCTGTATTATAATCTCAGAACTAAAGGAGTACATACAAAGAAGAAAGATGAAATCCCTCTGCAGAGTCTGAACCTTCACTACATATATTTCAGACTGTCTCCTTATGTCTGACTTTGAGATGTTGAAATATTTTTTATTGTAAATGTAACTTTAACAGTATTAAGCTAGAAGGAAAGCATACAATAAAATCCACACAGTGGCATTTGAGGATGCAAAGTATCATTGAAGCCAAGTGTGAAATCTTTGAGTTCTCTCCATTTATTTATGAGGATCACTTACACTTATGGGATCAGTTTGTGGTGAGGGCTCCAAAATTATTTTTAAACTTGTTTCTACACAATACTAGTAGCAATATAATGTGTGTGTGTGTGTGTGTGTGTGTGTGTGTGTGTGTGTGTGTATGTGTGTGTGTGCTCCTACATGCACACAAGAAGAGGGGGAGGGAGGGAGAGAGATCTACTTACAGCCTTTTGAATGATTAAATGATGAAGCAGAAGCAGCACAGTTTTTTTCAACAGAAACACTTGCTTCTTATTTCAATGTAAATGTAAAACTCCGTTAAGTTCCCTATCTCCTAAGAAATTAGCTGATTTAATTAGATTTCTCTGGTCTGTTCAAATCCAGTGATACCAACAACCAGCAATAGAAACTAAACATTAATAGAATGGGTAGGCTGTAATTTGTAATAAGGGCTTGCTGTATTATGGGAGATCTCTTATTCGGCATTTATATTAATGCATAATTAAGTAGCTGTCTCTTTAAAGCCTTTACTAATATCAAAGTCTTATCTCAAGAACACCTCATTTTCCCTATGAGAGAGAAAGTGAGTCCCTAAAGTATTCACTTTTAATGTAACTATTAAAAATGCAACACAGGGTTGAAAAAAAGTGTCTAAATCGTTTAGTACCCTCTCTTGGCATTTTCATCACATTTCCTGTTACAGGAATCAAAATGGGAGTAAGATTATTTGAGAAGTTCCAAGGAAGCCCTCTCTGTCACTGTCTGTATTGTGATGTGCAGCATTTAATTTCATATTATTGAAATTATAGCTATTGAAGCTATAAGTTGAGGCAATTTTACACTGCTTTTCCCGGTGCCACACCTTTTGAAATAATTGGAAACAGATATCATGTAAGGAACTGCAGAAGCTGGGAATCATGTTGAGCATAGGTTCAAACATCCAGCAGGAGACCTGTCCCATCATGCAGGCATCTTCTCATCATAATAGTCATACAGGTCAAAAGGATCACTTTGGAAAATTTGTCTTCCTTGACATACTGTGATGTAGCTATGTATCTTAAGAACTTAATGTACAGGAAGGGAATCCTGATTTTTTATGCCCTTCTTAGAAGTAACCAAATAACATTTAGATCTCTGCCAACAGTTGTGGCCATGGCCTCCATTGTCCGTGGACCCACAGCCAAGGAGGGACATTGCAGAACTTGTGCCTTGGCAGAGCCCAGCTTTGTGGTTTACTTTATTATCTAATTTAAATCTTATGAAAGCCCTGTGATGGCGATGCTATTATAATAAATTTGGCAGGAGGCAAGACTTAATTAAACACATTTTTGCTGATGCTGGGATAAAGACAGTATGGAAATTACTGGCAGATAGAGGAGACAGTAGTAAAGAACAAGAGATTTGCCTCTATGCTAAAGTACACATATTGAGGAAGTAGAAAAAAAATCATGAGTATAAGTACATGAAGCCCTTGGTGTGTGCACAGATGTAAGGCACTCCCACCTCATGTAAAATTATTTTACACAAATATTTATTCAGCGTGTGCCAAGTGCCAGTCATTGTGCTAGTTGATGGAGATAAAAGAATTTGACAGACATGAAGTATGCTGAGTGGAGTGCAAAAACTAAAGTAGAACTTGATTATTGTTTGAAGGCTAGGGTGTGTGGAGGGGGTGTTGCTTTCTATAGCCTTCGTCCTATCATGAAATTATCATTACATTTACTTGTCAGGAACTTCTCAAGGGTTATTTAGCAGGTAATTGATGTCAGGAACATTCCTTTGTATTGTGAGGGAAAATCTAATCCTCTGGTAATGTGACTCTTGGGCCTTTCCCAAATCATCAGGCTAAAGCTATTCCCTGCCCAGGAGCTGCAATTGTGTGGGGAGTGGCTGAGAGAATACCTAGGGCCCAGTGGGCTCCTTCTCTTTTCCATATGTCAGTTTTGTAATGGAGCTGTCAGCCAAGGTGATTTATCTTTGTATCGTGTGGTCCTTTAAGAATTTTTTTCTTGGATAATTGAATGTCACTCATCTAGGGAAGCTCCTACTTCCTGCACTAGAATGTCAGGGGATGCACTGCAATCGCCAGGCACAGGGCCACATATGGCACTGCACCATACGTTCCAAGAGCTGCTATACATCTGTTCATGCTGCACAGTAGAGCCGAGCACCCAAGCAGCTGGAGATAACTGAGGACAGGTGAACATGCAGAAAATGCACAGCACTGCAAGATTGCAAAGGTAAACGTTGAAACATGCAAGCACACTTATTTATACAGCATTCTTCTGGCTTGGTATACTTCAGTCCAAACCAATAAAATATATAGGTAGTTAGTGATGATGAAAACTTATCTGGAACTTGTATTACTGATGATAAACACTGGTCTGTTTCAAGTACTGCAGTGTCTTCTGATGTTTGACACCCTCCTGAAGTTTAATTAGCTTCTGCATTAAAGTCTATACATTACTCAAAAGCAAATAGCAGTCAGGACTGTGCACTAGGTCAGGCAATCTATAGATGGAATTGTGGTGCATTTTGTTTTTGTCTTACATTTTGTGTGTGTGTGTGTGTGTGTGTGTGTGTGTGTGTGTGTGTTTCATATGTTTTAGAGTGCTGTGAATATGACCATGAGAGGAATTCCGAGAACAAACTTGCCTCTTATTTTTGCCTGGCACTCACTGAGTACACCAAGTTGGCTGCACATCAATAAAAGCCCACTAATTTCTCTATGTCTGCCTCCACAGCGTTGTGATTACAAACATGACCTTCCATGGCTAACTTTTTACATGTGTGGTCTGGGTATCTAACTCAGGTCCTTGGGAATGCAAAGCAAGTTCTAATTTGAGAATAACATATGTTCCATCAATAGAACAATGAGTATCAGAAACTCCTAAATATTGGGATCAATCTGTTGGTGTGTCAGAAGATTAATATTAAAGAATATTAATAAATAAATTTTAATATCTCTTCAACTGCAATCTGGATAAAACACAATGTTGTGCTAAAAGTAACAGACTTATTTTCATAATCATATAACATTAGATACTTATTTTTCCTCATTTTGGCATTTCTCTTTGTGTAATACCTCTGCTTATTAACATATTCAAGGTTTTTTTTTTATTTTTATGGAACAAATGTGGTGTGCAAGTTCTGGGGTGTCTATTCATTAACATCCTCCTGCTGTTCACATTTATTAATGAAACAGCCCATCACCCTCCCACCAGCAGACACTTAATTCCTTCCCAGAATCCATCTGCTTTTTATGAGCTCCCAAAGCCAAATTCCCTTACAAAATCAACCCTAGCAAAGGCTTAATTCTGTGGGTCAACTAAATACCAAATTTAGTAATTTCCTACTGTCTGATTTCAGAAAGTGTATGGAGCCTGTGATCATTGCTCACATCACCGAAAGCTGCTGACTAGGAAGTGCAGGTGATCTGGATTTGAAAACTTGACACTCATTCAGTTCCGGTACAGACTTCTGGTAAATCTGCCCTCCTCTTTCATTCTTCCTCCATATTTCCTTCCTTTTTCTATTACTAATCTTTTCTTTCCTACTCTCTTGTCCTCTTTTTATTTTAATTCTAACATTTCCTTTCCTCTCTTAATTCTTCCTTGCTCCCTTTCTTCCCTTCTTCCAACTTAAAGACAAATAAAATAATGCTAATTTTGCCCGTTTACCGGCTACCTGTAACAACACGGGGCAGCTTCCATGACTCAAATTGAATCTAGAGAATCTTCAAGGGAGGGGTAGGTGAGGTGGCACAGCCAGTAATGTGATTTCAAGTCTTCAGCAGCTGTATAACCACCCAAGGGTAAGTGGATCCCTTGAGTTTATTGGCCAGAAGTCTAGATGAATCAATGAGACCCAGCTTAATATAGATCTACAGTGAATGAGAAGCATACATAAAGCCAACCTCTAATTTACACCACTTGCATACACACACACATACACACACACACACACACACACACACACACACACACACTCACACACTCTGAACCTTCAAGGTGTAAACCATTTATGTTTGGAGATATGGAATATTTCCATTATTGTACATTCCTAATGTACAGTTCCAATATTCCCATTCTCTCAAAAGCTGAAAGTAAACCTGAAACCAGATAAAGTTAAAATGTATTTTAAACTTTTTAGTTTGACTCTTATATGTAGTATATCAGTTACTTTTAAGTTGCTGTGATAAAACACTGTGACTAAGGCAACTTAAAAAAACAAACAGACACATTTTTAGACCTGGCAGGTTCTGGAGGATAACCACAGCTCCAGACAAGGAATCTACTTTGGGGCAGGAAGAAGTTCACCGAAGAGCCTGCTCAGAACTCCTGGTACCAGGCAGTCAGGCGTCATTATGGTGGGTAACTCCAGGGTGGTAATATGGGAGAGGGAGGCAGGATGAGTCATGTGATTGGGGAAAGGCAGATTTGCAGAGATGAGGACAGGGAAGAATGGACTGATATGGATACCCTACTGCTACCCAAAGCCAAATATCAGAATCTGGGCTACAGTCAAGGGCCATGGGTGGATCCGTAACCATGATGTAGGCAGGGAAGATAGGGCTATGCAGTTTGGCCCCACCCCTCACCACCTGAAATTCTCAGAAGAGAGGGCTGTACACTGCACCTGGGCAGCCCAATAGAGCTGACCTTGATTGCAGGGGCATGAGTGAGTCGCCCTGAGGACGTGAGAATGAGAGAGCATATAACACCTTTCTTGCCTCCCATATGGTGACATGGGAAAGGGAAAGATGCCCTCCTCCCTTTGCCCATCGACACCTGAACAGATTGGGGATCCGACCCAACCCCCGCCAGTTGCAGCCCTAAAGGGAAGAGGCCCTGTCCCTCATCTCGAATGCAAGATTGAGTTGACCCTGTAGACAGGGGGATGGGTGAGACAGCTCTGGGAGTAATGTCTCACTAGTCTATGGTGTGATGGTGGGGACAGGGAAAGCACCCTCACACCTTCCCCCTACCACCTCCAGCTGACAAGGGAGATGATCCTTTACCAACTGCAGCACTTGGGAACATGTTCCCTGTACCTCTTCTGGGCAAGACAGCAGAGCTGACCCTGCTGATGAGGGCACAGGTGTGCCAATCCAGAGAATGTGAGCGTGGGAGACATAGCCCCACCCCTCATCTGACATGTGACAGCATGTGTAGTAGAGAGATGTCCTCCCCATCAATGCCTGTGGCAGGTGGGAGAGCTACCCCTGTGCCCCACCAGCTACAACACTCGGGAGAGCAGGCTCTGCACTTTGCCTGGGCAACACAATGGAGCCAGATGGAGAGGTGGGTGAGCCAGCTCCGAAGTTGTGAGTATAGAAGAGTTGTCCCCACTACTCATCTCTCATGTGGCAATGTGAGCACGGCCGAGATGCTCTCCTTACTTCCCCCTCACTGCTTGTGACAGACTAACTAGGGAACTGACCCTCCCCCACTCCACCTGCAGCACCCAGGAAAGTGGGCTCTGTTCTTCATCTGGGCAGCAGTAAAGCTGACCCAGTTGACAGAAGTGCAGGTGAGATCTCTCTGAGCACATGTGAGTAAGATAACTTCATGATGACATTTCCCTTTCCTCCTTTTCCCTTTTTTCTCCTCATATTTTATTTTACTTGGGAGAAGATGGATGGGATCAGAAGGCATGGTTTGAAAAATATGAAAAAATAAATAAATAAATTGTTGCAGAATATTATTTTAAGGTGTTTTGGGCCTAGCAACAGGAGCTGACAGAGGTCTTGATTATGCCTAGCCAATGAGGGGCAACCATATGATGTCAACAGATTGGAATCCCAGGGTGCTGGGAGGGTATACAAATTTTCCCCATTGTTAAATAAAGGAGTCTGCCCTATCCCTTTCACTGGATTTGTGGTATCTGTGTTCCCTGGTATTGTGCCTTCACATACTTTCCCATGAGGAAGACGCTAGGGCCCAGTAACATCTGGCACCCAGAACAGGGACTTCTAGCATAGGATTTCAACTTGCCTGGTCAGAGTCCTTCTTTTATCATTGCAGATGTACATTTTGGGGTTCTGTTTGGAACAGGTCCTTGAGTTTCTAGTCATCTCCCTCTCTACTCTCGAGGTGCTGGACAGTGCCCCAAGATAGTGTATTTTCCGTGAGAAGACCCCTCGGTCCCTTCGGTAGGTAAACATTGGGACCCCCATCCTCTCCTTTTGTGTTGTCTGTCAGGTTTGTCTGCCTGTCCAGTGAGGAAGGCACATTTTTTTTTCCTATTATACAATTTCCCACCCCTGGTGACTATTGTCTCCCTCTTCAAAATAGGTAACCTCTCCTTCACCTCCACCCCTTCCATGTCTATCTGTCTGCTTCTAATGAAGGGGAGACAGACAGTTAGGGCCCAAAGGGCTTCTAAAGAGAGGGCAGCCGCAGTTAAAATTGCACGTGCTTCTTCCCAGTTTTCTCCGTTCCCGCTGCAGAAAGTTATACCTCCCCAGTGGTACTCTTGGAGAGCTGACAGAGTGGAGTGGCAGAGCCCACCGTTGGGTGTATAGGAGGTCTGAGCCTGGCCTACTGCTGCGGAGAACCAGCAGACGCCATGGCACTCAGGCTAGTGCTGCTGGGCCTCGAGCCCACGGCAGCTGCTCTGGTCTGACTGGCAATGGGAACGAGTGGGGCCTGGTGGGACCTCAGCTCCGCCTGTTGGGCCTGTCATGGTTCTTTAATGACACCACTTTCGACCATACTCACTGCTTACCTGGCACTGGCCAAGTCAGTTGTCAACAGCTGCCTTTGTGATCCCCACAGCCTGTTTGGAGACTCGGACCCGACTGTTGGACAGTTTCTTGGGCAAGCCTGGCCCACCAATGGGGTCAATGGAAAGAATAGTGATTATTGAACAGAGTTGGGAAAGTCCCAAAGTAACAAAAGATGGGGGTCATTGTTGCAAAATTAATTGATTTTAAGGGCAAATACAAAAATTTCAGAACTAAACTTGTTCAAGATGTTGCTAATAACACAAATGAAGAGTCTGGGAATGGCACTACCACTGCTACTGTTCTGACACGTTCTATTGCCGAGGAAAGTTTTGAAAAGAGCAGCAAAGGGGCTAATCCAGAGAAATCCAAAGAGGTGTGATGTTGGCTGTTGATGTTAGAATTGCTGACAGGGTCATTGTTCAGCGCCTCCTCAGACTCCAAAACTACAACCCCTTTCCTGGGGCTGACTCCTGCTTCATCTACAACACCCACCCCTCACTGATACCAAATCACTGTCAACACCCCAGCCTGCATGACTCCCTCCCTAAGCCCCAACCCAGCACGCTGTTCATGTTGCTGAGGCCACCTGCCAATTATTCCTCCCATGCCATCCTGACTCAGCTTGTGCTTCTCCCATGTTTAATTCCATTTATGGCCACACTTAAAAGTGAGAATAATAGCTCTTTAACACCTAGCCCCTCAGCAACCACTGCAACTTCATGCAACATATATGTACTATGACCCCTTCTGCGCAGTCACAGTCCCTCAGGAATCCACCACGATTGAGTCCCCTAGTCCCATTCCATTCACATGATTCTCGAATAGGACATCTGAGTGGAACAATGGCCTATAACTGAACCCAAACTGTCAATCTTTAATGAATAGCAGAACAGCTAAAGGTAGGGCACATAAAACCTACCACAAGTAAACATAATACCCCCATATTTGTTATGGATATCATCAAATTTATTAAATACTCAGTTTGAACAGGAGAGACCTCTTGCTCAGGAGAAGTGATAGTTCAACAATTGAGGTGGTAGTTTAATATGTCAAAAGGAAAAACTCATCAAATTAGGGTCAGGTCAGGGTTTTAGTTTTGTCTTTACAGGAGAATAAAAATATTCATCTTGAAGATATCAAGGACCTTTGAACTGGTAGACATCTAAAGATGAAGGAAGAACTGTTAATAAAAAATTACCAAGAAAAGAAACTAGCTGGTATGATGTTATAATTACTTTCTACAGGGTAGAATCTCTTTACCTTTTGACATATTTGTTGTACCAATTCAATTATATGCCAAAGTTTGCTTTGAAGTTGGAGTGTGCTATCTCCTTCTCTAAACTCAAGCATCTTGTTAAAAGAAAATTCAGAGTCATCTGGTATGGTAAAACCAAAATCTAGGGATTATTAACATCACAAATTTCTTTTCCCTAAAATTAATTTTACTATCTTAAAATTAAAATTAAACTTTCCATTTTGACATTAATAATGTTTAGGTTTTCCAAAGCAAATAATAAGTTTTCCTAACAATGATCTTGGAAGTCTCCCAGAGGATAATGGGGACCAACAATGATTCTACTTGAATACAATAATATCATTGACCAACATTTCAGTTTTCATGGTATTATTGTACCTAGACAACAGAAGAAATTTTGAGAATGACACACCTATTCCTAAAAGAGAATGGAATTTGGTCTGGTATGAATGCTTTTCATCATTTATGGGGGCTGCATATTAATTGTTACTGGTAATGGTAAAGAAAGAAATTATGCAAATGATATTACATTCAAGGATCTCTGAAAAAAGGGGGAAAAAGAAAGAAGCAGGGAACATATGAATGATATAAATGAAATGGAAGATTGTTGAAAGTTCTTTAACTAATAGGGTAGATTATTGAATCTATTATAAGCTAAGAAACAACTATTGATCTAAAATATTTTGTATTTGTAAAGACTGATTTTGTATTTGTAAAGATACAAATTTAAGGTTTAATTTGTTATAAGACATTGTATATATGCATTTTTACTGTTGTTTAAAGTCATTTTGTTACACTGAATCCTGAGCTTACATAATTTTCCCCTCAACTATCAACCCTATAAAAATTATAATCAATTCTTAAATGATGTACCTAACTCTGGGGACAAAATTTGTTGAGAGAGGGGATGTTGTCTTCTAAAGCTACTTTCAGCTGTTATGGGGGTAATGTACTTTCTATGGGATCCTGCAAAAGTGGAATGATGGTTAAGTTCCAAGATTAATGTCTGGTATAATTGCAAATAGTCTCTGAATATTTGGTAGGGTTTTTCTGAGGTTCCTATTTGGAGTTCTGGCCAGAATGTTGTAACAAAGGGCACCATTTCAGCTAACAAAGTTGGAACCATCATGAGCAGCTGATAGTAATGCTTATAGTAACGCTGTCAGCATCAAGACGTCATATAAAAAGATGGATTTGTTTTGGGGCCCCATCTTCTTCCTGGAAACTTCAAAGATTACTGGAGTAAAATTCATTGTTCACAACCCCACAAAATTCACTGCAATATATACCACATATGACCTTAACCTTTCTCTCTGTCTTTCTGATTCTATGCCTTCAAACCATCTTGGGAAGTCTTTTTTTTTTTTCCTTGGGAAGTCTTAAGACCTTTTCTTTTCCCTGTTGTTCTAAAATTTAAGCCTCTTCTCTGAAATAACATTTAAAAATTAGTTGAGGCCCATCATCCAGGAATTCTGAAACTAACTAAATCCAGTCATGTGGTGTCCCTTTAATGCTTGAAGCCCATGTCTTTATCATCTCCCTAACAAATGCAGAAAGAAAGCCATAAGTTACTATTGCTTGCTTAATTTCTTTTTAGATCATCCATTCCTATAGTTATCCATCTAATTTCTTTGGATCCACTTGGTCCTTTAGAACTTGATGCTTTGTCAGAGTAGGTTACACCGTCGGAAGCTAAAACACTGGGTAAGTCATTTTTGACAGCTACTGACAATGCTGAATCCTGTTCTTGTACATTCATTCCCTGCTCATCAGCTCCAATAATGTTCTCAATCATTTCAAATCTATTCACTACTTCTTTTGTAAAGCCCGAATCCCTGTCCTGTAAATATCACTGTGATTTCATTGAGGCTCCTAGCCTCTGATCTTCATTCTGTACATGTGATTTCAAGATCTGAAGTTTTTCTTTTAAAGATAACATCTCATCCTTGGACATTATTTGGATAGCATGCAGATTGCCTTCCTGGAGATATAGTCTATCTGCTAACCTATCATAACTTTTTAACAAATTTGATTGTCAAATTCAACAGAATGAATTCTTTCAAACATTTACTCAGTACCGTTTGACATGGATTCAATTTTGTCTATCAAATTAATGTTACCTTTTCAATAGAATTAATTTTTTCCAGTAACTTTTAATTTTTGATGGTATTAATCCTGTCAGCTAGTTGTTCATTATTAGTCTGTTAAGATTGTATTATTTCTAAAATTGCCTCATTGTTGGCTCTCTTATCGAATCATTTTCTTAAGGATATAATATGAAGAAAAAAACTGAGCCCCAATATCCAATAAATTGATGTATCAGAATAACCATATAAGTCTTGCAGAATAAAATCCAAAGTATTAACAAAAAAGTTTACTAAAATTCTCTATGGTAATATTGCCTGCATTATATAGCTTTCAAGTTTATTGATTTATTAATTAGTAAAATATTTACCTTATGTTATTTTATGAGCTCCAGTAAATTGTTTTAGGTGTAATAATCTTTATTGTCCAGCAGATGTTGTGGTTGCAGAGTGGCAACCAGTGGTACAAGGAACAGTCCTTGGCCTTTTTGGGATTTTTCTCCTTGGTGCTGGTTAAATGCTGAGAAATATGCTTTACTTGACAAATTGAAAGCAATTAAATCAGTTCTGTACACGGAACAAGAAGCCCAGAACTCGAGTCAGGAGTCCAAATCAGTAGCTGTGCAAGTAAGTCGCCACATAACAGGGAGCACGACAGTGGGCGGTGTGTGTGTGTGTGAGCTTGGGAAATTTCCAAGTCGCTGCATTCAGTTAGCTTCACCTTGGCAGTATTTTACAAAACAAAACAAAACAAAACAAAACAAAACTAAAAAAAAATCCCAAAATATATAGTAGGTAAAAGCAAACCAAGTGGGCATGAATGAGAAACTTTCTGGCTTGTGGACTGGTTAGGCCTTTAAGCCAGTTCACCTGGTAGGTATGGAGCTTGGCTCCATGTGGGCACCAAATGAAGAAGGACGCTTTAAAGAAATCCTACACTAGCTCAGAATTGAGTATAATAGAGGGTTATATATATATAGGGGTAGACTCACAAATTACAGTCCTCTGCTCAAACCGGGAACAGCAACTGAATCTCATAGCTAGAAGAGAGGCTGAACACGTGCTTTACATCAGGATTTATAGTATAAGAGGCCACACCCAAGTGGGCAGGCAACTTAATGGCTACTGGCTGTAGGGATTCCTACAGTAGTGCTCAGGCTGGATGCCCAGGTCTGAGCTCTGCTTTTCTACAATACACATCTCAGTACCATTGCCACTTGATCCTCTCACAAGATATGGTGTTTATTATTCGTCAGAGCATTTTCAATGGCTCTCTATATATCTTAGAATAAACACGAAGCATTTCAGATCTTATATCCATTATCATCTCTTTTCTCATATTATATCTACACCAACATCCCTTGGCTTCATGCTATTGTTATTTTCTTGCTTCCTTAAAATATAGAATATATATGAATATGTGCATACAAACAAAGCTATGAGTACCGTGTAATGTTTTGTTAACTTGTATAACATGTAAATAAATACAAGCATACCAATCTGCACACACACTCATTATTCTCTCGCAGTGAAGCCATTCAAACTTTTCTTATTTTCTGAAGTTATTTTCACTTTATTCCTGCCGGTCACCCAAGTGACTGATAGCTCAGAGCATCTCATTCCTCTTCAGTAATAACTCAGTGGCTGTGGATGGACCTTTGTCCGTGCCCCGCTCCTAATAAAAGAAAATCCCTGTCCTTTTATGAGTCTAAATGCCTTTCCACAAATATTGGCATAGTCTGTGCCCCTCTTTTTACTCTGTTCACAGCTTTATTCAAAGATGGAACTCCAGAGTATACATTGGCTAAGAAAACGAAACCAAGAGCCAGTGGAAACAAACAGAGGTGCAAGCTGGGCCACTATGCAGCTTTGTGCATCCTAAACAAGCACTTGATTTTTAACTTTTTTATTTTCTTCAGAATACTACTAATGTTACTGCCTGCATCATAGAGTTGGTAAGGATTAAATTATGTAATGTTGTCAAAGTAAAATGTCTAACACATCGCTTTGTACAAGTGTTTGAAGAAACAAAAATTGCTTTCTAAATGTAACCTTTTATGATTATATATTAATAATATGATATTTCTCATACCAGCCCTCTACAGATCTCCATAATTTCCACTTCAGGAAAAAACCTTATGATTTACTTAGTTATTTCTACTATTGCTTGCAAATTTACTGGCCAGAAAATTCTATAGAAATGACAAATTTTTACTGTTAATTCACAAAAACAGTATCTGAAATAACCTAGGTACTAGATTGCTTTCTATGTACTAGTAGGTCTTTGTTGAAAAGAATGGGAAACTAAAATTTGTTATATTTTACTTAAATAAACTTGAAAATTAATGGCAGTCCTTAACTATATGAAGCCAATTTGTTATCTTGTACTTTGGATTCTGTTTCTTTTAAGAAGTAGCTCAATTAAAATGCATTTCAATAGACCTTAAAAAATAATGTTGCACATCATTTTGCATTTTTATCCTTTAAGAGTGTGACTGTCAATTTCTACCAACAGTGGCATTTGGGATGATATCACCTTAACTATGAAATTCTACTAAGGATAAATTGCCTGAATAACTTGCAGGAAGAAAACTCTGATTATACTGTTGACCTTATTCTAAATGTCATTGTTTCCATTCCATAAAGCCAAGAGATAGCATTTAATATATTTGTAGTTCTGCCATTCATAAAACCACCTTTAATAAAAGGCTGACCCAGGCTCATTCCATTTTTTTCATAATTTTGTAATCAAAGTATTTGTGGAGTGGAAATATCTGTTAGCACATAGTAGGTACTGGTTTCTAATAGTTTTGAAGACATAATACAATGTTATGGAATTATTATTTTCTTAACAAGATAACGGGAAGTAATAAAGGAGTTAAGAATTTTAAAAGGAAGAATAAATAAGAAAATAGGAATAGAAAGGATATAAGTAAAGAAATATTCAGTTATTTCTTTATACAATTTACTTTATATAATTTCTTTATATAATATTTCTTTGTATAATTTCTTTATATATAAAAGGGTTCAGTTAAAGATGCCAAGATGTGTTAAAGGGGGGATAAAATCTGAGAGTAATGAAGTCTACTCAAAACTGAAATCATCTGTCTGTGTTTCTTTATTCTACTCTCTTCAATCCATAATTTCTCATTGTTCAATCTTGTGCTTCCTTATTTTAGTTCTACCCATTACAAATGATCCAGTCATACATACCCTTAAACCCAGCAATTTCCCAGCCCTAGAAGGTTCCAGGGCCAGAGCACTTTTGCCCAATAGAAAATCAGATAAAAGTTTTTACATACACACATAAATCTATGCACATCCGGTGAACTCATTAATGGAGAAAGTTATTTAAGAGAAGAATTAAATCATCAGGGAATTCTATAGTGTAACATTGGTGTATTTTTAAAAATGTTTATTTTCAGTAAAATTATAAATAGGGCATGGACTGTTTAAATCAGTGTGCCACTTCTTTTCTTCCAGAAGCATAGATGCTACCAGGTAACTAGGCAACCTACAAAAACAGTCAGAGGGAAGATGGTAGCTCTTGATCAGAATGCACATACACCAGATGTTGCAGTTTCTGAGGTCCTAGGTCTGGAGTTTTGCTCTAGTAGGTAGAAACAAAGAAGGGACCCAGGCCTTGAAATTATCAGTTCTGGGGTATGCTGCTTCCAGTCATTCTGTGTGTTGTGTGATTGTATGTACTTCCCCACCTCTACCACCACCAGAAGCACTGACCTCCAAAATAGAAACTGTCAAGACAGGAAACCATTAAAGACAAGTGTTCAATACTGTGATAGGGATGCTGATGTGTAACCTTTTTCACCCAGGATTTAAATAGTTAGGGTTGTTTTAATTTAACAGTAAAAACAATTGTGGTTTACTAGTTGATATTCAAACTTTTATTTGCATTGGTGGTTGTGTTAGAATGAAGAATTTTAGAAGATTTAAGAATTCTCTATGGCTCGACAGAATCTGTCTCAAAGAACTCATCAATAAACCTTCATATTGGATAGTTTTGAAGGAGTATTTTGAACATTGTACCTTACATGCTTCTTTTGGAAGAAATATTATGATAAAGGGATTTAAAATATTTGAGTAATTATAATTAGCATAATTAAATAATAATATGCAAAACATTAAAAGTATTGTAATTCCTACTTAGTTTTTATCTGTATCATTAAGATTATCAGCTTTTTAGGTATATATCTATTAACTGTTGGGAAAAATACTAAAGATGTTAAAAGTAATGAAAAGATAGGAACAGAAAAAACATTTGGAAATCACAGAAGTGACAAAGTACTCTTATCAAATATATAAAAATATATAAAAAACACTCACGCTTTAACTTAAAAAAACAACATAAAAAGTAAATAATGGAAAAATGATATTTTATTATAAAATATATACGGACAGGAAAAAAGTAAACAGAATAATACTCAATGTCATTCTTTAGAAAATAATGATTATATCACAACTAAGTACTGCTTCATATATCTTTGAATACCTAAAACTAAATGAGATATTTTTTATAAATGTCTCAAGGATTCAATGTTGTAGGAGCTCCTGTAATTCTGTGTAATTTTTAACTACTATGTCACAATGCAAAAACAGTTTCATTACTTCTTTAAAACGTTACTTACACTTGATACAATAGTTTTTGTGTATAATAGTGAAAGCTAAAAGCAACCCAATATTTACATTAATATGTAGACTAAATAATCAAATGAAATTTGTATACAATATACATAAGTCCAATCCAATGTAAAATATTTAAAACTAGTAGTTGATTTTTAAAACTAGATTCAATAATCTACCTTTTGATTTTATTACATCTATATCTTCCCTTTTTTTCTTTTTAGAGTAGATTCATTTATCTACTCTTTTATTCTATCATATCTGTATCCCTATGTTTTTTTTCAAAAGAAGAACTCTACATCTAATCTCCTTTGTCCACTTTACTCCTGATTGTAACCAATATCAGCTTGTAACCAACCACCCTAAACAATGACAAATATCCATGACCCTTTGAAGTACCAAAATACACCCACCTCACCTCTTGGGAAAATGGGCATTTTATTCTTAAATTTATTTCCTGCTGTCTGGCAGTTATGACATCTATAGGAGATTCTGAAAAAAAAATGCGTTAATTATTAAGTCCTGGGAGAAGTAACTTTATCATTTGTTGTTCAGTCTCTGCATAATGGAAAAGTGAAGTCACTGTGTGGCAGATATAGCATAAATAAGTAAAACCAAGAAATATTGGGGTTCAAGCAAAGATCAGGAAAGCAAAGCAGTCTTTGTATTTTACCTCAGACCAACATATTTGATCCTGCCTCCAGAAATCCTCAGCCTGTGGCTGAGTTGAGACCTGTCTCCTACAATTTTATATTCCTCTCTAGTGCTGGGATTGAAGGTGTGCACCACTCCTGCTGGGTCTCTTTGGATAAATAGTGTGGCTGCGTTGCATTCTGATCTTCAGGCAAACTTTATTTATTAAAACAAAATACAATATCACTACAATAAAATAAAACAAAGTCAAGTAAATAAGAACAGGAAGAACTGACCAAATAAAAAATACAGTCAAAGAAACAGTACTTACACACACACACACACACACACACAATACATATAGACACAGAGATACACAAATTCATATGTTCAAACACTCAAGAATCTCATAAAAAACAAGAAGAAATAATATATATTATATAGTATAATAATATATACTAGAAGTTAAAAAATTAAAACAAAGGAAGGAAGGAAAGAAGGAAGAAACAAAAAACAAAGGAGAGAGACAGAAAGACAGAGAGAGAGAGAGAGAGAGAGAGAGAGAGAGAGAGAGAGAGAGAGAGAGAGAGAGAGAGAGGTGGGTGAGAGCCCTGAAATAATATTATAAAACAAATCCAAAGTTTTACCCATTACTACTGATCATGGGGCCTACCTTTAAGAGGTTTCTCAATGAGACTCTTTGGGGAAAGTAATTTGGCATTGGCATGTAGTTATAAATTGAAGATAACCCCTGAGTTAGGGAAGGAGGCATGTGTCTACTTCTCTTTTATGTTTCCAGGACTGCTTGCAGTCCTGTGAGTTCATATGTGCACCAGCCCATATGTGACTTCAGGGCCTTGATTGTTTGTCCTCCATCTCCTCTCAGTATTACACTCTTTCTCTTTCCTTTTCTGCATCTCACTGAGCTTTGGTGAGAGGAATTTGATGTAAAAATCTCTTTTAGGGTTTAGTGTTCCAGAGTCTCTTACTCTCTGCATAATGTCTCACTGTGGGTCTCTGTATTTCTTTCCGTATTCTAGTATATGAAACTTCTCTGTTCATGGCTGAGCAAAGCGTTTTCTATGAGTATAGCAGCATGTCTTGATCACAATGTCACTTTGATTTTTCCTCTAGGTCTCTTGCCTATCTAATCTTGGCCACCCAAGCAGCCATGAACATGGGTTCCATCTCACAGACTGGATATACAATTCAGATATTGATTGGTTAATTCCCAAATCCTTGTGTTATGATTATACTAATGAATCTTACATTCAGGTCACCATTGTAGAAAGAAAGAGTTGGAGTTGTGTTGGGTTAGTTATGCAGAATCGCTTCAAGTACCATGAACACTGTATGGGTGAGTGCTCTAGGTAGGCACCAGCTCTAATTCTCAGCGATCATAGAGTTTTGTAGGTGTTATCTTCAGCAATAGGGTCTTGACATCAGTTTTTGGAGAAGCACAAATAGCCTTGGCAATAGCATTGATTGTTTAGTGGCTCTCAATGGCCCGTTTGTCCATGAATACAATTAGATGTTAACTGTTCTTGGTCCTGGAAGCTTTACTTGATGAGGAGATACTTTCGGTTGGGACTCTGCTCCCATATTTATTTGGTGATTTCATTTAGATAGCCTTTACATATGGATGTATTACACAAAGTTTCTACTGTGTTAGATTTCCATATGAGCCATCTAATGGTCCTTAGTTTTTTTCTGTCCCTAATCATATTCCTTCCCTCTTCCCCATTTTAACCCTCCTCCCTACCAACTTCTCCAATAACCTGATCCCCTCAACCTCCTCCCTATTCATCTATATCTATTCTAGTTCTGCTTCCTGGAGAAGTACCTTAGTCTCTTCCCTCTAGTACCTTACTCTCTGCCTAACCTCTGTGGTTATAGGGTGTTGACAGAAGTTTCTGTCCTGCCCAATCCCACAGCTTTTCAGCCCCAAAGAAATACACAAAGATCTACATTAATTATAACCTGGTTGACATATTAACTCAAGCATCTTATTAACTGTTACATCTTAAAGTAGCCCATAATTCTTGTCTGTGCCAGTCTCGTGGCTTGGTACCTTTTATCAGCGAGATAGTCTCATCTTGCTTCCTCTGTGACAATTGCAGACTGACTCCTCTTAGCAGAATTCTCCTATTCTGGTTGCCCCACCTCTCCTTCCTGACTGGTCACCCTGCCTATATTTCCTGCTTGGCTACTGACCAATCAGTATTTTATTAATACAAAAGACACATCTTTACAGGGTACAAGATCATTGTCCCAGAGCAATAGGGACTATAACTTGCTTATTAATGGCTTAACCACCCTGGGCTTTTATTGGTTGGCAGAATTTTATTTCCTTGTTGTATTTCACTAAGCATTACAGTTCTGTTTAAGTTGTTCTGATCTTGATTTAACTATGGTGATGCATATTGAAAAAAATCACCTATTTCTTTTAGATTTGCAAATTGGTGGAATACAGATTTTAAGTATATGTCCTTACAGTTCTCTGAATGCCCTTGGTGTCTGCTATTATATTCTTTGTTTTGTCTCTAATTTTGTTAATTTAGATCTTCTCTCTTTGCCCTTTAGTTAATTTTATGGCCTAGCAGTCTTGTTGATTTTCTCAAAAGCAAACTGTGCATGGTTCTTTCTATTTTTTGGTTATTCATTTATTTTATTTCTATCGTATTGATTTCAGGCTTAATTTGTTTATTTCTTGTTTTCTACGTCCTTGGGGTTTTATTTCTTTTTTAATTCTAGACATGTTAGGTATGCTACTGTTACTAATATCAGAGCTCCTTTTAAAATGCAGGTACTTAGTGCTATAATCTTACACCTAAGCGCTATGTTCATTGTGTTCCATGAGTTTGAGTACTTTGTGTTTCATTTTCATTCAGTTCTCAATGTTCTTAATTCCTTCCTTCACCCATTTTCATTCTAAATTAAGTTGTTCAGTTTCCATGAGTTTGTTAACATTTTTTCTCTAGAATATTGTTTTAACTAGGAAAAAATGTTTTATATTTGTTTAGGCTGAACAATATTACTTTAATGGTGTAAAGGTGTGTTAGTTTTGTCTATGCTGCATTTGTTTAATTATGTAAAGAGGTGTTGCATTTGTTTTACCTTGTCTACCTAAAGCACCTGATTGATCAATGTAGTGGCATTTCATCTGTATTTTAATAAGTAAAGTTTGCCAGGAGATCAGAAAAGTAAAATAGGCACACTGGACAGCCTTACAGACCAGGCAACACTGATATACCTTTAATTCCAGTAGACACGATTTAAGCACACCTTTGATTCCAGTAGTCACACTAGCTTACCATAGAAACATGTGGTAGTGGTGCACACCCTTAATCCCAGAACTAGTGAGGATTATAAAACAGAAGGAGACAGGTCTCAGTCACAGTCTCATTCTGAGGTTTCTTGGAGAAAGCATAATCATTTTTAGACTGAGGTAAAGGTAAGAACCAGTGGCTGACTGCTTTGTGTTTCTGATCGTCAAGCATGCTTTATTTATTAAAATAAAAATGAGATGCCACTTAAATCTAAAAGAGAGTGGAACAGCCAGTAGCTAGGTAGAAGAGGGATAGGTGAGGCTGGAGGGCAGGGAGAATAAATAGGAGGAGAAATCTGGAAAAGAAAAAAAGAAGAACAAGAGAGGGAGAAAAGAATGAGTGATATACCTAGAGTAAAATGTCAGGGAGACACCAGTCAGCCAGACATAGAGAAGTTGTGAAAGTAAGACATACAAAAGAAAGAAAAGTAATAAGCCCCAAGGCAAAATGTAGATAAACAAAACATGTTATTTAAGTTAAAAGAGAAAGCCAGAAATGTGCATAAACTAGGCTGAGCATTCAAAACTAATAAATCTCTGTGTCATGATTTCAGAGCTGGTTGGTGGCCCCCAAACAGGAAAGTCCTGGTACACTTTCTGCTGTTTCTGTTGTTGATATCCAGATTTAATGTGTGGTGGTCTGATAGGATAAAACGAGTTATTTCAATTTTCTTCCATCTGTTGAGAATTGCTTCGTGTCTGAGCATGTGGTCAATTTTTGAGAAAGTTCTATGAAGTTTAGAGAAGAAGCTGAAATATATTCTCTTTTGTTTCTGTGAAATATTATGTAAATATCTTTTAGGACCATTTGGATCATAATATCTTATTGGGTCCATTATTTACTATTTAGTTTATGTTTGTATGACTCGTTCCTTAGTGGTAGTGGGGTATTAAAGTCTCCCACTATTAGTGTGTGATGATAAACATGTGACCTAAGGTTTAGTAGTGTTTCTTTTACATACTGGGTGTCCTTGACTTTGAGGCATAGATGTGTCAAATTTTTCTTTTGATGAGTATGTAGTACTCTTCCTCATATCATCTGATTAGTTTTTGTTTGAACCTATTTTGTTAGATATTTAAATGGATACACCAGTTTGCTTATTATGATCATTTGCTTGGAATCATTTTTTCAACCCCTTATCCTGTGATAAGTCAATCCTAGTTGTTGAGGTGTGTTTCTTACGTGTAGTAGAAGGACAAATCCTGTTTTTGCATCTATTCTATTTGGCTGTATCTTCTAACTGGGTAATTGATACCATTGATATTCATAGATATCAATGACCTATGAGTGTTGATTCCTGTTATTTTGTTGTTGTTGCTGCTGGTGGTGGTGGTAGTAGTTTGTGTGCGTGTGTATGTGTGTGTGTATGTGTGTGTGTTTCTCTTTTTTAGATTTTTTTAAGTGTGAAATTATATTTTTCTTGTGTTCTCTTGGATATATTTAACCTCTTTATTATGAGGGTGTTTTTGGCACCTTCTCTAAGATTGAATTTGTAGATAGACTATCGGAGGGAGAGAGAGCCACTCTTTGGTTCCTGGCCACGTAGCCCTGAAATAATCACACAGAAGCCATATTAATTAAATCACGGCTTGGCCCATTAGCTCTAGCTTCTTATTGGCTAATTCACACATATTAATTTAATCCCTTTCCATTAATCTGTGTATCACCACGTGCTGTGGCTTACCAGCTAAACTTCCCAGAGTCTGTCTCTGGTGTCAGCACATGGCTTCTCTCTGATTCTGCCTTCCTCCTCCAAAGCTATAGGCCAAGGCACTTTCTCAATATTAATTAATCCAATCTAGTAGTTTGGAAAGCCTTTCTGATGGCTTGTATGCTGTGGGATAATGCTCTTGTTCCCTGTAAATATTTGTCACTTGCACTGATTTAACAAAACGTTGATTTACCAGGCAGTAAGTATAGGTGTGGTGACCAGTCTAGAAGAATTCTAGGAAGAGGGAAGTCTCAGTCTGCAGTCACCAGTCAGATGGAGAGGAAGCAAGATGAGAATGCCTCGCTGAGTAAGGTATCAAGCCATATGGCTAAACAAAGAAAAGAATTATGGGTTGATTTAAGTTGTGAGAGCTAGCTTGTAATAAGCCTGAGTTAATAAAGCAAACAGTTTGTAATTAATATAAGGCTCTGTGTATTTCTTTAGGACTTAACATCTGTGAGACTGGGAAAGACAGAACTTCAGTCTACACTTGTATGTTTTAGAAAGTTTTTTCCCCCTTAACTTAAAGATTTTATTGTAGAAGTCTTTAACATCTGTAGTTAGTTTATTCCCGAATACTGATTGGTGTGCAGTTACTACAACTGGGATGTTTTTCCTAGTGTCTTTCTTACATACCTCATTACTGAAATATATAAAAGCTACCGATGTCTGCATGTGAACTGTGTACTCTAAAAACTCACTGAAAGTGTTTATCAAATACAAAAGTTACCCATAAAGAAAAATAATATGTGAAATTTGCAGGAATTGAGTGGACCAAGAATTTTTTCTATAAAGTGAAGTACCTCAAATTCAGGAAGTTAAATATAATATGTTACCTCCTACATACAGATAGTAGCTTCTAATAAAGATACCAATATAAAAATAGATGTCTTTACATGTGCGTGTATGTAGATCATGAAACTTGAATGATAATAATGAGTGTTTAATAAAACTTGTTTCTTTCTATGCTAACATATAGACATATGAAATATTTATTTGAGATAAATGTTCATAAATCTGAAAGCAGAAGCAGACAGGTTCATATTATACTTGGAATTTCAATATATCTCCATGTAACCTGAGGGTTAAGCACAGAGCAATCAGAAAGAACTTACATAGTTGAAGAATATACTTTCAATCATTTGATCAAGTTTTTATCAAAGACCAAAGTAGCTAACAAGTACAGAATGCATATTCATTGCAGGAACCACTGAAACATATACTGAAACATTATAAGCTGTAACATAAAAGCCAGTATTCTTTAAATATTATGGCCACTAGGTATGATGCTACATGCCTGCATTCTTAGAATGCTAGATTATGAAACAGAGTTAATTAGATGTTTAAGGCTAGCCTGGATTACATAGTGACTTTCAGGCCAGTGTAGGTTATATAAAGTAGCAAGACTCTCAATAACCTTACATAGAATCTAATGCTTCCCCATAAAATAATTTAATCATAAAATTATAGAGGAAGTATCAATTTAAAGCCTAATGAAACTCATCAATTTTTAGAATTTAAACAAATGGTTTTTCACCACTATATGTCACTAAACAAATGGCTTTTCAAATATCATCCTCATAAAAGCTAAACAGGTACATGAAAATTGAAGGTTACATAAAAATACTCATTGTATGAAATTAGATATAAATGAAAATATAAATGATCAATATTTGAAGATACAATAAAATCAGTTCTGTTAGAAAATATTTAGTTTCTTACAAAGATGTACATATTCAGATCTGACATATATTAAATGTTTAATTTGAATGCTACAGAAAGAAGTTTAATTAATGTGAAACTGAATGGAATACTAAATATACAGATGTTATAAATTATATTGAAACTGAAAAACTACAAAAATTTTTCAAAGCAAAATATTCATCTATTCAATATTAGTCAAATTTCTTAATCTCTTAGCAGTCTAATAAAAATAAAATGGAGACACAAATTGCCATTATTATAAAGATTACTAATGCCTACTGATACCATGGACGTTAAATGTAATCTAAATGAATAAAGATATATTCGGTCTTAATAGCTTTTAAATGAAACACTCTGTAGAAGTCAGTGTTTACATACCTTGTCTATTGCTACACATCCATTATACACCTAAGCAAAATTCCAACAAGTTATTTTGTAGGCATGAACAAAATCAAAAGGTAATGTGAAAAAGCAAAAACAGAACAAAAAATAATGTCAATGATAATAAATTTATTCACACTCATCTCTTCATTACACTCAATGAAGGCCTAATATTGACAATTACCTAATACAGTAAAAAAAGGACACAGTGATTTTGCTGAAAATAAAGACCAGTGGAACAGCACTGAAAGGAAAAAAAAAAACCACGCTGTACAAAAGCATTCAAGTGATCTTTGATAGAGGAACTTAGGCAGCCCAGTGGATAAAGGATAATGATTTTAACAAACATATCTAACAATCTAGAATAAAAAAATATCTGAGTTTAAAAAATTCAGACAAACAGATAGAAACACATATGCACACACTCATATACACTCCTCAAACAAATAAAATTCTAGAACACAAATTCTAAGAATGTATATGTAGCGAAACTTAAAAACGGTTTGCATTAGCTTCTATGTGTGTGTTAGCTAAATCAGTGATAACCAAGCAAGCTACAGTTCAAGAACCAGAGAGAGGAGATGTGGAGGAAAGAATTAGAAAGAACATAAGATCTTGTCAGGAAAAGGAATTAAAAACTAGATATGGATGGAAGAGGAGAGTTGTAATGAGGGGATAAAGTGGGAGGAAGGTGAGAGAAGGGATGGGAGTTATGGGAGGGAATACTGGGAGGAACAGCTAAAATTCAGAGAATTTTTAAAGGCAGAATGGAAACCTAATACAGTAGAAACTTCCTAATATATATGAAGACAATCAAATGAAATCACCAAGTAATGGGGGACACAGGATCCCAACTGGCTACCTTAGTCACCCCCAAAAGTTTTCAGTACCGGGATTTCCTTAGATATAAATCAATTGTTAGTCAAAGTGACCCTAAAAGTATCCCAACACCCCAATCTTTTGTCAACACTCTAGGATACTCCCACAAACTGACAACAAGCACTATTGTTGAAATGGAGATATCAGGTTGGTGCCTAAATACAGTTTTCATGCCTATATTCCATTGTCTTGGGCACAGGAAGATACTATGCATGCTGAAAAAAATGAGAAATATCAAACCATTCACAAAACCTTTATCTACAAATGTATTCTGATTTCAAGATATGCTAGAGTCAACGCTTGAGGGAGTATCCAACCAATAGCTGATTTGAATTTGTTAATTTTTTAAATTCTTTAAGAGATGCCATATCAAAATGAGTAGAAATGCTAATAAATTGCATATTTTATAAAGAATTTAGGGTCAAAATATGCAGATGATATAAATAAGATGGACAGATGTTAACCTACCTTATAAAAAATACTCAGCACAATTTCTGATTGGTGAACTTTAAAGCAAAAATGAATGTATGGAGAAGATTAAAAAGTCAGTTGCTGGCAAGGGAGAGATCAACAGAAACTCTCAGCCATCAACATTAGAAATGCAAAAGCCATAACTACTTTCAAAAACAACTGGCAGATTCTGGAAAAAAATCTGTATGTTTTTCCATAGAAGCCAGCAGAGTTGATCCTTTACACTTACGTCCAGAAGGAAAAACTATGTCCACACAAAAGCTACATATGAATATGTATGTCAGCTTAGCTGATGCTGTTAGATTAGCAGCAGCCAAGTTGCCCATCAGATGTGAAATTTTGTAAGAAGGAGGAAGAATCCATTAGTACATTGACAATTGAATAATATTCAGTAACAGAAATAATTAACCAGAAAACCAGGGGAAATATAGATGAGCTATGGATGGTAGTTACATGACACATATACTGGTCAAAGTACACAAAAACTTATATCGTGAATGAGTACTATTACAAGGCATATGTTTAACACAATTCTTTAATAATCATCAAATCTGAATAAAGAATGGAGCAAAAAAACTTCAATGGTATTATAAACTTAAGATCTAACTTTGCCAAATGGAAATAAGAACAAAGGATTGACCTTTATCTATAATTTTGTAAGTGATCAGTTGCTGTAAAATTTAAGGAATAGCAGACAGGGGTGAGACATTGTAACTGTACTGGAAAACTAAGCCTGGGACTTATGAAATAACAGCAAGTGCTCATAACCACTGTTCTATCTTACCAGGTCCTCTATACTGCTTTAAGTATTTTCCTCTCTACTCTGTCGGAACTATGTTAGAATCATCTTAATAGGTCACTACATCATTGAGCATAGGTTGTTAAACATTCCCAAGCTTCTCAAGTAGAAATGACTGTTTTCACCATTTTTTGAGTCACATTTTTAGATTAGGTAACTAACTCCAGGGTAATATATGTATTTAAATCTGAAAACAGACAGACTACTTACATGGGTAACATTTAAAATAAATAATTATAATCTTTATTATAAAATGGTGGATTTTAGACTGTGGGCCAAGGAGTCTGTGGCTACACAGCAGATGTTCTTCAAGGCAGTAGCATTTGGATCACATCACAATATATTTGGTATCTATACCAAAGGCCTTTCCTACAAAGGCATATCTTTCTTCAAATAATGATGACTTGACTATATGATTTTACTGTTCTCAGGGAAACTATAGAATTCTTCTTTTCTTAAATAGTGAAAATGTACTTGATGTCCGTACATTCTTTGTCTATTGATACATTTATAACTATGTAAATACTAAAAAAATCTTCGTGGTATCAATAATTATCATTGTCAAAAATATTCATTGACATGTTTCTACAGATATATTTTAATTGAAGAAACTTGATACATAATTCCCCACGTTATATTATATAGTGAAAACATGCCAGGAATATCAGAAGGAAATATTGTAAACTGAATTCTTTGTCTGGGTAGTAAGTTGATAAATGAAATGTATTAATTCTTTAAAAGCTTCTGTATTTTCTATTCTCCTCCATTATTAAAAAGAGAGAAATATAAATCAGTGACTGTTCTTACATTTTATAATACTAAGCAAAAATATTTTTTCTATGTACTCAGTTTAAAGCAGCATATTTTGTTGGATTAGAGCTACTGATGCATAAACAAAAACTTTGTAATAAATGAGTATATAATAGTATTGGAAAGTGTCTGAGAAGAATATTTTTAAAAATCAGTAAATCTAGAGATATTTTAATAACCAGAGATGATAGAAATATAAAAATACACCCTGAACACCACTATATGACTGACATTCTATCTAGTGGTATGCAAATCTCAGTCTCACCCTCTGGGACCCATCCACCCATCTATCCATCCATCATAGAGATATATATGTTGTCAGGTTAACCTTTGTGACAACCTTAGTTGGCTAAGCAGTGTTATTCCCCTGTGATAGCAAAGAACTCAGAGATTATAAAGGTGACAAAATGAGCCAGGATGCCACAGTTACCAAGGTGTCTAATAGGAATTAATCTAAGATCTGACATCAACTCAACTAATTGTACCTCCATTATTACCCTGTTTCTACTCTTAAGCTTTATTTTTTACAAATTGCTCAATATCTGATGACTGTAGATTTAAGAGAAGTTAAATAGTTTATTTTTAATTTTAACATAAAATATTATTCATATTTAATTAAAATAGAGACACATCTCTCTCTCTCTTTTCTTCACTGCAATTCTCTATCCAACCCCTTCCATGAACTCTCTAATTGAGCACTTCTGTTCTTGTATTATTACTGTTACAAATATATGTCTGTGCATTTAGGCGTGTATGTGTATACACAAAGTTTATAAACTTTGAGTCTGTTTTTGTTACTAGTGTGTATATATCAAGTATGGCTATTTTGTATTGGAAAACTAATAGGAGTGCTTATCTCTGGGATAAGCAATTTTTCCCTCTCCCAGCAGTTATAAGTTACCTATAATATTTGCCTAAGTGTAAGACCCAGTAAAATCTCCAAACTCTTGTATTAGCATGTCTATTGATGCTGCTATTGTTCCAGTCTTATTCATGTAGCCCTTTCTAGGAGAAATTGTTTCACAGCAGATTTCCTAATATTCTGGCTCTTATAAGTTTTCTGTCAATCTTCAAATGATACTCTCTGAGCCAAAAATGCAGGAGCACTAAATTAGATGTATCCTTGGGATATATTCAATATCCTGGTGATGTGTTGATCTCTTCATTGTGGTCAGTGGTGTTTATTGTGATAGACTTCATTTGTTGTAAGAAGAAGATTCTTTGCTTAGCGGTAGTAGCTGCAATTATCTTTGCATATAAAAATAACATTTATAATGTAAAAAAATTATGTGGTCTAGAAAACTGAAGGTAGTAGATTCTTCTAAAGTTCATGACCTCACTAGCCCTAAAAATTGGCTGGATTTCTTGAAAAAAGCATAATTTCCCATGATTAAGTGGACCTTAAAAGTAACTGGATAGTTATTGTCCATGACCAATAACATATGAATGTGACTTATTACACATTTCTGCATATAATGTCATATTGCCTTTAGACTACAAATGCAGGGTTGGTTCATAATATGTAAGTAAACACATATATCAAGTCATATAAGTAGGCTTAGAGACAATCATTACAAGATCATTTCAACAGATATAGAAAATGCTTTTACAATCAACTAATACATATGCATCATAAAATTTCTAGAGAAAGTAGGAATGGGAAGAACATATGCCAATATACTAAAACCTATATATGGAAAACTATAAGGCAAGAGGAGAAATTTAAAGGAATACAGATAGGAAGAAAATGTCAGAGTATCCTTATTTGGAAATATCTGAAGTTCAGCACCTCCATCATGTGAACATGAAGCAATATCTTGTTCAGCACCTCCATCATGTGAACATGAAGCAAGAGGATAACATCTATAAACTGGAACCTAAGTCCTTACCAGTCTCTGTTTCCACATGTGCCTTTATCTGGAACCTTGTAGATACTACCTTAACTATGTGTATAATATTGCTTTTCCTAAGTTATTCTGTTGAATTGACTTAGGGAAATTACTTTTGTTTATGATGTAAGCCTTTTTTTTTGTCTCAGACATGGTAAGCACTATATGAAGAGGGTATTGATCTTACTGTCCATTCATCAAACGTTAGTTGAAACATACATGCTTATTTATATAAAATTATAAGACTGTACATGTGCTAGCTGCTCATGTAGCCCATGTTGGACTCAAGCTTTCTATTTAGCTATGAAAGTCCTTGAACTTTTGTTCCTCTTGATCCTACCTTCTAAATGCTTATTACAAGTATTTAGCTTCATATCTGGATTTGAATTTGCTATGGATTGAACTCACGAGTTTCTGTATCCTAAGCAAGCACTTCTAACTGAGCTTCATCAACAGCCTAGAGAATTACTAATTTACATGGAAATTAGTGAGAAAATGGTGAATGAGATACAAGAAAATCAGTTCTCATATTTTGTATATCATAATAGTAAGTTAATTTAAAAGCAAAGAAATATGATCTAGAAAAATTCAGGCTGACTGAACACAGCACTGGGATTACACAGTGGGAAAAGGCAAAGCAATGTTAGGGTTTTTAAAAATGAATGTTGAGAACAACCAGCCACTCAGCAAAACAAAATAGAAAATTCATGGGTTAAATGAGACTTGGCAAGCTGTATGTATGATGAAAAAGAGAGTTGATTCTTCTGGAGCACAGTGAAAAATGAATGAATACGGCAGTCTGAGAAATGTTTTAGACCATAGCACAAGTGCTGGTCGATTTGAAAAGTCGCATGACTACCTAATGCAGGGAAATAGCATGAGCTAGTTGTATTTAAATTATTACTGTAGAGGCTGGGTTTTAGCATATAGAGTAAGAGGCAGCAAATTGTTACCAAGAATCTTTTTAAAAATTGAATATACTTAGCTTTGTCCTTTAACAAATGAAAACAAATTGAAGAAATTCAAGTTATCTATTACATATACTGGTGATTATCATTATGTCTGTGAAGAAAAAAGAAAAATCAATCATGATGGAATGCACTCTTTGAATAACCCACTGAAAGACCTTGCAGCCCCAGAGCTGGAGGAGACTAATGAAAGGGGAGTTTGGCGAGATAAAAGAACTGCTGCTGCACATTGAATATGGAAAATAATACATGTATATTTGGAGTCATTCATTATATAAGCGAAATTGAAAGTTTGTCATTTGAGAAAGAGTGATGCCCAGAAATTTTTTCTCTGAACACTTAGCTCAGATTCAAATGCATGTCTTTGGGTGAATCAGCTACTAGAGTGACATAGGAGAAAAACAGATGACCTGTGAGTTAGCTAATGTGTAACAGTTAAAGGAATTGAATCTTGAAGAAAAATCAGAAGAATCAAGAAGATAAGAACTGTACAATACTATTCAATCCTAATTGAATAAGATGAAGACAGAAATGTGGGAAAGAGAAATAAGATTGTAATGGTTTGAATATACAATGAAATGCTATTTTGAGTCAAGTAGTATAAAGAAGTAGATGCATACTTTATGCATCTACTTCTTAGAAGTAAAGTAACATGAATAAATCATAATTTTAATTCATTTAAGCCCCTGAAACTCAGAAAGAATGAATGGTCACCAGTGAAATAGAAAATGAATTGCAATTTTGAAAGATGAATGGTAACAGAAATATATTTGCTTACAATATAGAATGTCAGGATTAAAACTCAGAAGTGAGAGGACTGGAGCTAAGGAAGGACGGCCACAACAACCTTAGTATAGAGAAGATATGCAGTAGGAGTCTGCTGTTTGTTCCTGGCTGCTCAGCCACAAAAGTAACCACAAAGAAACTCAATTAAATCACTGCTTGGCCTATTTTCTCTAGGTTCTTATTGGTAGCTCTTACATCTAGAATTAACCCATTTCTATTAATCTGTGTATTACCACATGGCTGTGGATTACTGGCAAGGTTCTTGTTGGCATCTGTCTCTGGCAGGGCTACATTTCTTCTCCATGACTATGCCATCTTCTACCCAGTATTCAGTTCAAGCTTCCCCACCTAACTCAATTCTATCATACCTCAGGCCTAAACAGCTTATTTATTCATTAACCAATAAAAGAAATACATATGCAGAAGAACCTCCCACATCATCTCCCATTTTCTGTTTAAATAAAAAGGAAGGTTTTAACTTTAACATAGTAAAATTACATATAGCAAAACAGGTATCAAGCAAGAATTATGATTACAATATTTATATATATTTTATCTTGTATCATATCTAAGGAAAACTATAATTATCTATTCTTCAACTCCATCAAAGACTTCCAGAGGATAGAATATAACTTACGTAAAGAGGAAGTGCATTGTAAACATCTTCTGAAACTCTAGAGTTGACAAAGACATCTCACTGCCTGGACAGTCACACAAAGTTCTTCTGAATCATTTGAGCATTCATCTTCAGCCTACAGTCCTATACTACCTCACAGATATTTTCATAAAACAGGAAATTACAAAGACAGTTCTGCCTATATTGGCAGTTTGTCAGTAACTTTTTTCTATGTCCTGCAGAATGTCTGGCAGATTCTTTCATGAAGCAGGAACTCTGAAGGACTGTTTTTCCTTCTTTAGAAAACTTCAGCAATCATTTTCTGTGGGTTCTGCATGTCCAGTTCATAGAGCATGCCATCAAGCAGTCCAGGCATTAACAGTTTCTTGCCCAAATGGCTAAAAAACTCCATTTGAAGCCTCAATTCCTATCTTCCTCTTGAAATAAATTGTGCTGCCAGAAGCAGATGTGTCTCATTTGTCAAAAAAGTACTAAGTTCTTAAATATTTTAAATTCGATATTCCATACGTCTTTGAAAGTTTTAAAGATTATCTATATAGCTGATATTTATCTTTATATATTTAGAAAACCTAAGTAAAATGACTACAAACTTGACTGTTTTAGATGATTACCTATTAACCCATATTTCTTATATACACATTACATTTTAAAATGAGCTACACAATCAAAATACCTTAAAAATAGCAGATATATACATAAATAGACCAAGTTCTGTACCAATGCAAATTATTCTTATCTATATCATATCACCCTTTAAATATAAACAATCATTTATAAACAATTATTTAAGGAATCTGGGTAGAGTTCTCCCCAAACTGCTTCCTGCTTTTTATTGGGGTAAGTAATTTTTGGGGGTGTTCATGTCAACCTTTCAGGGATTCTTGGTCCATCAGCCCATGTTAGTCTGGAAAGATTCTACATGCTCTCATCCTCTGTGGAAACAAAAGAAGAACCTTTTTTCAAAAGTAACATATCAGACTCAAATTTTGAAGTAAAGAAACCTTTAAAATATATGTGTTGGTTTAGCTTAGCACTGCCCAGAATCAAATATCTTCCTGCAGTCAAAAAAAAATCAAAGTAAACACAATAATATGCATAATACAGACTCTCTGTATATACTCCATCTTTATGTGGCTTATTTTTCTTTATCCCTTTTGATCTGTGACTGTCTGTACTCTGTCTCTTTCAAGTCTTTACCGTTTGTTTTTTTTTTTTTAAAAACATTTACTTATTTTTGTAACTCTCTATGCTCTTTTTCTTTTCTCTCCCAAGCCTACATACGTTTATCCAACACTTTACCCATTTAGGGTTTTTTTTTTTTAATCTAAATCTGTCTTTATTGTGTATCTCTAATAATTTACTGACCAGATGTGCCCCCACCCCTTTAATGTTAAGTGGACATGGCTAGGGCCAACACAGCACTTTCTGCTTGCTCTGCCCAGTCTAAAATGGCAGAGGCATATTCGCTGCCTCTTCAAGCCACACATAGCATTCCAGTTCCAATTTGCAGTGGGTCTATATCAAGCCATTAAGTAATTTGTAACTCACTGCTTACAAACCCCATTTAAATGTACCTTGGCTGGACCTCCTGAAATAGTCAGAGCCATTTGTGCTGGTAAACCAGGAAGCTGCCATTTTAATGCACTCCACTTGGAGCTTGTTTTCTTCTTGGCCAAACTGGTCTTTGGGCAAGGATCTGCTCATGCTTCGACCACTGATAAAATGCACAATGTCCAGATAGAACAAGCAGGATAGAAGACAAAAGACTGCCAAATCTTGCCAAGACAGGATAATACGGTTTGGAAAAAAATTCTGCCTCTGAAAATGGTCTGTCAGTTACACTTACTCTAGACCTTAGCCAAATTTGGTTGTGCCAGCATTGCAAATAACACGTTGGGTGATTGCCCAGGTAGCCAGTTGTTTCTGTAATTTGTTGCACATTTTGCAAGTTGCTTGATTGCACTTTCTGCTTACTCAAATAAATTATTTCCCTTCTTGGGTCTTTGAAGGGTTGAAGGCTAGATAATTGTAGTTACTTTCCTCTCATGACTTGACCAAATTATTTATAATATAAGACTTAAACTCCTTAGGATAGGATAATTATTGAAACATTTATCAACTTATCATATGTTTTCTTGCTTGAAATTGTTTATGCTGGTTGTAATTCTAATTTTGATACTTGATATTTGTTCTTATTGTATATAATTTTGTATTAGGCTTAGAACTCTCTTATTTAAACCAAAGGGGGGGTGTGTAGGAAACCCTTCAGCCAGTAGTATTTTAGTTACCAGCCCACTTTTATGTGGCCTCTTATACTGTAAATGCTGATATAAAGCGTGATTCCTCTTCTGACTGCTTGATTTGGTTTCATTCTCCCTATTCATGCAGAGGACTATGATCTGTGAGTCTACCCCTAAATAAATAACTCTTCATTATACTCAATTCTGAGCTAGTGTGGGATTTCTTTCTAGCATCCTTCTTCAAAGATGGAGACAGCACAAGTACAATGTAAGGGAGGTATCATAGTCCACCTTCTAGTGTTATAATTGAGTAGCAGAGATAGGGTCTGTTATGAATTAAAGAGGCTTAGTAGGTTCATTGCTCAGAAGGTTGGAGAGTTCAAAGTGGAAATAGCCAAATCTAATAAGGTCTTCTTGCTGGCCAGGATTTCTGCTAAATCCCTATGTCAAACAGGGTGCTACATTTAATCATCATTATCTCTCTAAGTTCTTATCTTGAAATACCATAATTAGGTTAAGCTTCCATCGTCTTAATGCCTCACAGTGTGTATAAGATTTCAACGGACATTTAGGCATCGTCATCTAAGCAATAGCAGCAGTGCAGTGAGATGAAATGACTAATAAATGGCATTATGAGAAGAATTTTTTAAAATATACCTCATAGCAAGAAATTGTATGTCCATTATTTTCCTAGATAAATATAAAGCAATGGATTTACAAATTAAAGTGCCATGGCCAATAAAACAATTTTTCTCAAAATTCAAATGCATGGAAATTTCCTACTTGCCTCATGAAAAAAAACACACAATTTGGAATAGGTAAGGCTAGGATACAATGAAGAATTCCATATTCTTTAATATTCCTGGTGATGTAATGCTTAATATACCCAGTTTTTAGAAGGTACTAATTAACAGAAAATTTTAAACAGTGTACTTCTAAGTCTATTGTCCTAAAAATATTGAAAAGCAAAGATGTATTTGATATGCAATTTTATAGATATCTATTACTATAATTCTGAGTAAGATCAATGAGTACATTATATGTTGTCCCAAAATCTTCTCTACAACCTCCTGAAGGAACAAAAATTTCCCAAACTAAGAAAAAAAATTAAATCCCAAACAAATCAAAACAAATATCCAATTTATTAATTTTTAATTGACCCTCATTTAGATTTCCAGGACTGAGCAGATGACAACCAGAATACATAACCATACTGTGTGGTAGAAATACATCTGTTCTAAAGAGACACTCATGCCTCTCACTTGGGCCATCAGGAATGTTGAAACAAAAAAAAAATACAGAAAAGAGAATTTCCACCAATAATCTCTTCTTAGAAGAAAAAAAAATAGGTAAAGTTATGAGACAAATAGAGGAGGGAGGAGCTTGTCTGCCAGGACATGAATGTAACTCGAGGAAACACCAGCAACTTGTCATTCTTGCCCGGAAAAGCAACTGTACCAGAGATTTTCGGCATTTAAGCAATGATGGGACAGTTCCTGATCCTGCGTTTTTCCTTTTTTTATTCAGGTGAAGATGCCACTTTTGACTCTTGTGCTGGCCTGATGTGTGTAGGCCAAGTGCCATCCTGCAGGCTCAGCTGCTGTGAGATCATGGTTGTCATGGCAATGCTGTGTTCTTATCCCTATCTTCAAGCTCGGTTTTTTCTTTTCCTGTCTCCTCTCTGTCATGATCTCTGAGCCATAGTGGTAGTATGATAGAATGTTTTATTTAAGGTTAACCTCTAAACCATCCTTGCTACTCTGTCCATTTTTTAATCTTTTCAAGCTCACAAAATAATTTAAGCATCATAATAGCCATTAAAAGATCACAAACTAGTAGAACACTTCAAACCCAAAATATTATCTTCAGCGAATTATATGATAAATGTAAAATTTTTATTTAAATCCTGATAAATTTGAAGCTTTCTGGTTATCCTATTGTAATTTGTTTTAAATTGATGTTACCATGGTGAAAAATCAGCCATTCCCATAACAGTATGAAGATGTATTAATAGATTATTATTTAAGATAGTCTTAAAATATTTGATGAAATAATTACTGTAAAACTTGCTTTCAAACCTAATATTAGTGAAGGATTTCAGAAAGCTTTACTTAAGAAGAAAAACAACACCATATTAATAAACATTTCATTGTCTGAATTGACTACCTCAAGTAAATATGTAATTTTTCATTTTGTGTGGGAAATAACATGGAGACATGACCCACTCTAAGTAAAATGGTTCAGTACTATTTTGTTCCCAAAAAGAGGCTAAATGGATCGTTTTATTGTCATGTCTTTTGTTAATGGAACTACTAAACCTATGTCATTTCTCTATATTTAAATAATTTTTGAAAAGTTATGTATGAATTAGTTTTCTCTTTTTATTGTGCAGTTCTGTGATGCATGTTGTGAATCATAGTGAATGTTTGGAAAGGCGTTCTGAGTTTCCTAAAAATAAGAGTTCTAACTTAGTACATAAGAAAAGTAAAGAAAATGTCATAATAAAAGTATTTTCTGAATTAGTAATTTAGTTTAATCACCAGATTTAGAAATTCCAAAAGGAAGCAATTTTCTGTTCATCAAAGATGTCTTAAATATACGATATCAACATCCTCTATTTGTCACATACAATATCTATACTTTTCGAATTGTGTTTTTTTCTGGCTTTTACATCTTTGTAGCATTTATGAGCAAGGGCAAGCAATTTTCAGAGGGATACAAGCTGAGAAAAAATAAAGATCTGTAGTTATCCACTTTCAAAAAGTTAAGAAAAACTCATTGAATTTGTATATGTATTCTCTAAAGCCCTACAACAGCTCAAATTTCAATCTCAAGCAGGTAGACATATATTATGATCCTTCTGTGATGTCAGGTTGAAAATAACACTCATATCAGGTGTCCGATTTTATGTCATCCTGTCAAATAGTTTTTGCCTTTAGCTATATAAGTCCTGCTTATAGTCTTGGTAGCATCATGATCTTGTTTAATTGGCTTCAAAAGACATATATACACTAATGAAATCTCATGTTGGAAGGGAATTTTCCTGAGGCAAATCAATAAGGTCATGGAGACTTACATGATTGAGATTGAGTTTTGTTTTTTTTTTTTTTGCTAAATATTCTCTGACAATGATCCAACAGTGCACTACTCTTATAAAAATCCCAAGTATCCCTGCTCCCATATCAATCCTTCCTGCCTCCCCCCATCTCATTCCCCAAAACTATCCCCAATTCTCCGCTACTCCCTTCTCTCTAACCATCTCCCCTTCCTTCCAACCCCCCCACTCGCCGTGCACCCAAAGTTGCCTGGCAATAATTGTCTACTTCCAATATCAAGGAGGATAACTATATGATTTTCTTCAGGTTCACCTTCTTATTCAGCTTCTCTAGGATTACGAATTATAGGCTCAAAGACCTTTAATTATGGCTAGAATCCACTTATGAGTGAGTACATACCATATTCCTCTTTTTGGGTCTGGGTTACCTCACGCAGTAAAGCGTTTTCTATTTCCATCCATTTGCATGCAAAATTCAAGATGTCATTGTTTTTTACCGCTGAGTAAAACTCTAATGTGTATATGTTCCACACCTTCTTTAACCATTCTTCTATTGAGGGGCACTTAGGGAGCCGTTTTAGGGTTTGTAAGAGACTTGATTCTAGAGGGGTTCCCAGGTCCAAGAAGGTCCCCAGATTGTTCCCTGGACAGCAGAGGAGAGGGTGCTTGAACTGGCCTTGGCCCATAACCATAATGATGAATATTTTGCATATCACCATAGAACCTTCATCTGGCAATGGATGGAGATAGAGACGGAGACCCACATTGGAGCACTGGACTGAGCCCCCAAGGTCCAAATGAGGAACAGAAGGAGGAAGAACATGAACAAGGAAGTCAGGACCGCGAGGGGTGCATTCACCCAGTGATACAAAGGGACTGATCTAATGAGAGCTCACCAAGGCCAGCTGGACTGGGACTGAATGAGCATGTGATCAAACTGGATTCTCTGAATGTGGCTGACATGGGGGCTGTCTGAGAAGCCATTGATAATGGCACTGGAACTTGTTTTTCTGCATGTACTGGCTTTTTGGGATCCTAGTCTGTTTGGATGCTCAGCTTCCTAGACCTGGAGGGACGGTGGAGAAACTTGAACTTCCCACAGGGCAGGAAACCATGACTGCTCTTAGGACTGGAGAGGGAGAAAGAGAGGGAGTAAGGGGAGTGGGAGGGTATTGGGAGGAGAGGCAGAATTGGAAATTTTTATAAATTAATAAAAATAATAATAATAAAAATAATAAAAAATAAAAATAAATAAAAATCTCAAGTTTCCATGATTATTGCTTTTGTTTGTACAAAGTAAGTATTTATGAATATAGAATGCATATTTCATTATTTTAAAATTACACATTACTTTGGATTGTATGCATATTATTAGCTTATTGAACTGAATTCTACTTGAACTTAAAAGGAATTACTTTAAAAAGAACGTTTTCATAGATTTTTATGTTGTGATAGCAGCAATATGCTTTAAAAAAAGAAGTTTGGAGTACATAATAATAAAATGATCATTTGTCCCATCCACACATATTGGTCAATTTGGCCCAAAGAAAATTTCCTTGTATTAATACAATATTTTCAGTTTGAGTCACAACAAGGTCTAATAAAACACTTTCACTGTTAGAACCTTAAATATTCACATAGCTTATAAAAGTCCATGGTTATGTTCATGGATGGAAAAAAACCTTTTAATGTCTCAAGCATGGTATTATATAGTTGGGAAGTGATACAAGCAGCAAACTTATTTGTTACATAAAGGTGATTCTCAACCTGTGGGTCACAACCCTTCTCTTGCATATCAGACAGTACCATTATAATTCACCATAGTAGCAAGAACAGTTATAAAGTAGCAGCAAAATAATTTAAAGGTTTGGGGGGTCACCACAACATGAAGAACTGCATTAAAGGGTCACATCCTTAGGATAGTTGAGAACCAATAGTACAGAAAATTTTGACCTGTATGTTATTTCAACAAGAAATTAATTTATGAGATCATTAAATATATATGCATATGTACATATGCATACACATATACTTTATGTATATGTATACCTGGTGTTTGTATGGGTTCATGCTTCTTTTTATTTATATCTAAATGTTTATATATGTGCATTTGCATTTGTATAGTTTTGTGTGTGGTATGTATACATGGAACATATATTTATGTGTATATGCATACATGATATGCATGTATGTGTGATTGTGCATGTATATTATGTGCACATATATGCTTCTATAAGTGTATATTTAATATTATGCATTTGTGTATCTGTGTGTGCATGCGTGCTTGTGTTTCTATGTGTTTGCATGTGTGTGTGTTTATGTGTATGTATGACACCTAAAAGAAAGGAGCCTGCAAGTCCTTCTCCAATCTACTTACAGCTCCTCAAAGACAAATTGTTTATTAAAACACTGGCACATATTTAAAATACATTATGATGAAATGCTCCACGCAACGAAAAAGGCACTTTACTTTGTCACATTGTAGGAGTTTGTCTTTGAATCACTGTTTTTATTTCTTAAACCCTAAATTTAATTATAAGGAAAAATTCATAGTAACATTGAGTTTCTTTGTCAAATTTGATTTTTTTAAACAAATGGTTTATTATTAATACTGTGATATTGAATATGTAAAATCAATGTCATTTGTGAAAACTTAAGATCCTCCTAAGTTTTTGAATTATGTTCTGTTTTTGTGAAGAATACTTTCACTGTGTATATAATGAGAAATCAAAATGTCTCCCAGAAATCACATTGAATTTTGTCTTATTTTCTAAAAACTAATTCTGATAGTTAACTTTTAATTTAGTCCAAATGAAATATTCAAAGAGTAAAAGTCAGCTCCACCACCTCTAAAATACGCATCTCTGATATGGGACTACTTCCTCTTGCAGAGAAACCATAGTCTATCTTTTCTCCATTTTGTTCATTCAGAGAAAATAATGTATTTTGTGTAGACAACATTTTAACAAAAAAAACCTGCTGGTGAATTATGAAACCCAACATGATTAAGATCCCATTTTGTTATCTTGTGATGCTGGTCATATTCATGTCAGTCAGCAATCAACAACCTTTCACCCATATTCAAAGCATGGAGGTCTATAATTTTATAATCTGCTATAATAGAGCACTGCAAGATGGAGGACATTGTATAGCAGGGTCATGTAGTTCTGTGTATTAGAAATTTAGAATGAGCTGCATCTTGCTCCTTCTTCAGTGTCTTTAGTTGGTTCTATTGACATTTAGAAGCACATTAGCTATGTTTGTTCAGTGATGAGAAGTCCAGATGTTGCCACTTAGCTTGCCTCAGGATTTCCAAGGACACTAACATCTAAAGGGACAGTTGAAAAGCTGGACAGATGTAATCTCCTCACATCACCTTCTCTTTACAACACCACAGGTATTCCTCCCTAAAAACCATCTTACTCACTCCTTTACCTCCACCTGCTGTGTTTCTCTCTCCAGATGCCCCTGAGCTTGAACTGTGTTTCTCTTTCTTGGGAAATGACAAAATGCATTCCATTTTACAACAGTGCCTGATTGTCAAAGGATGGCGCATTTTCCCTCCCATTTTGTCTACCACACTGCACCGATGTCAATGCATTTCTGTTAGAGAAAACTACCTGCACATAAAGTCTTGTTTTCATGCACCATAAAAGTCATTTTGCCAGAAAGTGTCATTGATTTACTTGTAGCAATACAGAATTCCTTGATTAAGAGTTTGACAAATTCCCATTGAAGCTGCATAATAAATCAATCTTTTACTGGAAAAGCTCGAGACACGGGTAAGTGAAGATGCTATACATTAATACCTGGGGGAGAGTTACTAACCTCTATTCTCTGGTGATCAATCACCTTGGCTGGGTTGTGCTGACAATGTCTGCAGGTCATCTGGTTAATGAGACAGCGGTGGAAAATTCCTCCCCTGGATGACATTGTATCAGTCAATCATTAACACTCAAATTAAATAGCAACAGCCATATGCAACTTTTAAGAAACGATTCTGTGAAATCTCTATGCTGAACAAATTAATGATTATAAATGAGTTATATAAAAACAATTAAGAAAAATACATAGTTTCTCTGAGGGTATTTCATTTAGGAGGAATTAAAACAGGTTGACAGAAAGTTTATTTCTTTTCTATAAGTGTTTTATGAACACATGCTTTCACTGTGCTTCAAAATAAGAAAATAGTCATTGAGTGATTAAATCTGCTTTAGAAAATTGATCAATAATGTAAGATGAATTTTGATTGAAACACCCTCCATGGACATCTAAAACATTGGTGTTTGAAATACTATTTAATTAATATGTTTAATTAAGAAACATAAAATAATCAAAATAAACAGTTCATCTTGCAGAGTTTGTTCTCTTTGTTCAAGCCTTTAAGGACTAAAATGACTATTATTTTAATTAGATAGAAAAACAGAGAAATCGTCCTTATAAACATTAAGGCTTATTTAAATCTATAACAAATACACTGAAGTATTTAGTTTTGTTAATATAAATATAAGAGTGTATGCATTTTTATATCAATAATTAGAAATTCAAGAAGAAAATGTGTTTTTAAAAGAATTTTTTTAAATGACTGTGATTATGTATTATATTCAATATTAGTCTAATGAGAAAAAGGTAAATGTCTGGATTAAACAATTCCGTATCACATTCTCTAGGATTGTATATTTAAAATACTGGAAGAATGAAATTAGAGAAGTATGTTCTCTTCAACAATATAGTCTTTCCTTCAATTTCTGGAAGGCAACCATGATGATATATCAATGTGGATGTTGTAGTTTTCACAGGGACCAACCTAAGTGAAGAGCTAGTGCTAGTCAATGACAACCAAGACAGGAAGAATCTGTGTTCTGTAGAGAGGATCACCCTAATATGTTTGTCAGTTTCAAGTTGTTGGCCCCAAACAGATGTACATATGAGCAATATTAAATAGGTTCTGTATAAGTTTTTGTGCGTGTGGAAGAGAGAGAAGGAAAAAGAAAAAGAGTCTGTGTGTATGTACACTTTTTATTATACACACAAAAAATGATAAAAGAAGTGGTCATGAATTTAAGAGAGAGTTGAGGGGTATGGAAAATAGAAGGATTTGGAAAGAGAAGAATGAGTGGAAGAAACTGCATAAAGAAAGTACTCGAGTATAAAGTTCTCAAAACCTTCCATTTAATACTACAAATTGAGCTATTACAAATTGAGGCCACTTATTGGTTCCCAGCCACTCAGACTCCTAAAATATCCATACAAAAACTATATTAATTAAATCACTGCTTGGCCTATTAGCTCTAGCTTCTTACTGACTAACTCTTATATTAACCTATTTCTATTAATCTGTCTATTGCCATGAGGCTGTGGCTTACCGGGCAAAGTTCTGTCTCAAGCAGGGCAACATGGCTTCTCCTTGATTCTGACTTCTCTCTTCCCAGCATTCAGTTTAGTTTTCCCGGCTTACCTAAGTTCTTCCCTGCATAGGCCTAAAACAGTTTCTTTATCAACCAATGGTATTCACAGCATAGAGAGGAGAATCCCACATCATTTTCTAGTTTCTCACATGAACTTGGTGTGCTTATATGGACTGACTATGTCTACTGCATTATATACTCCCTGTGGCTAGGGTTTTAATCAAAAAATGACAGTACCAGTATCTACCCCTGTATAGGACTTCTCCTACTAGATCTTCCCCTCCCCATCAAATTGTGAATTAAAATTGTCTAGCCTTCCAAACTCCCTTACTTTCAATAGCTCAAGTAGAGCACACACTCCAAACATTCCTAATCTAAGTGGAATGAACCATTAAACCTTATCATTCAGCTTCTTAGAACACTCATGATCAGTCGATTACTTCTGTGAATCCCTCCTGGAACCAACTCTAACCTTATAATGATGAAACTTGATTGTCAGTTTGGTTCGTTTGATAGATACCCAGAAGTAGCAAAGTATACCACAAAGGATTTATGGGAGAATACTTCCAGAAAGGATAATGTGACAGCTTTACCTAATAAATTGTTTAATCTATTGGTGAATCCAAAGTTTGGAGGGTTGAATAGTAGAGGACTATGGAAAGTGTGTTCTTAATTGAAATTGGATCCTGCTTTGCACTTTTAAAGGATGTCTCTTTGTTTTGTTCTCTCACTACCACTCTAGGCTCCCTGTACATTAAGACTCAGGAAGCTTTTCCCTCTAAGGCTCTTGGTACATTGACTTTTGTTTTGCCATAATCCCATAGTAATAGAAGCAGCTAATCATGGACTGGAACCTCTGACATTATTATCAAATTACATCTTTGTATCTTTTAATTTTCTTTCCTCATGTTCTATTTTGTGACAGTAAAGAGGCATACATGCTTTGAATAATCCATCATGTGGAAGTCTAACATCTTAGTCTTTCATGCTGGTAGGACAAAATATCTAAGACTGTATAGTTTATAAATAATATAAATATTTGTTTCACATTTTGCAGATGTCTAAGATGACCTTTTGTTAAAGCTTCACCTAGATATAATGCACAAATAATATAGAATTACATGGAGAAAGTGATTGAAGGTCAAAAAAGGGTTAATTTCCTTTCAGAAGTCATTAATCATTCTTAAGAGTCACCTAATCCTCTAATATTTTCTCAAACAAAATCATTTATTATTTTATATCAGTAAATGAAGATGATTTATTGTACATTATATGCATATTATAATACTTCCTCAGCAAATAATTAGCTGAATTACTGTGTTTCAGAAACACAGATCTATAAAATCTTATATTCAAACCAATGCACTGTTTTGACAGTAGCAGAAAAACTTTTAATAAAGCAAAATATAATGTTAGCTAGGTGTTATTGTGAACTAAAAGTTGATTTTATAACCAAAAATTGAAAAAATAATATAATCAAAACATTATTAAATAAAATAAATCATAGCTAAATTCATTTTTTATTTATTAAATTCAAGGCTGTTACACATGAAAAGAAATCTGTTACATACAGTTAAGTAATTTTCATCTTTAAACCTCCTCCTCTAATTAAAATATTAAATAAGGGTTATCATATACAATATAGTAGATTTGAATTATAGAAGATTAGTAACTTATAATTTTCTATTTTTATAATGTCTTAACTCCACAAACAACAGTATTCTTAATACACTATTGAGATTTTCTCAAGAAAAAGAAAGCTGCTTTCACAATATTTCCAGTGTATTTTGTTTCACCGAGGAACAGTTAGATTGACTTTACTTTTAAATGTAGGTGCTACAGACAGTGATAGCTATGATCTTAGAGTTATGTATGAATCTTGTCAGATAGCAACAATAATAAGGATCATCAACAAAATGCAGACTGTTAGCCAGACCTCTCCAACTCATTGTTTCTAGCAGGTATGAGGCTATATTGTTCTGTCGTATGATACTGTTTCTACACTTTTTTCTTCCTTTCTTTTTATGGTTTGTTTTTAACTAACCCTAACTGGAACTAGGTCTCTTCCTCAACCTCCTGCGTTCCAGGATTTCAGAAGTGTATCATGAGACCCAGTTTGCCTTCCTATTCATTTCCAAGGAATAAATTCAGATAGCTTCGTCTTAGTTTGTTGAACTGATAAGGTGTGAAGCTGGGATCCAATCCAAGTCATTTACCTCTAGGGATTTAGCCTTAGAAAATGAAGAACAACAGCTGTAATCAACTAAACAGAGTGGAATTTCGTAAGCTTCCCAGTTCCGATGCTTACACAGATGGCCCAGGTTAAACTAAATGTCAGCCAGCATACCCAAAAGTTATTAATCCAAGGAGGTGGGTGGTGCTGATGCAGAGGGGTTATTGATAGGGACAAGAGGGGTATAAGTAATAGTAAAAGAAGAGAGTAATGCAAATATATTCCCCACATGTATGAAATTATTAAAGGATAAAGTTGATCAATAAAAATTATATTTAAAATGTTGACAGATTTTTTTTCAGCGTTTTCACAATTTACCTTTAAATCTATTTTCACTTTAAAATTAATTCAATTGGCCGGGTGGTGGTGGCATACATCTTAATCCCTGCACTAGGGAGACAGAGATAGGTGGAGTTCTGTGAGTTCAATGCCAGCCTGGTCTAAAGAACAAGTTCCAGGACAGGCTCCAGAAGCTCTGTCTCAAAAAATCAATAATAATAATAATAATAATAATAAATTCAAGTAAGTGTTAAATTTATTTGAGGTAAAAGAAATAATTTAAAATTAGAGTTCACTTCCTCTTGTCCACAGAGCTTCAGTGATCCCTGTATTGTTAACAGGAAGATTCTTCACGGAAAGATTTAGAACACTTGTATACTCTTAATATGACTCCTTCAACCTTTTTATTGACAGTAAGTCTTGAATCGTTAAAAATAATATACAATTTTATAGTATTTAGTTACCTAAACTTCAGGAGACAAGAAATGACTAATGTAACTCAAAGGCCTATTTAAACTAATTACACAGGACAATGTGGAGTACTGATAATCCCTTTCCATCTGTCTGAAGACTTTTTAAAAGATGCTTGATGACTGAATATTTTTTCTCTTAGTCTCAATCCTTCCCTAAACTCAGTTTCTTCTGTCACTACCACACCACAAAGCCTAAATTTCCTGAAAACATCTCTTGGAAGGAGAGGAATCCACAAGGCTTGATTAAATCATTTGAGTAATGCTTTGGTTTCCAGAAGTCAGAATTGACTCCTGAATTTATTAACCACATCAAACCTGCAGAAATGGATAGCGTGTTTACCAGCAAGGCATCGACTCACATTACCTGTCAAATGGTGTTTCACTCATCCTTTCTATCCCTTTCGTTTCTACTGCGAGCTCATTAGGCGTGAACTCACTTTACTTTCATTGCTTAGAGTACCAGCTTCATAGAACTTAACTCATTAAAAATATCATAAATTTCTTTTATATTGTATTTTTAATTTTCATCTGTTCCTACTACCTTATATTAGTCTAGTTTGTGGTAGAAACAAGCAAACAAACAAAATCCCAAATCAAATTAGGACAAACCAATAAACAAAACATACAATAAAAGTTGGCAGCTGACAAATGTGTCCATAGTAAACACATTAATGTGCAGTTTGGACTCACATTTGAGAGTGAATTAGTATTTGTGGTTATTGGTATTTAATATCTTTGGTGGGAAAAGTACTCAATTTCTGTGTGTTTAAGGCATACTTTTGAACACTTAATTATTTCTCAATTTTAGAACTCTAAAATGTACCTTTAGTTAACCATTGAATAATGATTTCTGAACCTATATTTACTTTTATTAGAAAGTACCAAATTAATTGAAACTCAAATTTTACATGATTACAAAACTATAAAATAATGGCTATATTGCTTTCATGGTTAAGGCAAAAATATAATGGTATGTAATCTTAAAGTATGGACATATTTATTACATTTAACATCAGTATATATTCCTTGTAATCAAAGTACAGCAGAGTCTGTTCTTATATCCTTTGAATGTCAATTCAAAGTAAGATTTTATTTAGCTATTCAGAGTAATGCTGTAGTTTTTCTTTTTTATATAAATATCATTCATTTTGATAAGATGTGGACACAGTTTTCCCATGGAGTACATCAGTGTTATAGAACATCTCTGATGCCAAGACTCAAGTCCCTATGATAAACAGCTTTCAATGTGAAGTTCAGTAATTAGCAATGGGTGATCTGATTATTGTTTTCACTATTCATTTTAAAGATTTATTTTGTCATTTTTTATTTAGATATATGTGTGCCTCTCAACCCTTACACACAAAATGTTTGTAGGCTCTCAAGGAGGCCGGAGGAGGGCATCTGATTACCTTGGAGTTGGATCTACAGGAGTTTGTTACTTGCTGGACATGAAAGCTGAGAACTAAAATCAGGTCTGGTTTTCTAGCAGAACATCAAGGTTTCTTAACTGCTGAAACTTCCCTTCACCCAGTTCCCCTTTACCTTTAGATTTATGATACTTAATAGATTTGATCCAATTATGTTTTAACAGAACTAACACTTTATGTTGTATAGAACTTTAAATATCCTTTTTGATATTTTGAAAACAAAAAATTAAACTGTTGTTGGAGTGCTTGTATTAGGTGATGAATATAATGTAAAAAATTCAGTCTGAACTCTGTTGAAGCCAGATGACTGTTGACCTGTTTTCTCTCTCATCCATAACTTCTGACCTGTTTTCAGATCCATAAGTTCTAAAGAATTTACTGATTCATATTTCTGTTGAGGCTCCGTGTTAAATGTATTTCCAAACTTTGTGGTCCAGAGTCATAGTCTATGTCTGCTCATTCTTGCAGTTTTGTAAATTTCTGAATCCTTACACTTGTTAAATTCTCTGGCATTTGATGGTTGCCAAAATATGAAGGTAGAAACACAGTGAAGAGGTGGAGGCCGAGGAAAGTCTAATGCAGGGTAAATGCAAGAGGAAATTGAGGGAGCCCCTTATTAAGCCATTAAGTTTATCTTCAGTTATCCAGTGCCTGAAGAGAGATGGGATTATCATATGAATTGAGATCAACTTCTATAGAAGTTAAATTAGTCTCATTAATATGTGAAAGTCTATCAGGAACTAGGGTTACTTTTCACTAAATTGATATACTTTTCATAGGTACATATGACATATTTTAGTTGGATAAATGAATACAATTAAATCTCTCTCTATATATATGTGTGTGTGTGTGTGTTTATGTATATGTATGTGTATGTGTGTATGTATATATGTATACATACATACACAAAAAGATAATTATTAGCAAATTTGAGTAACCATAAAAGTAAACAGATAGCATTATCAAGAAAAATCTTGTGATTTAGAGGTATGCTAAATATATCTAAGAGTTTCTAACAATTTGAGAGTTATGATGGAGCACACTAACTGATATTATTGCTATGACAGGAAGAAACATCTTTTACAATGTGGTGAATTTCTTCTTCCTTCTTCTTGGCTCTCTTCCACCTCCTCTTTTATCCCCTACCTCCCACTTCTCATTGTTCCCCCCCCTCTTCTGTCCCCTTCTTTCCCCATTCTCACTGATGGGGGTTAAATTTATGGCCTTAAAAATACTACAGATCCCAATCAAGCACCCCAACACTGAACCATAGCAATTAAGTCAAGTTTTCTGACTATAGATTTCTGCTAACTGTTACAATCTATGGATACACTGTGCAAGAATCAAATCAAGCGCTTAGTGTATTTCCACCACATTTGTTGTTTTTGTAGTAAAATCATTCAGTTTTATTATTTTCTTCAGATTGAAGCCCTTGCCACCAAGCCTGTAAATCTGAGATTGATCCCTTAGACCCATGTGATAGGAAAACAGACTTTTGTTAGTTGTATTTTGACATCCATGGACACTCATAACAAATGACCACATGCTATAATTTTTGAAATCTTTAAATAATTTTTGTACATCTATTTTGAAGTGTCCATTCTACCTGATATTAGGGAAGTGCAATTTATACCTTTTAAGATACAAATTATAGCTTTATACCCAGTAACTCATTGCTTACACCATGCCTAACCCTGGAATGATCAAAATGGTGTCTATGCTCATTCTCTATTGATGTCCTACAGCGCAAATACTGAAATTAAAGGTAGGATTTGTATCTGTTTGATGTGTGTGATTTGCTGTATCTGTTCAGTTTGTTCCTGTTCAATGTGTGCACTTAAAATAGCTTTTGTAATTTGATAAGTCTCAACCAAAAACATTCTCTTGTGCTTTTACTGCTGATGTTCTGGTTTCAAAGGTCTCAGGCTGATGCTAGTTCCTCTAAAAGGTAATTCTCCACACATGAGCCAAGATGATCAATGGAAATGTAGTCATGACTGTCTCTGACCATTAAGAAACTGTTTATCCAATTATGTGCCTTAATCTCTTGGGTGCGGGAGATGGCAGTAGAATCAGGACTTATCCAAGGTTCATGAACTATCATTTGGGTGCCCATTCCATATGACAGGATATCTTACTCAGCCTTGACACGGAGCTTAGTCCTACCTCAGCTTGGTATGCCAGCCCTTGTTGACTCCACAAGGGAGGCCCTATCCACGCTGAGGAGTGGATGAGTGGTGAGATGTGGGAAGTGGGGGGATAGGAAAAGGGGAGGGAGAGAAAACTGGGGTTGGCAAGTAAAGTGAAAAATATTTATATAAAGAAAGTCTCTGTCTCTGTTTATGGTATCATTAATAACATTAGTTGGAAACTTTTTATAACAATATAGAGGATAATTCCAGGTTTGCCTACTTCTGGACTTTCATCCTTTCTTCAGACACTGTGTCCTTCAAATTCTATCTTGGTCTTGCAGAAATATAGTTCTTTTATACAATAAAAATCTTATGATCTTTTGGCTCCTTCTGTTGTTTTAGTTTGCTATTTTAGCTTTTGTGAATTTAGCTTGAAAAATTAGCTTTCAGGTGTCATTTTAATTTTTTAGATAATATTATTCTTTTGAAATACTTTTCATCTCGACCTTACTTCTAATATTTGAAATTATATAGTGCTTTTCAGAAGGAAACTATCCTAAAAGATATTAAATCAGATGAGAAGTTGGATTCAGGATTAAACTTGAAGTTTCACTAATATATTTGTGTAAATGGGTTCAAATGTTGCATCTTGAACCTTGTATATCAGAATGTACAGTTCAATCATATATTTACGTAAATATGCACATATGTTGACACATGTGTATATCTGTTGATACACAGAAAGAAAGATAATTTGGTTTGTATCAAAATTGAACCCTTGTTAGGCTGTGGTGGAACTTTGAAGGAAGTAAAGCAGCCCTCTACGTCATAAATGGTTAGCCTCTGAGGAAAACCGCATGAGCAAACAGGAGAAGAGGAAATAGTCCACTCTCCTAACCTCCCTTTCCAAACTTAATATCCTTCATTCTCATGGGATACCTGCATACTCTGGGTACAAATGGAGATTTATTTAAAACACTGTGCTAAAAGTATTATCTTCCAAAGACCATACATAGGAATAAGATTGTACATTTAAATTTACAAATTATGAATTCAGGTTTAAGTTTGTATTTTTTGAAAATAACTTTACAGCTTGTACTGATATTTATGCATATAAATAAATGTATATTTAGTATAATGATATGTCCGTGTGTATATGTACATACAAATAGATATTTAAATATGTATATGCTCATGTATAGGTGCAAGTGTATTCAAAAATAATTAAAATATTCTCAATAACCTATTAAAATTAAAATTTAGATAAAATTTACATATTTTCTTTAAGTATTATCCAAATTTTGTTATGAGATTTAATAAAACAATGAATTTACACCTCAGGAATTAACCAGTGTCCTGCGTTTTGTTTGCTGACACTGCACAGGCAGCATCAGGGTTTTCCTGCTGACTGAAGAAAGAATAGAATGGCAGTCAACTGCTGTGCAAGAAAGAAGCTGTGAAACTCTCGGTGAAAGAAAGGCAGCACCAGCAGCAGCCAGCAGGGCAAGGGTACCAGGAGCTTGAGAAGAGGCTTTGATTACTTCGTAACACCCCTGGGCTCCTACCAATGCTCCACACAAGGTCAGACAGATGGGGTGTCAGAAGCAGACGGGGAGTTACAGGCTATTTACCCAGAGCTTGGAAGAGCAAGTCATCCTTTCCTACCCATGATAGAGACTCAAGGGCAGACAGAGTGCTAACAGTGTTTCACAGCAGAAGGAAACACCGTCCGACATACTGTTATTGGAGGCGTTCTCATGACAAAGGTGGCAGGGTAATTAAAAGCAGGCACCCCTGTCACTGCTCTAGAGAAGTAACTGCAAGTTATGATTGGGCAAGTGAAAGTCAAGTGTACATGGAAAAAGAAAACAGTGACTCAGAATATGTTGTCCACGTTGTAATTGTTCTAAGGCAATTGTTGTGCATATTATTTAGTTTTCTGGACTGATCACTGAAAGATTTGAGGATCATAGTTCTATTACCTGTATGCTCTGATCATTGTTTCTTTGTGTATTTAGTCCCAATATGAATAACATTAGTAAATTCATTCAAATTCTTGGGCGCTGCGAGGCACAGAACAGAATTCAGTAAACCAACACATTAAGAAGATTATGGATGTGGATAGATTTATGCTCTTAAACACAATTAAGATAATCAAGCTTCCTAGGCATAATGAGAATGTAAAACATACTTTCTTGTAACGGATATGTCAAATATTTTTACTTAAACATGGAAAATTGAAAATTTTATATCTGAAGGTTATAAATGGTTAAACAGGTATTGCTTCTAATCACCGTACTATTGACTATTAATTAGAATTTATGGGCTAATGTGTATAGACAACATTTTATCACAGCCTTGTTTACCTTCAAATCTTTATTAATAATTTCATAGTCTTCATACTACTTCATCTTAATGTTTAATTCATCAAAGTTTCCAAGTTTTAGGGATAAGATATTCTCAGAAAACAGGGGAAATGGTAGTTATGTGGAATGGCCAATACAGAACAATTGTTTTTATAGAGAATACATTAACAGACATAAGAAAAAATTCTTCCGTTTAGGAACCCTATTTGTTCCTAAAGCTTACTACATCTTCAGAGGAGTAACATGTTTAAAAGGCTGCTCCTTGCCTGTTGTGTTTTTCTGCAAAGCACTTTAGAAAGAAATGCAAAAACAAGAAATTATGCATTTATTCCTTTAATTTGCTGCAAACTCAGGGGCAGGTTGAAGAACTCTCACCTCTGGATATAGACTGCTCTCTCTTTGTAAAATACTAGCACCTAACAGAATTAGACCATGCTATTTCTTACTTAATAATTTGCACTTAATTGTCGGGGCTACTTGCTGATGTTGTAGGTAGGCCCTTTTTATTTATATGAGACACAGAAAACTACACTTGGAGATTGAAGGCATTGTTTAGGTTATCCACCTAATCACTCTCATTGCCCACACCACTTTCAAACAATGAAGTAAACTAGGCAGAGTTCAGGTCTGCATATTTTACCCTAAAACTGTGCTGAAATTCGAGCTAATGGGTGATATGGCACCATTAACCAGACATGACATCAAAAATCAAGTGTATTGGCTCTGAAATGAAGCAAGCATCACAGGTTGACTGCAGGTTGTTTTCCCCAGACACCATCATTCACTGTTATTGATGATGAGAATTGCCAGAGGGATCAATTCAATCCATCTTTTTCACACATTGCTAGTATATAATGAATACTCAACTTGTCTTGCTACTCATCTTTGCAAGGAAACCCCTGCTTTCTGATAGCCATAAATATGTGCATTAGCATTGGTTGAACTTGAATGACAGATGTACTCTATTTATTTTGAAGGTAAATGAGAATTTTTGCAGATTAAATGCATTTTATTCATTTGAATACAACCATTTTGTCTACATCACTTCTGCTCCGTTATTCTAACTGTTTAGGCTTCATTTTGCATATGTTAGCACCACTATTAGGCTCTTCTATATTTCATATATGAAGAATAATACAAATTCCTCCACACCCAATTACTGAAGAATGTCTTCTTAAAAGCATTATGATACTAAGAGAATTGTTTGGCACGAATACAAATATCACAGAAAATATTTAAGGGTCTTTTGCACTGCAGTATTTTTAATTCAATCAGTATATAAGCCAGCATGTATAGAGTAATAAGTAACTCATGTCAAAGAGATATCTGCTGTGGGTGCAGATAATGAGAATTAGTATCTGCCCAGCAGATGGGTGCTTAGTCATTTGGATAAAACTACCACTTGAAGAACTTTGGAATGGAAAAAAAAGACCTGCCTAAAGAACAGTTTTACTAAGAGCAATATTTTTCTATTGTCGTTTATCTTTCATGAAAATACTGGGATAATGTGTTATCTAATTTTAAAGATTCAAATTAATCTAGAGTGTACTAATGAAATGGTATCCACAATACCTTTTATTTATACTTCTCATTTATACTACTTCTCATTTATACTCTTCCTTGATTTTACAATCACAAATATAACACTAGGCATGGTGAATATAAAACTGACTGCAGAACTTCTCAGGATAATCTTCCAGGCACTTAGCAGCCTTTAGCCATATGGGTTTCAAATATGTAGTTCCAAAATGGCTCTTATCCATATACATTTATGGAGAAAGTTTTTAAAAAGAAAATCTATTTGGGTGACTTTAAGGATAAGTGTTAACCACTCTTACACTGAGTGTGCCGTGGACCAGATACCACTCATGTAAAGCCAACTGTATGCAGGATGGTATTTCTAGTGATTTCTTGTTATCAGCAGCAGTCATAAATATCAATAAAATTGAACCCTTTAACTTTTGACTTGACTGACAAATTCAAATTCACTATAAAATAATTTTAGAACAAGTGGTGTTTCTCTTTAGGGCCCATGTAACTCACATTGCGCATGGTGTTCTCTGTTACCTGAGTTCCTCCCTTGACAGAAGCATAGACATGCTTTCCATAGTTGCTCTCATGCACTACTGTGGGCAACCAAAAATGTCTTCTTTCTGGATATAGCCATGATCTGACCTGAAAGCAGCAAGCCAGGGGATGCATCCAGACTGGAAGGTGGGGGCAAAGAGTCATGAGAGGGAGGGAGGAAGTGCCAGTCTTGTCTGAGGATGTTCCAAAGCAGAGATCAGCAGAGATTGTCTGAAATAAAGGCATCCTCTTAAAAAATGTGGTTTCTCACCTCTTTAATCTTCCTAATATGCTTCTTCCACATTTTTCCCCCTCAAATCTTCATCTCGGATTCTGAGTATCAGAGCAACAGGCTAAAGCAATGTAGGCTTTTCATATAGTATTGTGTATTGCAAGGATTTGCAAAGAGTTGTGGACTGAAAGAACCTTGGGAATGTGAGGAAAGGGTGGATATAAAGATCTCACAGGTTCAATGAATTCAAGCAAATTTTGACCACTGCACTAATAAAAATATACAATTTGCAAGTTAGCATTCACAACGGAGTGTCAGTCGGAGAGTCAGCAGTTCTATGGTAACATTTTATCATGTCAAGCAAATCATAATTCCTAGAATTCTATACAATACACTCACTGTAAGTGATTTCTATTTCTGAATCTAATAATCATGGAAAATTCTCTTGTTACAAGTTCTACTAAAATGCCTTTATAAAGTGTTTAGTGGCCAAGGGAAAAACAGCATCAGGAATGCACTCTATAAAATCTGAATAATGTTAATAGAGATAACTCAAAGAAAAACACCGAAATAGTGTTTTTCATTTTAGTTTTAGCTATTAAAGGTATGATGTTCGTACTGAAGCTAATTTATCTACCATTGTGATGAAAATCAACAAATTTCTACTGCATAATTGCATTCTCTTTCATTTGGGATATGAGATACTTGGAGCACAAACGTAGTTAGAATCCCAGAAACTTTACAATCTTGAGTTACATCATTATTAATTTGTGCATAGGAGATAGACTCTCTGGTCTGCTTTTCAAGGGATACATTTTGTTTTAAAAGAAAACAACATCTTCAAATAACTATGTATGAGATTTTTAATGATTAGATCTTCTGTCATAATTCTTGACTGCCATCAGTAAGATGCAATAATTAATGAATAAGTTAGTTGCTTTTAATGTTCCACAGTTTAGTGATATACAACTTGCACTGTCTGAGAATCTTTTAGAGTTATGCTTAGATGAACAATCTCCTGATATATTACCTCTTTGGTAAGAGTATAATAGCCACAGAACAATTACCAGCTTTGTGGGATGGCATTTTATCAATGGAACTTCCATTAAGTTAGCCTTCCATCTTGTTAATGTCATGCTCCTTTTTCAAGACCTTGACATCATTATCATGTGTCCTGTACAGGGAGAAATGTACTTTTTAAGTACCAGAGATTTAAATGTGTATTCTCATCTCTGGCAATTTGTATTCAAAGCTTACTTGCTGCAGTAATTTTAAGGACTACACAGGAATAATACAGATATAAAAAGTATATCATTCTGACAGGAGAAATACTAGCTGCCGAACTGCTTGTTAACTCTCACTCTTTACATATGGCATCCCTAAAAAAGTAGTTTATTGCAGCATTTCTTATGGTACCATCAGCATTATGTTTTGCTTGCCCTAATGGGAGATCTTAATCTGAATTAAGCTGAATATTCATAAAGATGGCATTTTAAAAAGCAATTTCCTGCATATAAAACTCATATTATTAGTGGAACATGAAATGTTTTAAAAAGTGAACTACTCTTTATTCTGGTGTGATTTGATTGTTAGTGAATTCTGTGAGGAGCTGGTAGATCAGGAAGTATGGATTGGAATAACTCTGCTTTGTTGAATAAATATAAATGCTAATGGAAGTGATTATGAGTGCATGATGTCGAAAGAAATGCCAAAAATTAAAATTTTCAGGTGAGTAGCCAATTTTTATTGACTATGGTACAAGTAACTGATCTAATCTATTTTTTTTACCTCCAAGGAATTTGTCCACAAGTTTGATAAAGGTGACAAAATCTACCAAGATCACAGGTGATGTCTTATTGGACTAGGAAGTTATGAAGTCCTCTCAATAAATACAGTCTAACCTCTTTATCAAGTCCCTCTGCTATGACTGTGATCATTGTTTGTACTTTAAAAATGATTAAAACAACTCAAATATTATTTTATTAATATGCAAAGCATAAAGATCACTTATTAAAGAAAGCTTATTGTAATGTTCAGAGTTTTATGTTTCCCTTTTAAGTGCCTTATTTAAGTTTCAAGAGCCATATTAGTTCATCCTACAATCATACAACTTCTCAGAACATCCCATTGTTCTGTAAAGTAATACTCAAGAATGTACAGCATCCATTCCTAATATTCCAATGGATGTAGGACTTTTCATGCGGTAGGCAGGTTTGAAAACTCTAGAGTACCAAACACTATTTAATAAAGCCCTCTTCCTTGTGAAATGCTACCGTATAAGCCACAACTTAAACAGTACATTTACAACCGGGCAGTGGTGGCGCAAACCTTTAAACCCAGCACTTGGGAGGCAGAGGCAGGCAGATCTTTGTGAGTTTGAGGCCATCCTGGTTTACAAGAGTTACTTCCAGGAGAGGCTCCAAAGCTACAGAGATCCTGTCTCAAGAAAACAGAACAACAACAAAAAAGTACATTTACAGGTGAGATGGATTTCTATCTAGCAGACATGCTCTCTCTGTAGCTTACAGGGTATATGAAGCCAATGATAACTATGGATGTAGCCCAAAACAAACTTGCCATCTTAAAACATGATGAAATCTGTTTGAAAAATTAGATATGTGATTAGTTTCATAAACTGTCATGTTTCTACAGTCACGAGGACTCTCAGATATTGGACATCACAAAACCAACAGATGCCTACTGCAAGTGTTGTTGGCACTCCTAGCTTCTCATCTACATTAAAGGTTCATGTTTCTTATTAAGGTAACCTACATTTCACTCACCTAGAGAAACCTTTCCTAATAGGCAGAACTCTGAATTTCTACTTTTTATTAAGAATTTTTTTTTTATAAAACAATCTTTTCTCATTTTGTACTGTTATTCCCATTTCCATTTTCTCCCCTCCTCCCTCTTCCTCTACCTTTCCCCAACTCCACTTCTCCATCCACTCCTCAGAAAGGGTAAGGCTTGTCATGTGTGTTGGCAAATTCTGACACTTCATTTCAAGATAAGATCAAGGCCCTCCCCACTATATTTAGGCTGAGCAAAGTATTCCTCCAAAGAGAATGTGCTCCTAGATGCCAGTTTAAGCTTTAGAGATAAATCCTGGCCCCATATCCAAGCCTAGCAACTGTCCCTAATATTCAGCGGGTGTAATTTGGTCCTATGCAAGTTTGTCCCCAATCAGTCCAGAGTCTGGGAGCTCTCCCTAGTTCAGGTCAGCTGTTTCTGTGGGTATCACCCTCATGGTCTTGACCCCTTTGCACATATTATCATTCTCCCCACTCTTGGGCTGGTCTCAGGTAGCTTGGCCCGGTGTTTGGATGTAGATCTTTATAACAGCTTCCATGAGTGGCTGGTTGAAGGTTCTATGATGACAATTAAGGCAGTCATCAGTCTGAGGGAAGGGGAAGGCCAGTTTATCCGTCCTCTCCATTGCTGTTTAGAGTCTTAGCTGGGGTCTTCCTTGAGGATTCCTGGGAATTTTCCTCGTGTTGTTTTTAACTAGCCCTTTAATGGCTCCCTCAATCAAGATATCTGTTTCTTTTCTCTCCGTCACTGTCCTTTCTCTTCTTGAGCATCCCATTCCCTCAAGTTCTCCCCCTTCCCCTTATCTCTCACCCACCCTTCTCTCCAGCTTCAGGGGTATCCATGTATGTCTCTCTTAGGATTCTCCTCATTACCTAGTTTGTCTGGGATCAAGGACTATAGACTGATTACCTTTTGCTTTATGTCTAGTATCTACTTATGAGTGAGTACATACCATGTTTGTCTCTCTGAGTTTGAGTTATCTCACTCAGGATAATTTTTCTAGTTCCATCCATTTGCATGCAAATTTCAAGATATCATTAATGTTTTTACCACTGAGTAGTACTCCATTCTGTAAATGTACCACAATTTCTTTATCTAATCTTCAGCTGAGGGGTTTCTAGGCTGTTTTCAGGTTCTGACTGTTATGAATATGCTGCTATGAACACAGTTGAGCAAATGTCTTTGTGGTATGAATGTGCATTCTTTGAGTACATACCCAAGAGTGATATTGCTGGGTCTTGAGGTACGTTGATTCCTAGCTTTCTGAGAAACCTCCATACTGATTCCCAAAGTGGCTGTATAAGTTTGTACTCCCACCAGCAATGGAGGAGTGTTTCCCTTGTTTCACATCCTCTCCAGCATAAGCTATTATTGGTGTTTTTGATCTTACTTATCTTATTTTCCGGCTTAGACTGCATTTTTTTAGCATTTCCCCCTCTTTAAAATTCATAGTTAAACATATATTAAAAATACTTGCATGCTTGCCATGGAAAATTATGGAAGAAGGGTCTGAAAGATTTGAAAAGCCATATATCAGGATGTCTCTTGCTATAAAGCACTGTACAGCCATCACAGGGAAGCTGTATTCATGAAATTTCAACAGTATGACTACAAAAAGAATACCTGAATGATGACAACACTGGCCAATATCCCAGCATGGTTGGGGAAATTCATAAGTTCTCACCTAACCTTATACATGTGTGCCACATGTGTGTAGTACTCCAGGGTGGTGGCAGAGAGCTGATGAACCCCTAGAACAGGAATTATGAAGAGCTTCCATATGACTTCTGTAACTGAAACAAGGTCATTTGCAAGCAAGCCGGTGTTCTGAACTGTAGAGCCATCTCTCAGTCTCACAATGATTTCTCCTTGACCCACATAGAGTACTGCTAAGACCGAGTCACAGTCTTGATTAGAAGTCATGTATCCAGGCCTCTACTGACAAAGATAACATTTGTCCTTTGATTGAATATTCTCTTCTTTCACCCAAACTCAACATATACTGTCCATACAGAAGTACAATTGATTTTCTCTTGAGATTTTCCTATACATCATCTGAATTCCTTTCCAGTATCTCAGTGAGTCTCTTGCTTGACTTTCCACATCTCTGAACTTATCACTATGTACACTCAGTTCCCTAGTATGATTCTTACTGTTGGCATCCTGGATCCTCTCACTAACAGTGTGACCTGAGACTTTCTTTCCTCTGGATAATGGATGTGCCAAGCCACTTTCAGTACTCAATTGTTTGCATCTGTTTGCATTCATTTCTAGATGCTTACATTCTTACTTCAATCTCTTACTGGTATATTATATTTTCAGCATATTTATTTAGTTTCTAAGTGGGGATAGCAGTGTTTTAAAGGCACAGGTTAGTTTCCATATGTTTGTCCTCATGGTTATTTTTCATTATGTGTGCTTAAATATATTTCTATCTGATTTTAAAAAATGGTCCAGACTTTCAATGGTTATCCATAATAAATAACGCTATTCAAGATTTGGCCATGCTAAGTTTGAGCACAGTATAACTGGATTTATAACTAAATTGAAACTGTACAGAATCATGGGAGAAAGATAGGACAAGCTGGTATGGTGGAGGTGCTAAAAGTGTGAAGAGTTAGTGCAGAACAAGAAGGAAAAGTATTACAGAAAGTCACAACTGACCATTTATCTTATGTCCTCATCTCTTGTCAATCAGCAGAGCAGACAATTTTTGCTGGATGCAGCAGTAAATGGAGATAGAAAGGAGTCAAATTTTTGACCTTAAGGGAAGACATAAAATAATATGGAGCTTGGCTTTAGCTTTTAAAGGATGACCCTGAGCCTTCGTCATTAATGGGGTGGTGGGTCTCTTGGACCAGTTCCTGAATTGAAGGTAAGGAGTGAAGGTGTCATCAATCTGTCTGTCTCTTCCTGGAAATGGCATTGGGATAAATTCATCACACATGGGAAGGAAGACAGGCTCTCAGAGGGTGAACAGAATTATAAGATTTTGACCTCTGAATAATTATGGCATAAAGGGAAAAGTCTTATGGGGACGGTTGTATAACCATCCTCAGTCTCTTTACCACTAAATGCTTTTTTCTTGTTCATATGACTGTACTACAATCCATGAAAAACATGAAATTTCATTCAAAAATTATAAGTCACTGTTACCCAAAAACAATAAGGCCCTTTGCATTTTAACATAAAGCTTTCTAGGAGCATGCTGATAGAAAAAATATAGGCTTTATACTAAGAAAAAATAGCATATAGCATGCACATAAAATGATGCAGAAGATTAGAAACAGCAGGTCCCAATATGACAAATTTAAAATACTCCAATCCTTTCCTTGACATTTTCAGTCATAATGTTCTTTTGCAGTTACAAGAATTTAATCCCTTTAAACATGCTTTTTCCTTCCATCTCCCTTGATTAATTCTAGCTGAATGCATTGAGGCTAGTTTCAAATCATAGGGTGGAATATTAAAGGCATATGCTAGCGGCTGATTAAAATTGGTAGATTTCTTTGTAAAGATGGAACTTAGCTTAACACAGTTATAAGGTGACATTTTAGTGATGAAATGCAAAGAGAGTCCCCTTCTCTAAAGACACAGAAATGATCTTCATTTTTTCCTGTCATGACATTTTTATCCCTCTTTGTGTATTCCTCACAATTTTGCCAAATTACCCCCAACACATAGGCATGTGTGCACACACACATGCATACACACATACGCACACCTATGTTCACATACACACATATTCAAGTGCATGAACAGAGATACAGAGACATGCATACAGGTGACCATGTACATGCTCACATGTGTGTATATACAAACTTGCACACATGTATACATACACACATTTGCTCACACATACGTCTGTACAAATGCATATGCATGGATACAAGTGCATGCACAGAGGCACATTTATGCTTATTCATAGGATTACAAACTTCCGTGCATGGAAACACACACGTACACAGAACCTTTAATCCTCAGCATCTGTTTTCTCAGCTTTGAGAAAAGCACTGGGAAGGAGGAGCTGTCATGGAGACGACAAGATGGTGGTCATTTAATAATAAGTCCTCAACTGTGTGCCTATGAGCCTGGAGCCTTCGGAGGCAATGAAGGATACATTTCCAGCTCTCTGACACAGAAACAGTGTTCAGTGTATGTAAATTCTTCAGCGTTCAGTGTATATAGATTCTATGCTGCTCCGTGGTCTCACGGTGGTTTCCCCAGCCCTGCTAATGTATTAAAATCACACACTCTGGTGCACATCCTGGATTATGCATATATACTGCCATCTAAATAACAGCCACTAGGATCTAATTTATAAAAGATATGCTGCAGGGCCTGGACCCATCACACAAAAATCATTATTTTGCCCTAGGGTTTCCTGTGTATCATTATAAAGTGTGTATGGTCCGAAAAGTCTTATTGATCATCATATTGCTTTCTTGTGAGCCCTAGTTATGTCTGATAAAAGCACAGTCTTGCAGTCTAGTTCCCAGAGAGATGGGGTAGTATTTTTGAATCTGATACTGCTAAAATATTTAGTAAAAAAGATTTACTTATTTCTGTCTTTTATTTGTCTTGTTATTATTGAAACTAAAGTTACAAGTAACCAATCTTACTTAGTCCTTACGCTTTTAACTTCCTGATCTTTCTTCCTATTTTTGTTTTTTTTACATAAGTTTTCATTTTTCCCTTAGAGAAATTTACTAAATTGAAAACTGCATTTTGCATTTCCCTCCAGCTCCCACTGTAGAGTGATGAAAATGAACTTTAAAAAATAAACAGTGGAAGACTGTGATTTCTCAATAATTTCAGAAATAGATTTGTAGTAAATTTAACATATCAGAAATGTCATAACACCTAGTATTAATCTAGATTAGAGAAAAGTGGTATATAAAGAATTCATGTTTACTGGTTCAAAGAGTATTTGGAGGTTATTAAACTACAACAGTATAAAGCCATTTGAATAAGACATGAAGCAAAGCAAAGGTGCTTTATGATTATTTATATGTGTTTTATAGCGCTTACATTCTCAAGATAAACAGGTATCTTTCAGAACTGAGTCAGAAAATGGTGCTTATACAAAGTCCTACACAAAGCAATTGTCTTCAGCTCATTAAGGCATAGTCTTAAGTAATGTACTTTCCAATGAGCTTTTCTCTAGATCTCTCTGATAAAACTGAGTCTGTGTTCATTTGATACCTCAATATGGTTCATCTCTACCATCCATGTCATTCTGAGTTTATTTGGAATGTTATTTACTTATTGTTGTTTTACTGTATGCATTGTAACTGATCATTGAAAAGTTTATGTATAAAAGACATAGAGATGATCTCAAACAAGTCAGGATTTTTAAACTCATTTTGGTAATGTTCATGGTTCTTCTAATGTTGGTGTGTACCACTCAAGATTTCCAGCATTATTAGCTTGATCTTTAGCGGATGATGTTAAGTGGTAAGGTGGTGCCCTTACCTTTGAGAGATGGAACCTATAGGAATGTTGTCCTATAGTCCCCAGCCCACCATATCTCTCTCTCCCTCTCTCTTTCATTCAGAATTTTCTTTCTCATAATGCAGTATTTCTCTCTCACATAAACATGGTGTTACTCTAATGCTATCCACCATAATGTGATCCAGACATGGAGAGAGAAACTAGGCCTTATACACCATGAGATGTAGGGAAGAATCAGCTTGAGTTTAGCCTCAGCTAGGTCCCATGTTCTACATGGTGCTACTGAGAAAGTCTACAAATGGTGTACAAGAAAAAAGATTTGAAGCTAAATTAATTAGTCTACCCAATTTTGGACACTCTTTCTCCATAAAAAGATGATCTAAATAACACCCCTTTAGTAAAGACTCAATTATGTCATTGTAGCACTAGAATAATACAATAACAACAATAGTAAATATACATGGCTCTTGTACTTTAATAATTCAGAGCCTTTAGAAGTATTACATGACAAGTGATTTTAGAGCTTCGTGTCATATGCATTAATTATAGAAATGTGCAATATTCCATTAAAGTATGCAAGAAATGCCTCTAATGAGTTTGAAAGGCTGGGCATTTTGTCAATTTTTTCTCCACTTTTCTATTGTAAAACACACAAAATTAGATATATGGGAGACACAGGGTTATTTTCTAAGCAGAGAGAATAATATAAGCAAAACTGAGAAAGGCAAGACACATTACTATGCAATCTGTCAGAAACCACGAGAAGTTAGAACAATGGCTGCAATTTATTTCCTGAACCAGCCTTACCAGACAACTGTTAGTAACCCGTTCTTGAACCACATTTTATTTCTTCTGAGTATGGAACCACAGTGTTTGGAAATGTGTAGGTGAACAGGCTTTCCGGTTATTCTGAGGCATTCTGAATTTTGAGAACCACCTGGAGAAACCAGATCTTAACCACTGTGTGATGTGAGGATGAATCATGCTTGAGTCCTGGTCAGGACACCAGAATCCACATTCTGTAAGATGCTACGGAATGGGCTAATAAACGGTGTCCCAGAAAAGATTTGAGATTTAAGAAGACAATTTGTGTCAATACTTTCCCCCAAAGGGAAATGAAGTCATCATCTGCAGATAATGTTTAGTTTGGTCAACTCAGCGAGTTGGGACACGTACACCCTGTAAGCTTTTGTTTTATAGCATGTAGCTGCTGCTGCTTGTATCAGTGACAGAGAAGTTGAAGAACAGATATAATCTCAGACTTCAGATGAAATGCTTGTTCGCAGTTTTGTAGACACTTCAGCTGGAGGAATTTGTGAAGCTGTGCACTGTTCCTTCGCTTACTGTTTGTAAGTCAATTCAGAAGAATCTCCCCCTTGAAATTCTTAATACTGACTGCTCTCTGCAAGATTTGGCTTTTTTACAGATGTGTTGTCCAGTAGTATTTGTCATGGTTTTAAAATGTTCACATGGGGTTGATAGAGATTTTTGAAGTTTTATCTACAGATAAGAAATATTAAATTGTACCACCAGGTAGCAGAATGGAAAAAATAAGGGTATTCTACATCCAAATTAAAGAGAAATAAATTACTTCATGATTTTCTTTATAGATAAAATCATCCACATGAATTCAACCCTGTATTAAATGGCTTCTTATCTGTGTTCAATTTCAATGGATAACAACCTTTTAATAAATTTATGCACAAAGTTTCTCTTTCTAAAGAATATTGTTTTCTTTTCTGTGACTACTCTAAATAAGATGGTTGTATCTACTATTCTAGCTCTTAAATACCACTGATTTTATGGTCAATTTTTCATTTCACTAAAACTAATGCTTATGTAGTGGAAATCCAGCTTGTGGAAAACACAAACACTCACATCTGACAATGAGTTGCCTCTCTAGCTTTTAACATAATTTTATTTCCTAAACATCATTCTTACTTGTTAAAAGTGGCAAGCAGCCCATATTTTTCTTCCTTCTGGGAACAGGACCTTAGGCCTGATATCCAATTGAGGTACCATATTTAAATCAGCTTAAACCCTTTGTAACATGAATAACATAAGAAGTGCCTTCTTTGGGCAATTAAATTTTCTCTTTTAGTCTTTGCTTATTAAATATATACCATAAGGCAAATAACAATAATTGTTAAACATTCTCTATAATTAAATACAATTACATCAGTACAATCAAATGTGATGAGCTTTCACCAAAATTAGTTGTTCATAGTATTCTCTTGGAAAAAGTTATTCATATCTACGCTTGCAGCTATTCAACTCTGTTCATTATGATTCATAATGAGAATTCTGAATCTACCTTTGAAATAGAACCAAAGCCACAATTTCATTGGGATATTGTTTTAGTTTGTGTTTGAAGCAGAAAAACGGTGACAATAGTGTACAGAATTCAATAAAATGCCTAGTCAGCATTATTACATCTAGTCCTTAAGTTTCTACTGAAGTTAGAAATCATGCCGTTTTAGAAATGAAATCATTACAATTCTAATCATTATTAAGATTACTAAATTGTTTGGGTAAATACAAAGAAATTTCAGCATAATTATTCCTCAGTTCCATCCATGACAACTGAGTAGGGCAGAAAGCAAATGATGCATTTGCACACTGTTGGATATGAAAGGCAAGTTCACCAAGTTTGGACAGGTGGTGTTGGTGCATGTCTTTAATCCCAGCACTGTGGAAGAGGCAGATAGATATCCATGAGTTAGAGGACAGCCTGGTCTACAGAGTGAGTTCTGGGACAGCACAGCAGGGGTACACAAGGAAACCCTGTTTGGAAAAACAAAATAACCAGAAAACAAAGAAACAAAAGTTCACAAAGCCTTATGTAGATATTTTTAAGGTACTAACAACAAGCTTTTGAAGATTTCCTAAAAGGTTTAGCATTAACTGTCTGGATGCCTAAGGCTGAATTTTTTTTTTAGGGGTTTTCCAATCCCATCCATCTGTGTAACACAAGTAGCTTAAAAGTAAATATTCATTATGAAGAAATATGCCTTTCATTCCAAGGTCAATTAACTACTGTGTTATTTAAAAATGTATTAATTAAAATATAATTACATTGTTTCTTCTCTTTCTCCCCTCCAAACCCCTTTCACGTGTACCCCCATCCATGGCCTCTCATTCTTTAATTATTATCAGTATGCACATATGTATAAATATAGCTTGATGAGTGAGTTTAATGCCACTTGCAAGTATAATTTAGAAGTGTAAACCTTGTATTGTATAACCATTTGAAGGGTCTCATCCTAAGGAAGACGAATTCTGCCTTTATCAGCAGTCATTGAATGCATATACTGCTCTGTCTGTGGGTGGGGCCCCCATGATATTTCCTTATTCCCCATTGACATGCCCTGTTTTCAGCCATATTATTCAAGCTTCATGGCTATAGCTTCTCTGCTCTTTCAAGAAGTTACTCTTCATTGCAAATGTCCTGGTCTTCCTGCTCTTGGAGTTTCTCTGCCCTGTCTCCTATGGTGTTTCCTGAGAGCCTTAGGTGTGATGAAAATGTATTAATTGGGATTGACACTACACATGCACCTGTCTCTGTATTTTCACCAGATGTGGTTTTCTTTAATGATCTCCACCTACTGAAAAGACAGTCTCCTGTGATGAAGAGAGAGAACCACTCTTCTATGTTATGGTGAGGATGTGTATTTGGAATGCAGTTGGGAAGTATGCGGGTTCTGGAAAGCGGTAATAGCTCTTGGCTAAGAGTCATAACCTCACTAGCCATGACTATTTTGCAATGTTTCCAGTACCAGGTTTGACTTCTCTTTTGTTGAGCAGGCATCATCCAATTAGAAAGTTTTAGTTACCACCAAGATATGAGAGCCGATAATACACCTTATGGATATCTTGCAACTCTGATCGAGTTGTGGTTCACAAAAGCTGGATAGGACTATCGATTTTCTCACACTCTTGGGAGTTTGGATGGCATTTTCTGGTATTATGAAAATTAGTCCTTAGTGTAAAGGCTTTCAGGTCAGATCCAGCACAATTTCTCTGAGTTCTGTATCTGCGATGAAGTTCTGTGATTTTAGCAATAGACACTAACCTTCAGTTTTTGGGGAGGCAACCAGGAGCAATGGCAATATCCATAACTGTTTGGGGAGTCCCTTGGATTCCTGTGACTGATATTATAAAATGAAGTTTCTGAACACATTGTTATTAGAGTTTTTATTTGCTAATCTATGTCTCTAGGTTGTAAATTAACTCTTTAAATCACATCCACCATACTTAGTGTATATGCAATTGTCAATATTTTTCAGTGTTTGAAATCAAACAAAGGGCTTGCATACCAAGCCATGAATGTAAAATTATAAAACATTGCCAACTCTTTATATTAAGAGTTGGCAATGTTTTATAATTTTGAATATATATATTCAAAGCAATACAACTATAATACTTTATCAACATATTTCTTTTAGATAACATACTTTAGGATTATTGTTGATACTATCTCAATGATTTATATATTTGATCTCTCCTACTATCAAATGTCTTCACATAACCTACCAGTATTGGAAATTTATGTCTTCACAGACTTCTCAATTCATATATATATATATATATATATATATATATATAATTTTTCTTAATTTTTCAGTCTATTTATTGGATTTTTTATGCTCAGAAAAAAAACCCCATACAAGTCCTGTGATTTCATTATCCCTTGGATTTATCTTATGTCCAAATCATATACTAGTATTTATATTTTTGGTGAGTTTACTCAAATATAAGCTTGTGATGATGTCTACCTTTAATTATATAAAATCCATGAAACCTGTGTAGGAACTTAAAATAGTACTAGATAAGTTGGTAATACATGATAACTTCTCACCATATTAATGCAGCTCCTATTGCTCTTCTACAGGGATCATAATGAAAGTATTTTGACACACTTTGTAAGATTCAATCCTTTTTTCCATGGACCAGGTCGTTCATCTTTGCAATTCCCTTGTCTCATCTCCAGACATCACCTGCTCTTCCTCTGGTCATGCCTGGTGGAAATCTCAGCTAATGTTGCAGTTCCATAGGCAAGTTCATTTAAAAAGTGGGTAGCAGCAGGAAGAACAGAGGGAAGGGGAGGAGATACAGTACAGATTTACACCTGTGCTGCCAACACCCTGGGGCTATCACAAGGAATCTTTCTCGTCAGTCTAGATTTTCAGTTGGAATGGTGAAGTAAAGAGGCAGCAGAAAATGGAGAAAACAGCCCAAGATAAGCAAGCAGGCCAAGTTCTCCCAGAATAAACGGAAGGAAAGTTCAAAGGAGAAGATACACACTTGAGTTTCCCGTTGTCTGTATAGGGACAGAAATCCCACCTTATTTATCTTGTAAAAGAAAATAATCAACAAAAGTGTGACTTTTCAGAAAACATATAGGTAGAAATGGTTAAACTTAAATCACGAATTTCCTAAAATGAAAGACAATATGCTGATGCTATGTACAAGAGGTAGGGTTAGAATCACACCTAGTCTAGATTTGGGATTGGGAGACGGAAATAATCACCAGCATCAAGTTTGACAAAAGAAACATTTGAAAAATAAGAGAGACCTGAAGAGTTCTCTTTCTTGGGAATTTTGGATTCTCTAGTACTGGGTGCGTAAAATGCATCCACCACAGTCCCCAGGTTGCAGTTCGCAAGAGTGCACTTAGTTCAAGAGCATCCTCGTGAACAACTTGAATCTCAGAAGAAGAAAAAGGAGAAAGTCATCTAGGATTCCTCCATGTTTCCCATGTGATTTTGTTTTAGGGTAGCCATTGGTATAAAAGGTTTATTCATCACAGATGTTGGATTATCTTCATTGTTACAGGAACAAGGAAGAAGTACTATCCTTCCAGGGAATAGGAAGAAAATGACAGTCATTCACAGTGCACATTATCTTAGGAAGCCTTTCATGTACACAGTGTCAGCAATGCTCTGCACTTTGAAAACTCCTTCTGGTACCAAACCCTCCCTTTTCCTTACTATGAAAGGAATTACAGCTCACACTGACTCAGGACACACTGCAAAGCTATCTGAGTGAGAATTTCCTCTCAGGTCACATTCCAGTCCATTCTGGCTTATTATGAGTAAGCTTGGGAAACTTGCTATAACTCAGGATTCTTGCTAGCCCGATTTATTCATATGTGAGTTTTATGTGTATAGCAAATAAAGCAGTGGTTTTATCTGCTCTCCTGTTTGAAAATTTCTTCATCACAGTAGATGCAATTATGGTAACCTCTTGTGGCAAGTGACAGTCTGCACAAAATTGTCCAATTCCAGCATCACCTTTTGAGGAGCTATCATGTGTGGTAAATATTAACACTATCTGATGCAATACCTCATCACATAGAGAAAATAAAGGTTACTGCAGACAGCAACTATCTTTCCATTCCTCTTTTTAGGAGAGAAAATGGAGCTCTAAGGCTCTAAAGCTCTAGGCCTCTAAGGGCTAAACTAAACTGCCTGACATGTGCTCCAGGTTGTAAGTAATGCAATTTAATTAGAATTTAATTTTTCTTCTATAGTCCAGTAGTCTCTATTTTGTATTATTGCTTTGCATATCTATCACTTTATATATTTAACAAAGTAAAATGTTTAACTAAAACTTAAAGGTATAAGTAGACTGTGAAAACTAGATTAAAGACAAAAAAAAGAAATAGGGTGTCAATTGTGTGATTCAAAAAAACTCATGCCAAAAAGTCAGTGAAATAGAAATAACATGTTTTGTGTTTAAATATTGGAGAGAAATAAAATGAAGTTATTCCAGAAAAAGCAAAAAAAATAAAATGGAACAGAAGAAATTTGGATGGAAATATTAATTTATTTCATTTTCCTTCCATCTTTTTAATAGTAGGTGTTGACACAGTGGAAATAATGAAAAGAAATAATTTCCTATGTTTGCCAAATATTCCTAATGGTCTGTGTAAGTTAACATTCAGTATCACATAAAAAGATGAGCTGGTCAGGAAAGCACAAGTTTAAAAAGAGAAGCTAGGAAACACCTCAAAAAACTTAACAATTGGCCTATGACAATGCAGACAATGTCTGCTACAATGTGTAATTCTTAAGGGGCTTGAAACGCTGGGCTAGATGATTCATGACAATGCTAGAAAATCAGTCACCATCATCAGTGCAATCTTAGCTCTTCTTAAGATATTTAATATTCAGAAGAAACAGTTCCTTGTCAAGTAACTATATATTCTTTTTGCTTGAAATATTTTAACGTCTGCCTTTTTATGTTTTTAACATCTCCTCATCAGTGTGTAGCACTATTGGGAAATGATGACATGTTTAGAAAGTAGATCCAAGTAGAAAGAAGTTAGGCCTTTGAGGAAGTACCCTTGAAGAAAACATTGACATTTACTCCTTTCTTTCTCTTTGATTATAGGTCATGAAGGGGTGAGCGACTCTGAAATTTACATACTTCTTGATATAATATTTTGCCTGACCATTTGTGCCAGCCAAAACTGATGAAATTTTAATTCAAAGTATATCTTTTTATGTTTGTTTCATAAATATTTTTTGTCATGATATTAGAAAACTACCACACCATATGAAGAGAATTTTGCATGAACATGTTTCTGTATTTGTAAGAATATTTGCTACATGAGAAAACACATATGAGTTTCCTTTAAGGATGTTTATAATAAGAAGCAGGTCAGTGAAAGGACTGGTTTCCTAGCACATATGAAACTCTGAGTTAGGTCACCAGTGCCTCATAAATCAAATGTGGGGAAAGGTGGCTGTAAGCTCAACAATATGAAGATGAAAGCAAGAATACCACTTATTCAAGGTTATTATCAGCTACAGAGAGAGTTTGAGGCCAGTCTAGAATAGTTGAGACCCTGTATTAAAGAGAGAAGGGCGGGGAAAGAGGGAGAGGAGACAGGAGAGAGAAGAGAGATATTATGACTATTATAACTTTATTATATGTGTTGATTTTTACATTAAGAAACAAGAAGTAGAAATTGTAGTGGGAAATAATATGAAAGACAATAACAGTGTCTAATATGTCAGACATGCCCTCAGCTCACACTTAAATAATCTTTTGCAAAGAGATACAAAAATGCACAATAAAATGCTAGGCGTTCTAATAAAACCTGTACTACATCCTATGAGAATATTCTGGTCAATGAGGTGATAAACACAAAAGTGTACACAGCCCAAATATTTCCTTCACATAGTGACTTTGTGGTAATCTCGTAGCAATGATGGTGGGGTTTAGCAATATATTTCTCATTTGTTTGTGGTTATTAGTGTACTTGGTTTTATAGATGCAGGGAGATAATAAACAGGTAGTTAATTGGTTTATGCTATTTCTTCACTATGTTTTTTATTGGTAGAGGACTCCTTCAAAATCTTTTCTGAAAATCATTACGTCATCATACACATAACATCCTTCCACATACTGTATTTGCCTCATCACCTCCTTGCGTGTCCAAACAATTTGGAATAATTGAACTGTCACATTTAGCCTTTCACAGGACCCTCTCTAGTGTTCAAACAGTGAGAAATGGAGTAGGGACTCTGTTCTCGTAACATCATCACTAAGCAGAGCATGACTGCCCACGTTACTGATAGCTGATTACTTAGTTAGAATATTGATATTGACTTAAAATATTACATTACTTGATGTGTGCTGTCCCATGTAGAAAATAAAGCATCTTTCTAAAATAACTTTACATAGAAGTGACATCATTTAATTGAAAAGCCTGGCGACCTTATCTTTAAATATAGATGATTCCTTCTCCTTGCCTTTCCAGTGCCCCCGGCATAAGCTGGCAACCCCATTTGTCTGCCCCAAGCACTCCACCTTGTTTCTCTCACTGATCAGCTTCCTTCAGTCTGACTCAAGACAGTGACTCGTCCACAGCTCAAGAATTTCTGTTTAACTTACATATACTTTTTAAAGCCTGGACAAGATGAAAATTGAATTTCTGTTGTCTTATAGCTGCCTAAAACAAAAATTAGCCTAATGAGTAAAACTTCGTCCCTGATGTTGTAGAACACAGTTGATGCAGTGAGGAGGTGGGTTGTGCGGACCGGCCGCTCAGGCAGTTCCTCTCAGGGTAGGGAAATGCTCTCCTTTAATATGCTTTCCATGACTTACCTCAAGGGCTTTTAGCATGCAGGCTCGCTCGTTCCTTTTCCCTTGTGTTCCTAATAATTTACTGTGGCTATTTTCAGCATGGCACACAACTGCTGCTGCTGCTGCTGCTGCTAATGAGGAATGTTCACCTCAGCTCTTCCCACCTTCTGCGCAGACTTAATTGTCCAGAGTGAAACTGAAAACCTTACTAGGAGGCTGCACCTGGCAGATTGATGATGCGGGTAGCCAGGGGAAGATGGAGAGAGGAAAGCTGTGACTACCACACCCAAGTCAGGGAGACCCCCAAGGAAGCCAGCACTACCAATACTCACACCGAAGTCTTGGACGCTTGGCAACAGGGACTGTGTTTTAAGGTCTAACATCCAGTATGGGTCCCGGGGCCTGAAAGCACAATTTCTCAATTAGTTCCTGTTGGCTGGTGCAAATGTACTTGACAGTGAGAGAGGGCCTCCTTCAGTGGACTTTGCATTTTATTTTGGAGACAGGCTGTGCTGTAATCTTTAAATGAAGTTTCTTAGGGTCCTTGTGAACACCGAGAGCCTCTTCATTTAGCTCTTGTCAACCAAATTGGAAGTTAATTAACCAATTAGCGACAAGATTTAAGAAATGTCTGCATTGAAAGAATGTCTGCATGTATTTTATTTCAAAATACATATTAAACATTTTGCTGTAAATAGCACAACAAAGCACCATGGGAAGATCTCAAAGCAAAGAGGAGAAAAGCTGCTTTATTCTTGAAGTAATTCTAATTGTGTCAGACAGCTCCACCAGGAGTGCTTATGTAAAAGAAAAAGCTCTGGGCCAGGGTGAATGGCTCAGCCTTGAGGAGTGATTCAGTCTCTAGGAGACTGCGTTAGTTCCTACCACTTACACAGGGTGGCTCACTGGTTCCTGTGACTCCAACTCTGGGCCATCCAGAGCTTTCTTCTGGCATCTGTAAGCACTCAAACATAAGCAACATACACAAACACACACATGACACACACATTATTTTGGCTACTTTTTAGTTTTGGTTTTGTTTTACCATTGAAAATAAAATTTTCTCTCATAAAATACATCCTGACAAAGTTTCTCCTCCCCCTACTTCTCCCAGTCTCTCCCTACTTCCCTACTCTCTGGAGTCTTCTCCCTTCAGAAAATAGCGCACCTCCAAAAGACAATAATCAAACAAAAACAAGCAAAACACGACAAGACAAGATAAAAATGGTCACGCTTTGGAAGGCAGAGGAAGGCAGATCTCTATGAGTTCGAGGCCATCCTGGTCTACAAGAGCTAGCTTATTCTAAAAATATCTCCCAGGCAAGAATATTCAGTCATAGGTTTTCAATTCTGGATACTTTATTGAACAGCTTCAATCTGTATTTTCTTCCTCCCTTTACTTCATGACTTTATTAGTTTATAAGACTGTAGGTTTCACTTTTTAAATATCCATGAAGATAAAATTCTTAATCAAATATTCTTTGAAAAGTCTATGCTGAATTAGAGTAATATTTATAAAGATGATAGCATGTTAAGTTTCAAAGTATCTTTCAAAAAGAGATTAAGGTAAGGTGCTTTTTATTTCTTTTAATGTAGACACCATAGTTAGGATCAAATAGAAAAATAAGAACTTCCCGTTTCACAGCGATGTACACATGCTCATGATGCTCATGTTATGTGTACACTTGTATGTGTTACACACCCTATGAATGTTCATTCTCCATAAGTGTACATTGCTTTCACATTCATATATCTCCTTATACCAATAAAAATTTAGGCAATTTTTAGCTTTATAACTTACCTTATTGATTTTACTGTGTTATGTTAATAACTAAACATGTGACATTAAAATTTAGAAAAATTAGCAAGAAATTTAGAAAAAATAGCAAGAAATTGCGAATGAAACATCCATTAGCTTAACAACATGAAAAGTAAAAACAATAAACTACTGAAATTATGTAAAGAATCTTATTCGCATTAAAGTTTTACTATAAGAAATGTAGTTTGTTTCAATTACTGGCGATTCCAACTTATTTCTGAAACAGCACATATTAATGTAAAAAAAACTGCAATGTATCAAATTAGTTCTACGTTTTAAAATTAGAGAAGTTTCATCCATGAGCGATCAATCCAAATATTATAGTTTTACTGACTTGTAATACATCAACTAGATTTGCATTTAATTTTCACAACTTGTTTCCTCATTTGTTTCTCCCTCTGTTTTCTCTCTGTGAATTAGTTTTATCTTTGAGTTATTATATTAGGTAGTAGGAGAAAAATGTCTCTTGAAATATGCTTCCAGCTTCATTCTTGTAACTTAAAAATACAATGTAAAAATGTGAACTTAAGGTTCCAGAACTTGAGGTTGAGAACTTGTCTTAGACTGGAGTGGCCTAACCTAACCATAAGCCTTTAATCACAGAAGTTCTCATGGCTACAGCAAGAGAGACTCAGCAGCAGGGGCTGAATATTTTCAGTGACTGCTGAACAGGGGAAAATCTGATGCTCCTTTTCCTGCTGCTGAGATGTAGAGACCTGGAACAAGCCCTAAAAATAGAATGATACGTTCTCAGGGTAGCCTCCTACTGAGTCTAATGATAACTCAAAAACAGAATTCTGGGTCCTATAGAAAAAGACCTCCTAAATATGCAGCATCCCTAATAAACATGAAGGGGACTATCTCTTACAGAACCCAAAAAGGAGCTGAGGAACTTTATGATTCCAACCATGTGAGAATCTTGCTGAAGAATTTTCAAACCAAATTAATTAATTAATTAAGTTGTGCTGCTTGAAGCCTTTAGATTTGTTGTAACTTTGCAACTGGATCTATGCTTTCTGCCCCTATAGCCTCCTGTTTACCTAACCGCGCTAGGTGAAAGGACTGTAGCTTAATTATTTCTACTTGACAGCTAATATCCACTTATAATTTGACTGCATGGTTGACCTCACTTGGGATGATTTTTTTCTAGGTGCATACATCTGCCTACAAATTTCGTGTTTTTTTTAAACCACTGAATATACTACATTGTGAAAACGTACCACATTTTCTTCAGCTGAAGGACATCTGTGCTCTGTCCAGTTTCTGGCCATCCTGGGAAGAGGAAATAAACTAGATTCTGTGGGTGGACTGGGGGCAGATGGGGACAGGAGCAGAAGAGTTCAAGTTGGGAGAAGAGGGATAGAGGGAGTGAGTATTGGGAGAGAGCGCTGGAATTGGGGAACATTTGCTGGTGGTGTGGATTCCTAGAGAGTGGGAAGGTCCTGGACTCTATGAGGGTGACCCTAATGAGACCTCTGGGTAGTGGAGGATACAAAGTCTGACTTGGCAGCGTTTGTAGTCAGTCAGGCAAGGCTTCCAGTGGTAGGACTGGGTTACATTTGGTGGAGTTATTTGGTGAAAGGTCCTATTTAGAGACCTAAATAGCCTTGCCTAATGTTAGGACAGAAAGAACAACCTCTGAAAATTGACCCATATAGTTGGGAAGCTGCTTGTTCATTTCCCAGCCACCCAAACTCTTTAAATAATCACACAGAAACTATATTATCTAAATCACTGCTTAAGTGTATTGCTAGCTAGCTCTTACATCTAGAACGTTTTTTAAATTTTTGCCATGAGATTCGTGGCCTACCAGCAAGGTTTCAGCACATCTGCCTCCAGCAGAGGCTCCATGGCTTCTCTCTGACCCCACCTTCTTCTTCCAACATTCAGTTTAGTTTTCTCCACCTAGCTCTACTCTATTCTATCACAGGTCAAGGCAGACTCTTTATTCATTAACCAATCATATTCACAACATACAGAGGGCAATCTCGCATCAGACCTGGGGGTGGGGACAGCTCACTGAACACAGAAAGGTCAAGGTGGTTCAGGCCTGAAGCCTTTACTCCTATATTCTAGTCCCTTTGGTGCAGGAAGGTAGCCTGTGGTTATGGAAAGAGAAGCCTGGACACAAACTCAAGCACAAAACACTTGACCTACAGCCTGTCCTTGCAAGATGTGTTAGGGCAATGTGAATGGCCACCAATGTTTCATTTAACTTGAGGACCTCTCCACAAAGAGCAACCCATGCCAAAACTGTCTAGATGGCTAGCAACCAGAGAGGGGGTAGTCCAGAGACATAGAGTAAAACAAAACAGGACTGTTATAAACATGAATTAATGAATGGATGAATGGATGGATGATATGATTCCTAATGATGTTCTGTTATGCTTGTAGATCGGAGCCCTCCCTGTTCAATTGTCATCAGAGAGGCTTCCTTCAACAACAGATGGGAGTGGGTTTAGAAACCCACAACCAGATATCATGGAAAGAGAGTCTAAATTGGATATCTCCATCAACGCCCTTGGCTACTAGAAAACACACAAAAAGGAGACTGGAGAAGTCAGAAGAAATTGAGGACATAGGAGAACACGGCCCATAGAATTAATTAGTTGGGGCTCACACAGACTTACTGTTGTGATCTATTTGCCTCACTCCCCCTGATCGGCAGGGGAACTTCCTTGTGGTCTATAACTGACAAGGATGTTTGTGTTCTTTCTGGCCGGTGGGTCTCCACAGAAGCAGTAGAGGTATAAAATGTTGCCGGGCAAAATAAAGTTTGCTGTTCGTCCACCTAAAAAGAAGCCTCCGTGTCTCAATCCCTGCACCCCCATCCCCACCAGTCTTAGCATCCAGGCCCTGCAGGCGCTGCAACTTACTAAGACTGAAACCACAAGGACCAGGCATACATGGGTCTGCGCCAGGTGCCCTGAGTATGTTATGGTTGCCAGCTTGGTGTTTTTGTGGGACTTCAAACAGTGAGAAAGGGTGTGTCTTTCCTCTTTTTGCCTGTCTTTGAGACTCATTTCATCCTTTTAGGATGTCTTGTCTAACCTCAATATCAGGGTCATCACCTTGTCTTCTAGAACCTTATTGTTCTGTCTGGCTGTAGTCTCTGGGAGGCCCACTCATTTCTGAAGAAGAAATACGGTGTGTGTGTGTGTGTGTGTGTGTGTGTGTGTGTGTGTATGACAGTGGTGGTGGGGGAAGGTGGGAAGAGTGGGAAGCATGAAGCTGTGACTGGAATGTATTGTTTCAGAGAAGAATCAATTTTCAATAAAACAAAAACTATAACCACCTTGACTTTTAAAATCTTTGGTATTCATTTTCACTTCTGGGTCACATATGTTAAGCTTTTGGAAGTAATATTTTTAGCAAATTTAAGGACTCTATGAATATTCATGACTGTTTCAAGGTTGTCTTAAAGAAGCCTCTGGGATTAGCAACTGACAGATATGCTCTCTGGTAGCCTCCTTTATCTGCCTCCTTTCTCTGATTTGCAAATTTTTGAGCTTTGCAGAAAGAACTTACCTACATTTGCTATTGTGTAGTTCTATGTTTTAAGGTGCTTCAGTTAGCAAACTAATTCTGAGAATCAACCAGATCCATCAGTTGGTGTGGAGAGTTACTTAAATATCATCTTCTTCTTTGCAATCACTATTTTTTGTGTGTGGGAAAAGAAAGGGTTTGCCTCCCTTAGAACCATTAGGCCAGTAAGATAATAATAGGTCCATTAAGTTAAAATCTAAAATACTTAAATGCAAGAAATCCGATAACTTGTCATGGATCCATTTACAAAATACATTTTTACATGCCATATCTGAAGAGTGAGGGTGCTAGCAACCATGAGGCATGCTGGAAAAGGTTGATGATATTCTAGCAGAGAGTAAAAATGGTCTTATCTAAGGCTGTCCTTTTTTATACCATGGGGAACCATCAACTGTGTTACATATGAAACTGGATATGTAATTGAAAGACAAGGAGGATTTGTGTCTCCATATAAATTGAGTGACTGCAAGTTCATAACTATCATCTAGTGCTTATAAAAACTGCTGACCAAAAACATGATTTCAAGTTGATTTTAATCCTTAAAATGAGAAATTATCCTTAGAATATCTGAAAATTTCATTAGATGTAATCCTTCAATGAAATTTATTTGAGTTTATGTGCTAAATCATCAAATAGAAGTTGTTTCATGGAAGAAATTATTAACAATAAATTTATGTGTTTAGTTCTTTTTCTTTTGTATGTATGCAGAGGAGAAATCGTTTTCAGTTATCTCCATCATGCTTGACAGGATTTTTGTAGGGAAAGACAAAATGGCAAACGTATTATATCTTTTATTATATTATCATTACATATATTATTGCAAAATACTTTGTCTCAGAAGCTTTTTCTATATTAATGAAATAATTAAAGACTATTTAAACATTTGAGCACCTAGACACATGAGCACATTCAGATTTACACAAGTGCTGATAAAATAATTGCATGTACTGATATTTCCCTATTATTATGTAATAAAATCTTTTAATGTTCTACTTGTTACTTTTGTGCTGCTATGACAAAAACATGACCAAGGTAACTTATAAATGACAGCATTCAGTTGAAATTATATTGTCATTATGGTTTATGATGGCAGAGTCAAAAAAGAAAAAAAAAGTCAGTTAACAATATCTTGATTCACAAGTAGAAAGCAGAGATAGAGCACTGGGAATGGTGAATCTATTAAAATATCAAACCTCACTATCAGTTTCACACCACTTTCCACAAGGCCACTTATCCTAAACCTTCGTAAACAGATCCATCAATGATGACCAAATATTTGCATTTATAAGACTATAGGGGCATTCTCAATGAAGCCACCACAAATATCTATTTTCAGTTTACACTGCATTATTCAATGGGGAATTCAAATTCAAAGTAGATAACAGGATGTACATGGGTTATATACAAAGAGTACTACCGACTTTTAAATTTATGATTGGAGTCCTCTGGGATTTTACAATAAATGAAAGCACGGGGAAAGGGGTTTTAGAACATGAAGTGTTGCAAGGAGAACACTTGTTTTTCCAGGCCGATCAGCCCTGAAATAATCATACAGAAACTGTATTCATTAAATCACTGCTTGACCCATTAGCTCTAGTTTGTTATTGGCTAACTCTTATATCTTAATTTAACCCATTTCTATCAATTTGTATATCACCACGAGGTCGTGGCTTACAAGCAAAATTTCAGCACGTCTACCTCTGGCTGCGGATTCATTGTGTTTCTTCTCAAACTCCGCCTATCTTTCTCCCAGTATTCCATATAGTTTTCCCCACCTACCTAAGTTCTGCCCTATCAATAGGCCAAGGCAGTTTTTTTAATTCATTAATCAGGAAAAGCAACACACAGACAGGAGGACCTCCCACACCAATGAAGATGAAGGAATAAGTCACATCCTAATGAACACATGCATCAGAGCTGCATAATAAAAGTGCACATCACCTAACTGCGTCATAGATTCTCAACTGTTGAAAAGCATGAACTATTTATAACCTCACATACAATTAGAAAATTCTTTTATTATGGCCCACTTAGAAAAAATATTATTAAAAATTAAAGATAACGGAGAATTATTTCAGGTAATATAGGATAAAAAATTTTTAAAAACAAAAATAAATGTCAACCTCACCCATGGATTATTTTAATGAATTTAAAATTAAATTGTAGATTATTGGTCTTGATTGTATGCTGTTAATGAACATACTTGAGTATGTTCACGTTACATGTTACTATTGCTATGATGCAAAGTAACTTAGGGAGAAAATCATTTATTTGGCTTCCATATCCTGAATTAGAGTCCACTAAGGAAAAGCCCAGCAGGGAATAAACTTGGCAGGAACCTGGAGACAGTAGCAAATACAGAGGGCATGAAAGAATGCTACTTACTGACTTGTTTCTCATAGCTTGCTCAACATACTTTCTTATATAAACCAGTGTAGAATATTCCTTTACACTGTTTCAATATATGTTGCTGTGATTGGTTTAATAAAGAAGCTAATTGGTCAATGACTGGACAAGTACAGGTTAAGCAGAATTTTAGACAAAAAGCAAGTGTGAAGAAGAAGAACAGGAGGAGTCTCAAGAGTCATGAAGAAATGCAAAGGAAGCAGGAGATGAACCTGCCATACTGAGAAAGGTACCAAGCCATGTGACAGAGCATAGATAGAAATATGGTTTAAATTTATGAGAACTGGTTAGTGATAAATTGAGTTATTGGCTAAACATTTATTATTAATAATAAATCTCTATGTGATTATTTCAGAGGTGATTTATGGAGAGAATATTCTGCCTACAAACCAGGTCCACCAGACCAAGAATGGTACCACCCACAATGGGTTGGGTCCTTTTATATCAATCACAAATTAAGACAGTGCCCTAAAGGATTTCCTAAAGCCTGATCTTAAATAGACATTTTTTTATTTGAGGTACCCTCCTCTCAGATGATTTTAGCTTATGTCCGGTTGGCGGAAAACCAGTCAGCAGAAAATGGTTACAAATTAATTAATGGCCAAAGAAATTCTATTTTGCCTGCCATTGGATTTTTAGTTTCTGTAACTGTCTGACATGGGCAATTCTTATCTCAGCCTTAAGAATAATACTATAACTGAATCTAATCATGGAGCCAATTCACTCCTTTAGTTCTCTTCTGATGTCTGTCATTTCCCTAAAATAGAAGAGTCCTTTATGACTTCAGAATGTATTAATGAATGATTTAGAAACAAGAGAGACAGAGACAATAACAGGTTCAGTAAACAGAAAAGAGAAGGAAGGCAAGAGGATGAATGAGAAAATGAAAAATGATAGGGCAATTGAAGACTCTATTCTTGATATTTATAATGCCTCTATTTTGTACAAATGTGGGTGAAAACTGTATGTTCATTAGCTCTTAAGTAACAATAGAAAATATGAAATTCACATAAATAGACAAAACTACCACTAAAAAGAAAACTGTCTTAAGACATTGGAAGATTTAAAAGGCACAATCAAGATACAAATAATAAATTGCTATTAAACGTATTTTTTCTGTATTCAGAGAATTTACTTTATGTACTGTTGGCAGAATTCTGTTGGTGCTGGTAAGTGATTAAAACATCATTTAACTTTTTATATCAGTGCTAATAAGAAACGGATTCATCTTTTCTTCTGTTTAGTAATTGCTTGGTCTGAGTTCATTTATAGCATCATTTACCAAATACATACACATGAAAATAATTATCATTTCTCAAGACATTCTCCAATAGATTGTGGATAGAGCCATTAATTGAAGTTATATTCCTTAAATCACACGAAGATGCCTCATGCTATTCATTCAACCACAAATCTATCTAATGACATGTATGAGGTAACAAAATTGGTTCGTCAGCATTTTTGATATAATTGGAAAACCTCAGCTTGCCATTACATCTATGCTAAATAATATTCTTACATTATCCTCTAGATTACGGGCAACCATGCACTTCATTACTTTATATTTGGTTTGCATTGTGGAACTATTACTTGAATAATAGAATTAGAGAAGTTGTTCCTCTCTGTCCTGTAGCCCCCTCCCAACCTGTTTGTGAACAATTAGCATTCCAGACAACAGGAATAGGCCATTAGATTCAGGGATAAAGTAAGTCATAAGCATTGTTGCTGATGTTTCCTACTTAATTTCATAAAACACAACTTTCTAATTTAATAAGAGTCCATTGAAGAAAATGCAAACTAAGAACAAATGATTGTACAGAACTGTGTGAAATACAACTATCCTGAGAAGTTACCACTAGGGAGAGTTTCTGTTGATACTTTTCTTATAGAAAATTGGTAGAAAGATCTTTAAAAGGTGGAAAATACTTTATTTTTTCATTGGTTTTACAGAGTTATACTTTTTTCTCTGCTCCCCTCCCTTCCTCTCCCCTCCCCTTCCACCCTCTCTCATGGTCCCCATGCTACCAATTTATTCAAGAGATCTGTTTTTTTTTCTACTTCCCATGTAGATTAGATTTTTGCATATCTCTCTTAGGGTATTCTTTGTTGTCTAGATTCTCTGGGATTGTGAATTGTAGGCTAGTTTTCTTTGCTTTATGTCTGAAAAGCATTTATAAGTGAGTACATATGATCGTTGTCTTTCTGGGTCTGGATTAAATCATTCAATGTGATGTTTTCTAGATCCATCCATTTGGATCAGAAAAGGCTGTTTGGAAATACAGCCTTCCGCAAGATTCAGCAATACCACTTATGGGTGTATACCCACAAAATGCTCCATCATAACACAAGGACATGTGCTCAACTATATTCATAAGAGCATTCTTTGTCATAGCCAGAACCTGGAAACAACCTAAATGCCCTTTGACCAAAGAATTGATAAGGAAAATATGGTACATTAACACGATGGAGTATTACACAACTGAAAATACTCTATACAACTATTTGTAAATATTGAGTCATTTTCACAAACCCTCTGAGGTAGGAACTTTTCTCCCAGTTTTGTTGGTGACAAAGCTGACATTAAACATGGAGAAGCTGCCTAACTAAGAATGTGCTTAAATTCAAGTTGTATCTCAAACTGCCACTTTCATGAACATTCTTATTTGTTGATACTTTTAAATTTAGTAACCTAAGGAATTATAGAGTGGAAGAAAGACCCAACTAGGAACATTGAAATTGACACTGAAAGAAAACTTAATCCTTCAGTTTAATTGAGTCTTTTAAATCTACCATGAAGTATAAATTTAAATAAAAAAAATAAGAAGAACCAGGATTGTGGGTGGAAGTTAGGAAATGTATTAGAAAACATTAGAGGAAGGATTTGAAGTGATTATAATCAAAATACCTTGTAGGAATGTATAAAATTCTCAAAAAATTAACAAAAATATCTCATTGTAAGCAAACATTATAGCATTGTTTCTAGAATCATATGTTTCTATGGAGTGGTAAAAGGTAACAATAAAGATGGGGAAAAGTGAAGTTGGCTGATTAACACTCACTGGCACCTTCTGTATACTTGGTGCATTACAGATTCCATCTCATTCTTATATTCAGTCCTTCAGTTCATTGCCAAATGAAGAATAAGAGACTACATTTAAGAAAATAACTCAAAGTCAGATATGTGACAAAGAAAAAGACCAATTTGAGTTGTTATAATTTTTTTTAAAAAAAGGCACTAATTACATAACAGTGATTGCTGATTGGTGGATTGATTACTTTTGCGTTCTTCCATTGCTGTACACTCAACAGTTCTGTTACTGCTGTAACAGGTTCCTAGACCTTAGTAACTCCCTGACTTTGTCACCACTGACGCCATGATGAAAGCATCATTTAGAGTTTTGGAATCCAGCACATAAACATCAACACCTGACAAATGAGAACAAAGACCTATTCCATCAAAATCTTTGGTTTGGGGAAAGTCCCTAGATGTATATGTCTTGCTTTTTTGGTATTGGTAGTGTTGCTTCTGGCTAACTTTACTTTCTAATTGGGGTTTGTCTACCTTGAATAAGAATTTGTGTTTAAAAGCCCAATTCTAGCATCTGAGAGGCAGAGACAGGTAGATAGATTTCTGTTAAGTTTGAGGCCATCCTGATATGCAGAGCAATTTCCAGGATAGCCAGGGATACACAGAAACCCTTTCTCAAAAAAATATTAAATTAAATTAAATTTAAAAATTTTGGGGAAGACGATCCTGAGGAAGGCTCAGCTTACATTGGAATCCTGAGCACCCAGGGTATTGGATGACTGAATAATAAAATCTTTCTATTGGATTAACCCTGAATCTGAGTCTTCTCTGGTGCTACCACACAACATCTACATTTCTTGATGTTTAATTAAATGGTCAAAAATAAGCAATAAATATTTCAGAGGAAAGCAAAATTTAATTCCATCTCAATTACCTTTATTTCAGACTTTTTGAATTAAATTGACAGATTTGAAAATGAGTATTTCCAAATGTATTGGTAACGGAGGGCCTAATCTGGAGCTATGTTAATCTCCACAGTGAAACAGTAATATATACAGTATCTGCAGGTGTGTGAGAATGTGAAGTCTGAGTTCTGAAGGTTAGAGTAGGTGGTGACAAGAAACCACTAGTGATCTTGTTATCCATCTTTAAAAACCATGAAGATAATAGCAAGCTGTCCATGGTGTATTTATTCATAAATATAAGTATCAAGTCCATAATTGAGTTTTTTAGACATGTGTTCAAATGAAGAAAGTTATGTGCTTATGATTGTATGTAGATATTCAATGATAATCATTTAAAAATATGTAAAGATGTCCTGATAAGTACATGAAGAAAAAGTTGATTTTTTTCCCAGTTGAATGACTCTCTGGAAGTTATGGTTTTGGAGCAAATTCTCAGTTTCAGTATGCAATTTCTGGGACTAAGTCCCAGAAAGATATATGATCAGTTTCAGGCTCCTTGTCTTTTTATTTATTTTTTTTTTGTTAGATAGCTATAAACCTATTTCAGAAAGACAGGGAACATAAAGTACAAACAGATGATGTCATTTATTGATTATATCAGAGAAGGGCTCTTAGTCTCTTTCATTGCTGCACATAGCTTTTCGGCGGGACAGAATAGGAATACCAGCACATACATAATTCTATAGCCCCATGGGGTGAACTTAAATGGTGACTTGGCTGTCGATCATCATGCCTGACTCCGGCTTCCAAGGTACTTGGTATCTGAAAGATGTCAAACATTCTTGACATTGAGCAGTGAATAGCTGTAACACTTGTGTTTGGGGTATTAGTATGTATCCAGGAGAAACTATTCAGGAGTAAGTTTAAACTTAAAAAAATATTACCTATTATCTGCATCTTTAGCAGAATCAATTTTTTTAAATCAGTAGCAAGGTGTTTGACTGTACTTTATCCCCTTCTGCCATTGACTTCATCCAATTCCATTTCTAAGAACTGTAGAAAAAGAACTTCTTATCTGCAGCTAGGGTTTCTCTCAGAAAATACTATAGCAAATGCTCATGACATCTCTTAAATTCTTTGATTTTACCCGCTAATACACTATTCTTGTGAGTTTTGTAAGTCAATAACAATCAGGCATAAATAATCAAATGATTGACAAAGCTGACAGAACATAAGTCTTGCTTCAGATAAAGGCTAGTACTTTCATTGAGTACTCTCAAAGATGGCATACTGGTCATTTTATTACATGTCTTGGAGTAAACCTCCTTTTTGTTTTCTTATAAAATAATCTCCCTTTTTAAAAATATTTATTTTGTGAATTATTATTATTATTATTATTATTATTATTATTGCATATGTGTGTGTGTGTGTGTGTGTGTGTGTGTGTGTGTGTATGTATACACAGGTACCCAACATGTCCTGGACAAGGTGATAAGAGGCTGTGGATTTGTTTACAGGTAATTGTGAGATGTCCAATGTGTGCTGAGAACCAAATTGGAGTCCGTTGCAAGAGGAGCATGTTTTCTCAACAAGTGAGACATCTGTCCAGCACAGGATGCACATCTCTTTTCATAAAGTATTTTTTCTTATTTGTTTTTAATTTTTTAGAGAACATATGCTATAACATGAGTGTGTAGGTCTGAGGAAAACTCACAGAATTAGTTTACTTCTTCCATATTGGTCCCAAGAAACAAGCTCAGGTCTGGAGACTTGAAGCAAGGTATCTTTGCCATGAAGGCATCTTATATTACTTACTACTATCATTTAGATATGCTAAAAATTTTCTTCTCTATGAAAAATTATTACTATTTAGACTGACTACATGAAGTATCAATTGACTTTCAGTTTATTCAGGAATAGGTGAATAGACTGATGAACACATGTAACAATATTTTCTATAGAAAACAAACTATTTCTGGCAAAGCAGTAGTTTATATTTAACAAAATTGATCATAAAATAAGGTATTAATTGTCAAAGATACATATCTATAAGTAATGCAGCAAAATAAAAATCTCAAAGACTCTTGGAGTTCATTCTTTGTTCTGCCAAAAAAAATGAGGAGTATATGCTACATGACATAGGTCTGTTTATTAATATTTACTGTAGGGTTTATCAGACTTCAGTATTTCTAGATTGCTGCATTAGAGTAAGATGGAACTGCTACTGCTTTAAAACATAAGATAATCATTTACTACTTATCAGTATTATCTCTAATCAGTACTATGGAAAATATCTACAAAGTTTTGTTGCATTCAAAGCAGAAGAGTCTCACAGTAGAAGTTACTTGATGTGGGATGTCCTTCTGTATATGTGTTGCCTTTATTGATGGATAAATAAAGCTCTTTTGGTCAATAGATAAAGAGAGTACAATCAAGTCGGAAATGTAAACAGATATACAGGGAAAGTAGGCAGAGTCAGAGACACCATGCAATTGCCAAAGGAAAGGGATACTGCAATCTTAACAGGAGGCTACAGTCTCATGGTGATACACAAAGTAATAGAAATTAGTTAATTAAAGATGCAGGAACTAGCTAGTAATACACATAAGTTATTGGTCAAACAGTGTTTCAATTAATATAGTTTTGTGTAATTATTCAAGTCTGGACAGCTGAGCAACAAATGAGAAGTCTCCATTTACAAAATGACACCAACCGTCTGGGACATAGATTCACATGAGACCTAGGAAATCTTAAGAGAGAGAAAAAAAGAGTTCTTCTAGACCAATAGAAAAGGGAGCCAAGCATAGCTTCTTGGTAGTCACATTTTCTTTTTCTTTTTTCCTTTCTTTTTTTTCTTCAGATAGGCTCTGTTTGCTGGCTGCAAGCAGGAAAGCAAGGCTCCTTTAAAAATGACTTTCTGGATTGTTCTGGTAGCATGAATGGCTTTGGCTATTTTGGGAGGTCCTGTTAGGGTGCATTTGAATGGAGTTTGTGAGCAGTATAATGTCAGTTGCTTAATGGTGACATAGACCCACTACATCTCTGGATCTGGGGTGGTGATCATGGCTTGCAGGGTAGTGAACATACCTCTGTCATGTTGGATAGGAAAGAGCCAATAGTAGGGTTATGGAGTTAGTCCTACTCATGCCCACTTAACATTTTTTAAAAAAAGCACTCCTGATCACAAAATAATTTCAGATATGGAATAAAGACAGATGTCTATATAAAAGACATCTAAACAAGTCAAAGTGTATTTAAAATATGTATGTAGGCTTGGGAGAAAGAGGGATAGAGTATAGACACTTATAAAGAGACAGACAATCATAGATTAAAGGAGTAAAGATAATAAAATAAATATTTAAAAGTAATAGAGTAACAAATTATGCCACATAAAGATGAAATATACACAGAGTATGGATTATGCATATTATTGTGTTTTCTTTGAATTTTTGAGTGCAGAGAGCCAATTGATTCTGGGAATGCTAAGCTAAATATATTCTATTTCTTTATATATAATATATATTATATTTTAAAGATATCTTGACTTCAAAATTTGAGTTAAGGCTATGTTACTTTGGAAAAGAGATTCAGCTTTTGTTTCTACAGAGGAGTGACACCTGTGGATTCCTTCTAGGCTAATGTAATTTGACAAAACAAAACCCTCAAAAATGTATCTATGAACACTAAAAATAGCTTGTCCAACACACAGTAGGAAACAGTTTGGAGAAAACTATGCCCAAATTCCTAAAATGATTGTTCATAAATGTTTGTTTTCATTTAAAGGGTGATATGATATAGAAATGAATACTTTATATTATATGGATTTTGATTTGTTGATAAGAATTTGAGGTCAATTTTGTTATATTTATACATACATATGTATATGTATACCCTTGTTTAAGATATTATGTGTTTATACAGATAAAAAATTATCGATTAATAGTCATTTATAATAGTAAAATGTGTAGTCATATTTGTTAGGTTTTCTAGATCTACAGAAGTATAATTCAGATGGATAGCTTTCTTCAAAACTTTCAAAGTCCTACAGAATATGGCATTTAAAATGTTTTAAGAATTTAAACTTTTCTTGAGAGTGCAGAATGTCTGCTTCTGGCAGTACAAATTACTTCAGAGATGTTGATCAGCACTGAAGAAATTCATTATGGAATTTGCCTTCAATGTGGCATGGCTAGCCACTTGGGAAAGAAAATACTCTTTCCTGGACTGCTGGATGATATGCTGTATAAACTGGACATGTAGGACTCACAGAAAAGTGACTGCTAAACTTGCATAAAAGAGGTGAGATGGTCCTTCAGGGTTCCTGCCTCACAGGAGAAGCTTCCAGACATTTTGCAGGACACAGAAGAAAGTTACTGACAAACTGCCTATATACACATGGAGAGGTCTGAAAAATAATATAGGCCTGGAGTCCGAAGATGGATGCCCCAATGGTACAAAAGAACTTTTGGTGATGCCCAGGCGCAAGATATCTCTGTCATTTCTAGAGTTTTGTAAGTTGCTTACAATGTACTTCCTGCTTACTTAAGTAATATATACTTTTTGGGTGTTTGATGGACTTTTTGGGTGTGTGATGGAGATGAAGACTAGATAATTATAATTATAGTTTTCTTTAGCTATAATAAAAGATAAATTATATACCAAACTTTAGACTCACAAAGATTGAATACATAATAGAGTATTTTTCATAATTTGCCAAATAGTAAATGGACTAAATATTATAACTATAATTCTTGCTTGATAACTTTTTTGTATATGTAATTTTACTATGTTAAAATTAAAACCTTCCTTTTTAATTAGACAAAATAAAAGGAAATGATGTGGGATGTCTTTCTGCTTATATCCATTGATGAATAAACCTGTTTTGACCAATGACTTAGCAGAATAGAGTCAAGTTTGAAATCTGAACATAGATAAAGAGATAGAGTAGGCAGAGTCAGAGATGCCATGTAGCTGCTGAAAAAGAAGGACATCAGACTTTACCGTAGGCCACAACCTCTTGATGATACACAGATTAATCAAAATGGGTTAATTAAAGATATAAGAGCTAGCTAAAAATATACCTAAGCTACGAGTCAAACAGTGTTTTAATTAATAAAGTTTTTGTGTGATTGTTTATTTCTGGACAGCCGGGAAACAAATGTGCAGTTTCTGTTTGCAGTTACCTTCTTATTTAAAAGTAGCATATATTTGGTAGAGGTATATCAACTGCATAAAAATTGTTTTGTTTATTGAATTATTTATTATATTTGAAATTATGTGATATAATTTTTAAATTACTTTAAATTAACTTACTCTTCTTATAAAAAATTCTATTTTCACTACATGGTGAGAAAAACTTTATAATATCAAAAATGTAATATTACTCATTCCTAAGCATATAGAAATAATCAATTCTGTATTATACTTTTACATTACAGTATTTACTGTCTTGATGAATCAATTTTAACTTTAATAAAATTAATCATACTTCATATACTGTTTGCCACAAGTTATCTAAGTGATATAACACTGATATACTTTGATTCGATCATATATTTTCCATTATTCTGTTTACATATCATCTAAAGAATTTTGCTTAATTATTCATAGCTCCATTTTACCATGTATACATTACTTATGTTTTCCACTATTACAAATAATATTGTAGTAATAATTTGAAATCAAAATACTTGTACATATCTTCATTGATTTCATGAACTTCCCACTAAAAGTGGAGTTGTTGGGCATCATACTAACATTTGCCACATACTAATGATAAAGTGTTTCACATGAGATATTTTCAAGGAGAGGTTGTGATAATGATTTTACATTGAATATGAGACAACAAAGGAAAACTTAATTTAAGTAACTTATTTAAGGCTGCATATCTATTTGTAAGGGGTAGCAACATGTTTTCACCACCAGTGAGAAAAAATGCATATCACTAGGTTAAATAGATTAACAGAGTTAAGTATTCTGAGGTCACACAGGCCTGATTGATTCTGATTACAATGGATGAACAATTTCTTCTTTTCACTGATTTTTTCAAAAATCTACAAATTATTATATGCCCCAATTTTAGTACAATCTACTCCATAGGAAATGGTGAGTGAATCAGTGGGTTCACTACACCTTTGTCATTTCCTGTTTAACTAGGAATTAAAAGATTATTTTCTTAATGTTAATATAAAATCTACCTTCAGTTTTTAGGACTGCTAAATGGTGTAGATTGACTTGAGTCTAGTAGATATTTTCCTCTGTATCTCCCTATAGATTTTGTGTGAATTCAGTCTCATGATGTGTATGCAAGCATATTCTTTATGCGCCTTCCTTTCCAGTTTTCTCAGTTGCTCAGCTGAAATGAAAGGTGTGCCCAGAAAATGTATATTGGAATGAGATTGCCTCATTATCTTTTGATTTCTGGAAAAGTTTACATTTGGAAAGAATATAGAAGGGGGAATATCAATTTAGCTTCATATGCTTTGCCATCAATACTGGAAGCTCCTATGTAGCACAAACATCAAGCATCTGGAGAAATACAAGATGGATATTAATGTATGCACTTGAGTCATCTCCTTGGAGCCAGAGACACAGCCTTATCCATTAGCCTGTTGTGACTTGAAATTGTTTCAGAATGTATCGTTTGTAATATGAATTAATTAGGCTTCCCGGTATCAACCAGTTAGAGTATTGGTTATCAATAATATTTTGAAATAACAAAATATTTACTTTTGTCCTGTGTGAAACTACTTAACAAAAACAACAAAGAATTTTGTAGCTGAAAAGAAAAAAAGTAAAATGCATGTTGTTTTGGAGTAAATGGCTCAGACTTAGGTCTTCAAAACAGTAACTCTTCATGAAGCAAACAATTCCTCTGAGAAAATATGTATGCATTTGATACTCCAAATCTGGAGAGAATAGGTACATACCTCATCCTTAGTGTACAATTCAGTTTGTGTCTGTGAATAACCATGTGCATGTGAACTTAGACTTATGTGCCATTTTAAAGACTGGAATATTGTAGAATGATAGTTGCAATTTTTAAAAGCAATAAATATTTTTTTCCCAAAAAGAACTTTGACGATTTAAAACATTAAACAGAATTCAAGTTTCTTTGAGATTTTTGTTGTGTCACTAGAATATGTAGACTTCATCTTTGACTTAATGAAACTCAGAACATTTAAAGTATATTTCTTTAGTATCTTTTTCATTATGAACAATTAAATAATACATTTCTAGGGAGTTTTTTTGGAAGAGGAAAACTGAAACCATGAATAAGTTGCTTCATAATTATAATGTGAGTAAAATTCAAATTACAAAAAGGAAATGATAATTTGGGGTCAAATAATGTATAATGCACTGTGAGTTTTTTAATCCACAAACTGAAAAAGAACTAATAAAATTAAAACCTTCCTTTCTTTTTTTAGTAAGGTCACATGATAAAGCAAAACTTCAGATTGTGGTTTATGCTGGTTAACCAACTCCATCTTAGTTCCTTGGAAGTTCACTTTAAATAAAGTGGACATTTTACTCTGTATTAGTTCTCAATTCAGGGGTAAGCCAGATCACTGTCAATTATATGATCAACATTGCTAGTACTCAACCTGGTCTTCAGAAAGTCGGAACTGCCTATTCCTCAGCTGCTCGTAGTTGGCTACTAATAGGTCATAGCTCATCTCTTCCTCTCTGTGTGGTCCTCAGATGATGGAAACTTATGAGCACAGACTTGCCTGGGATATTTGGCTCCTGTTCTTCCGCAGAGCCAGGCTGTGACAATGAGGTACTTCCAAGGGGAGAGAAAGTCTGAGCCCTGGTTTCATGGCCTATCCCAGGATTCCCTGAGATATAAGAATGAAAGCAGACTACTTCTACACCCTAGGGCCCCCAAACTTGTTCCTGGTTTCTGTCACTTACTCTTGGACCTTTCAGGACCCCTTGTTTGGCACTAATATGCACAGAAATACACTGTTTAAACTCTTTTTACAATGAATCTGAGTGAATGCACTCTGGGGAAATATCTATGTCAGTTGGCACTGAAATTACTTTTCAAATTTTTGTTTCAAAATGATCTTACAGTATCATGCAGCCTAGGATCAAATTCCTGTTCCCCCAGTCTCAGCCTCCCATGGAGATAGGTTAGAGAGAACCACTACCTCTTTATTTGTAAATAGAGTTTAGGAGGTTCAGATGATTTTGCACATTGATTATAGTAAAGCATTTTAATGGGTTCTGATTATTGGTTTATTTTCTATTTCTAGTCTACATTTAAAATGCATGCCCTGGCCAACATAAAGTAAAAGTGAAATTGCTTACAAAATATTGTTTCAAAAATGATACATGTTTATGCTTAAAAGAAAGATTATTCATTCTCTACCTGTGAGGAAGAAAACAAAGATTCCATAGAACATCTGATTTAGTAGATGTCACAAACAAGAAGCGTGAAAAAAACCCAAACTCTTTTAAGCCTGCTGGTTTGTCTGCGTTTTTCTCTACTTAAATACTATTGATAGTTGTTCTTATTGAAGAGGAAATAAGTATGTGCTTGGAGCCACACAGACAACCATTCATCATTCATGCAAAAGACAGCATGCCCATGCCAGCACACAGAAGCCAATAGCAGCTATAGTAGCAAAAAAATCAATCGCCTGTATTAGAAAACGCAACGGCTAATCAGAGCCTGATCTGCAGGCATGATGCACTCTGAAAGAAGTCTTGCTTCAGGACATAACTCAATTCTCTGAGCACCAGAGAGTGCAGCTTAATTCAAACATTTAGGGGGGAAATGGGGATCTTTAAAATATACATTTTGCTCTTTATTGCCTCCCAAAGAAGCTTCGGTGCAGTACTGTAATGAATAATGATAACATACATTCTTAAAAACTGATGTTAGCTCGGCCATTATGCCCAAATAGAATGAGTGCCCCTGCTGTGTGAAGCGATGAGATGTCATTAGTAAGCAGCATTTCTGCTGAAAGGGGGGATGCATATTGTCACTTGTTAAACACACTGTTAATATCTGTGAAAGTAAATGACAATTGGTGCTTTACTTTCATTGGCAGTTGATTCTGCCAGCATGTTTAAGCTGACAGTCTGTTCTTCACCACCACCGGCAGGTGATTCGGTAAGCATATTTACATTGTTCCTGAACTAGAACTGAATATAAGTAATTGGGATTACACAGTAAATTAATTTTTTTTCTTGTGAGAATTTTGAAGCAAGTTGGAAAGACAGTGTCTAATAAAAATGCATTTTGCAGTAAGTTTCTGAAAATTTTGGGCTAGAGCAATAATCGAGTATCTTGCACTAGTCTAGTTTTGCCCCTGGGATCTTTAGAAAGCTTCAAATTGCACTTTTTAATACTTTTCTCTAGAACAAGTGGCATATACTTGTAAACACCTTTGCAGTTGCAAAAAGCAAATTTAGAAAAAAATTGTTTCATAAATATAAGGGTATTATAAGATCATTTCTAACTTTTGTTCAATTTGTACTTAGTAATAGTTTTAGGTCATCACTATGTCTTCGAGACCAGATTAGTTGTTTTGAGAAATTTGTCATTTCTCAACATTATTCCCAAATTAAAATAACAAACATATTGCTAATATTCATCTGGTTTTATCTCAGCAAGGTTAATAACTTGAATTTAGATATTGCATAAACAATACACTTATTGTAATAGATGAGATGTCAGGGTCAATTGGCTTCTCATAATCCCAGCAAAATGAAAGTAACGTCATGAAAAATGAAGCCCTGCTTGGAAACAAAAGCTAATTAAGACTTTTTTTTGTAATGCCCCAGAGAGAGGAATGTACAGAGAGTAGTCACAGTTGGTTTAAGATTGGCAACTCTGCTGGATGTGACAGCACATTGAGCTCATCCCACGCAGACACAATCCAGCATCTGGGATGATAATTATGAGACTCAGAGTACTTCTTGGAAAATTTCCATGCATTAGAGTGCTTACAAGAAGCTCGCCTTCTGGAGTTACAATAGTTACACACCTCACTAAATGCTTTATCAATATTTATTTATCACCTTAGGATGTTAAAAAAGGAAAGCACCATGATTTTAAAAGAATAGCGTTTTTAAACATATTAATATTTAGATTTACTTAAAAACAAATGTTATGATTCATAATGTCAGTCTCTGCAAAATAATAGTGCATAAATATTAATAAGTAAAATTAATTAAATTGTCTAATATTCGCATAAAATTTTAAAATAATTCAGTTGTTTATAAGTTTTAAAATGTACTGTATATGAGTATCTTAAATTATTTTTTAGATAGGTTTGTATGTATAGTATGCCTATATATGCTATTCATTAGAAAACTATATTTGATAAGACATTTTTAGTAAAAAGGGAGCCACTGGACCCACAGATTACCAGGCTTCACTAGAGAGTTGCACACCCATGATCACTGAGCTATCTCTAGTTAACTCGAGGTCCCCCCCACACACAATAAAAAGACATGAGCATGCGAAAGGGGTCTGCAGAAAGGTAGGATAATTTAAAGTTAGGATGGAGATAAAAATGGGTGGTACTAAGTTATCTATTATATTTTATGCATGTTTTAAATTGTCAAAAAAATAAAAAAAGACTAACTCAATGTGTCAGTCAATAGTTTTCTGAAGAAATTTTATTATACACAGTAATAACTTGTGGATGCTTCCTCTAGTATCATTAAATCATGTAAAGAATATGCTACTAATCCTGAATGTTACACAATGTTCAGGAGATCTTGTTCCCAAAATAGAGGCCATGAAAATACAAAATTTTATAATTGATAAAGTTTGGAAAAAAATTATTTGTATAGGAGCAGTTCCTTCTCATCCAAGTGTTGTCATCACATTACATTGTCCTGTGAAAGTAATTCATTAGATTTTATGGCTTATAATCTACTAACTATTAAAATATCTTTAGAAGATATTTGAATGCCTAGTTAATGGGAATCTTCCTCTGCCAATGTGATAAGCCAATCAAACTGAATTAATAAAGCCAGGTGTACTCTGAGAAAGCACTGCACTTCTGTGTGGCCCTCAGGAGGATATGAGAGGTTATCACATTACAAATATGGCTTCCAGGTAGCCTATAGGTATGACCCTGAGCAGCTCCAAAGAGGGGCTGACTTTTGATTGATTTTCTCAGGGGCAGGGTTTGAAGAGGACAGTTCCAGTGGAGAGGACATTGCTTTGTGTACTGAGGGTGGTATTTGGAGTGGCAGCTCCAGAGAAGATTCTCTCTGGGTGCTAAGAGCAGGGTCTGGAATGGGGATCCTAGCTGGAGCTTCCAAATATCCAGAATGTTTGGGTATATATGGACCCTGGCATGACTTCTACCTAAACAATTTTATGGTTTTAGATTTATTTATTCTAGTTTATGCATACGGAAGTTTTACCTGCTGGTGTATAATGTGCACCAAATGCTGCCTGGTGACCACACAGGTCAGTGAAACACATTGAATACCTAGAACTGGAGTTACAGATGGTTTTGAGCCAGTTTGTAGGGCCTAGGAAGCAGACTCTGGTCCTCTTTAAGAGCTACAAGTATGCTTACTGCTGAGCCATCTCTCAGGCTCTTCCACTTTTTGTGATTTACATTTGATATGAAGAATCTCCCAATCTGGACATATCTGATTTTATACACATTTTTTTTAACTCTAGCTATCTCGCTAAACCCTTTTTACTGTATTTTCGTGATCTGACAGCTGGAAAGAGAAGCATGATCAGACATTAATGCTGGTAACAGAAGTTGTTAAGAAGGGACACTAGTGGTTTGAATAAGGATGCCGCTGCCATAACTTCACATATATGCATGCTTAGCCCCCAGCTAATGGACTGTTTTGAGGGAATAAGAAGTGTAACATTTTTGCAGGAGCTGTGGCCTTGTTGAAGGAGGTGTGTCACGGTGAGTGGGTTTTGAGAAAAGCCCATGCCAGGACCAGTGTTTCTTTCTGCTGACAGACGAGATGTAAGTTGTCACCTACCTCTCCAGCACCACATTGTTTGCCTGTTGCCAAGCTCCTCTGAAAATGATAGCAAGTCCACAATTAAATACTATCTTTGAGGAATATAGTTTTGGTCATGGTGTCTCTTCTCAACAATAGAACAGTTAACAACAACTAGCTGATACCAGAACTGGGGATTTCAGTGACAGGTTGACCATTGGAGAAATAACTCCATATCCTTTGGAGGAATATGGAAGTTAGGATTTGGACTGAAACGGCAGCTGAATGTTTAGCCAGATTAGTAAGGGTGTAGGATATGGTAGTTTTATGCTAATGTCCTTGGCAGAAGAGGAGTCAAGCCTAGTATTTACTATGTCATATGGTTAACAGTGATCATTCTTGGGCAGACCTACAGTGAAAAGCAGCAAGCTGGAGAAAGGGGAAATAACAAGTGGACAGTCTCAGGAAAAAAAAAAAAAAAAGGAGTTCCAGAAAATTTTCTCAGGAGATTAAAAGTTTAAAGAAAGGCCTGATTCAAAATGAAATAAAGGGTTTATTCAAACTATCTCTTTCTTTTGTCGGAATACTTGGGCCTGTTGTCTGCTGGAAGCCTTGCTCCTAAAGAGTTCAATGACCTGGGATGGATATGTGACAAGAGACAGTGACCACCTACCTATTCAAACAGGTGGCTCTGGATAGCTTGGGATGTCTTTTTTTATACCGTTTCAGTGGACTGTTTGTATGAACAATTTTGCTCTCAGTTTTGTTCCCTTAAATTCTTTAAAAGAGTGACAATAATTGTCAGTTCATTCCCTGTTTCTTTTTCCTTCTGTCTCCCAACTTTCCCACCGGTAGCCATGACCTTTTGACCTATATATCTTCTGTTAGGATAAGCAGTCTTGAGCATAACTAAGGAAGTTTTGATTAAACCATTTCTCATTTGTGTAAGTAGAAGAGCTAATAGTTGAATGAACTAATAGTGTCTCTGGAATCAGGCTAGGAGAACCTATTTCTCTGTATCAACCCCAATCTTACACAATTTAAATACTCAGAACACTTTTAATAGAGAAGCCAAATTCTCTTGAGAATTCACCTCAGAAACACATAAGCTTATATTGTTAATTTTTATAGTTTCCTAGAATGAAAGTTTCCCATTTATTAGGGTAACATCTTTCTTTCAGAAAGATGATACACTTGCTTCTCAGTTAACACAAATTCCAGAAAGCTCAGATGACACTATGGGTTACCAGTCAGAGTAAGAACTTATAGACCTATTTGACAAAAACTTTAAGTCTTTGAAGAAAGAAATTGAGGAGGATACCAGAAAATGGAAAGACCTCCCCTGCTCTTGGATTGGGAGAATCAACATAGTAAAAATGGCAATTCTACCAAAAGTAATCTATAGATTCAATGCAATCCCCATCAAAATCCCATCAAACTTCTTCACAGACCTTGAGAGAACAATAATCAAGTTTATATGGCAAAACAAAAAACCCAGGATAGCCAAAACAATCTTATACAATAAGAGAACTTCTGGAGGCATTACCATCCCTGACTTCAAACTTTATTATAGAGCTACAGTATTGAAAACAGCTTGGTATTGGCATAAGAACAGAGAAGTCGACTTATGGAATCGAATAGAAGACCCAGATATTAACCCACAAACTTATGAACACCTAATTTTCGACAAGGGAGCTAAAGGTATACAATGGAAGAAGGAAAGCATCTTTAACAAATGGTGCTGGCATAACTGGATGTCAACCTGTAAAAAAATGAAAGTAGATCCATATCTATCACCATGCACAAAAATCAAGTCCAAATGGATTAAAGACATCAACATTAATCCGTCCACTTTGAACCTGATAGAAGAGAAAGTGGGAAGTAGTCTACAAGATTTAGGCACAGGAGGCCTCTTCCTAAGTAGGACCCCAGCAGCACAGACAATAAGAGAAACAATGAATAAATGGGATCTACTGAAACTGGGAAGCTTCTGTAAAGCAAAGGACACTGTCAGTAGGACAAAAAGGCTGCCTTCTGACTGGGAGAAGATCTTCACCAACCCCTCATCAGACAAAGGTCTGATCTCCAAAATATACAAAGAACTCAAGAAACTAGGCACTAAAACTCTAATTAACCCAATTAAAAAATGGGGTACTGAACTTAACAGAGAATTCACAACAGATGAACTTCGAATGGCCAGAAGACACTTAAGGTCATGCTCAACCTCCCTAGCGATCAGGGAAATGCAAATCAAAACCACTTTGAGATACCATCTTACACCTGTCAGAATAGCTAAAGTCAAAAACAGTTACTGGATTTTTTTATAGAAATTTATCTGAAAAACAAATCTATATTCTTCCTTAATATATATATATATATATATATATATATATATATATATATAGTTAAATCAAGATCAATAATAGATCTAAAATTTAAGTAACATATCTTTTATAGTTTTTAAGCTTTTCATGGGCTAGAAGAAGAGAGGAAGGGCTCGTTACGCCATGTGGGACCAAAAGAGCATCCTTAGCACTGCATGAGACTGCCCTGGAAGCTGGGAGGCAAAAAATCATGGAGGCCTCCAGTTCCATGTCTCTAGAGAACGGTGACTGTGTGAGTGAACTCTGCAATACAGAAAAGGGAAGAGAAAGGCAAAGAGTAGTTAGAAAATATCAGCCTGATTCACTTCCTACAACATGTTTAATCATTTCACTTCTGTGATAATAGTTGCAGAAACTTATAATAATTCCTGAGAAAAACTGCAGAATGAAAGTCTTTTGGTATGGTACTTGATAGTTGTTAATTTAAAAGAAACTGCCTCCCTGAGTCTTTATGCTTATTTTGCTCAGAACAATAGGAAGGCGTTTCCATAAGCATAATTAGCACTAATCTTGTTGACAGTGCTTGAAGTATGAAGAAGTGGAGTCCTAGAGATAAGGAGAGAGCTAGCTGAGTTTTCTTATCAGTTTTATCTAATTTCTTATGGCTCTGAAAAAGAATCCCAAGAGGAAGCAATGTTAGGAATTGAAAGTGTTCAATCAAGGTGCGTGTGAGCTTCTCAAGAGTATTGTGTCTCAAGGATTTCTAAGAGCTCTTTTCATGGTAAACTTTCATGGAGGAGAGGGTTAGTTCTATATAAGATAGAAAAAAACAGGGACACTCCTGGACTGTTTCTGGATTTTTCCAGACTTTGGTTTATTCCCATCTTCTGTGCTGGTTTCTGGAAGTATCATTGTGTGATACACAATGATAATGTCACCAGTAAATTGCAGTCTGAATTTCATGGTTTACCTTTATACTGATGCAAATAATGGCTAAGATCATCTATGAAGGCCAACTTGATCACAGTTTAGTTCTGTCTGCCCTTGCCTTTGTGATGATCATTACTTCAGCCTCTAGATACTTTGCATTTTGCATTTTGTTTTCTCTATGCCACTGTACCCTTCCTTAAGCTTATAAGCAAAGATTTGCTTTATATTTCATGCAAATGAGTTTGTTCTGTATAAAGTACATTCTTCCTGTCTTACTTTTTACATCAAAGTTACAACAGTGATCTTGGATTCTTGATTCCCCGTTACAGATTAACCTGGATCAAGGCAAAGTTATACATTAGTGTGTTAGATCTTTTAGACCCAGCTTTCTTTGCTAGATCTGTGAGGAGAGAGGGTCAGAATACAGCCTTGGTTGTTACAGACTCAGTGTGGTTTCAAACAGTTCAGTTGCTTTCTTCACACTGAGGTGGGGATAATTATCTTGATTGTGGCATTTCCAGCTGTACAAATTAATAAATTGCTACTTAAATCCCATTTGATTAGAAATACCCAATTACATATTTCTCCAGCCAGAAACCCGCTGAGGGAAAGAGAGGACTGCTTGGCCTTGAACCTCCAACAGTCGGTGAGAAGCCACTGGTAGCTGTTTTTGTTGTTGTTATGTAAGAGCATGGGATAACAAATGGGAACATAGTAAAAGAATGCCAACGCATGCATTTCTTCCTTCAAATTTCTAAGGAAAGGGTTTACTTAAATTTTAAATGTTTTTGAAAGGAGCACTTTTCAGTGTTCTCATCAGATAAAATAACAGTATATTATAGTGATTCCTGTTAACTTAAGAATACAATTTTCTCATGCTAACTTGGATAGAAATGTTTATTCACTCTGGGCTGCTTTTTCACAAAGAGAAAGGGTGGTGTTATCTTGAGAAAGAGCATTAATGGTTAAAAACAAATCAAAAAAGAACTTACAATATAAACTTCACATAGCAACAAGAAGAAATGGTGACTGGACAGTGCTGATAAAATGTAAACATAAAAAGCAGAGATCATACATCAGGTGGACTAAACTATAATATTACATGAAGAAGAGGTGGCTAGCAGGAAAAGGGGTATTCAAAGCCTGATAAAGAAATTGCTGCAGTCAATGAGTACAGTTGCTACATGGCTAAAGGAAATGAATGATTTAAAAGAAGGTTAAAGTCAGAGTAGAGAAGTTACAAATATTGGAAAGTCTGTTGTCCTCATTGTCAATAGCAATACCGGTGTGTCTTCATTTCATCTGAAGGAAGGAGAGATTTCTGATGAAAATTTTCAAGGATAGAAGACACACCTTAAGCCACATTTTACTAGCAAGAAATAGATTTGTTAGCAGCTAGATATTAGTGAGTGTAATTGTCATTGTAAATGGACTTCCTTCCTCTTTATGATCTACTTATTGTAGCAATTTCTTTATTAGGCCTTGAAGAATCTTTTACCTGCTAGCCACCTCTTCTGAATTAATTACAATATAGAGATGAGAGAAAAAGATTGTTTGATTCAAGTCTAAGATTGGCAAAAGAGGTTAAAGACTGTCAATCTCAAAATAAAAGAAAACAAAAATGAAAATTTGTTCTCCATTCTATAAAAGGGATTTTGAGGTCCATGGTCTATACTGCCACTCTTATCGGGGACCATGTTGAGGTCCATGTTCTGTGCTGCTGTCAGAAGCCACATCGAAGTCTATGACCATACTGCTAGTGTTATGGAAAAGAAATCTTCCTTTGTAGTGGTGTAGGTGACTATAGACTCACAGTTGAGATAGAGACATTGAGGGCTTCTTTGACAACCCTGCTCCAAAACATAAGAGAAAAAAAAAAGAAAAAGAAAACTAGACTAAAGACATTGAAGAAAGTCCTTAAAAACTGTGATAGAGATCCTAAAGTTGATGGTTTCTGGTGGGGGTTAGAGGTGGGGAAGGACTCAGTTATCTTTAAGGAACTGGCCACTGGGAACTTGACCATGCTCTAGTAAGTGTGTAAGCAACACAGATTGGATTTATGGTAAATTTTTATTTTCCTTTTCTATTTTTTTTTGGGGGGGTGGACACAGGGTAGGAGGGTAAACTTGGAAGGAATGAGAAATGAGTGTGATCAGGGTGCATTATGTGAAATTCCCCAATAATAAATAAAAATATCATGTGGAAAAAAAGTGTGAGAGGAAATAAGGGAGATAGCTGTCTCAGCAGAGGTTTTTGCCCCTGAACACTTTCTTTTTTCTTTTTTTTTATAGATTTAAATTTATTTGCTTAACAGATCTTTCCCAAGTACATGTTTTAAAATAGTTTTGCATTTACATTTTAAAATTTGAAGAATACCATGTATGACACCATTTTAAAAGCTTTATTGTGTTTTGTATGTGCATTCTTGACAAGATGCATTCCAAAGCTCATTTGGTTGCGGCATGTCAGAGACCATAGGAGTTGTAGCAGGAGACAATTAGTGTTCAGATTTTGACCCACCTGAGGAATGAGTCTCTGCTGACCAGCAGACATGAAGGGCAGCAGCTTGTTCTATCACTTAGCTTTGTGTCCCACGAGTGTGTTCTTGTTCACAAATTATTCTTCCAAATATGGAACAGTGACAAGTAAAGTATGTAGACTAGAGCATCATCCTAGTCTTCCCTCCTTAGAACTTCAAATGCTATGAGAGGAGCAGAAAGTATCACAGTTTTCCTCTATAGTTAATCTTTATCTGTGTCTCTGCATGTGTATTCTTAATATATTAGCACAATCTGCTCATTTCATATAGTGTTACTTGTATACATATAATTTCTTGCTTGACAATTTTATATTAGATACCAAATTGGGGGATTCTTCCCTGGGGAGGAATATTTACTTCTGTCCTCAACAATTCTTCGTTGCATGTAGTTCAGTTTGAGAGTTGGGTCACAGGGAGATTTCTCCCTTTATGTTGATATGTCTGTTAGTGCCATTCTTGTTTAGTTCTTGCTTAGGTAGCCATATTGATAAGATTGTGTGGTATAGCTTCCAAGACGTTTAAAAAAGATGCAATCTCTTTGATTTCTTGTTTTCTTTACCTCTTTTTAATTCACTCCATTATATGACAGCTGATGAAAAGAATGGGATAAGAGTTATATCTCTGACTATGTGTATAAGTTACATTCTTAACTGCTAGAAATGACATGGAAACATTATCTAGGAGGCACAATATAACCTCGTTTCCTCCCATAAGAGTCAATTCAAACAGGCCTATTCAATAGCTGGACTCCCCTTCAGAAAACTTGTCTGTGTCAGAGACTTTAGAAGTAGCCTAAAATCTATATAACAACGTAGGCTAGCATTAGTGATCTCTCTGGCCATTGTCCATTACCAGCCCTTGTATGTATTCTCCTCTGCAGTGGTCCCTTTGGCCACTGACCACTCTGATCCCTTGACAGTACTCCACAACACTTTGCAGTGAACCTTGCATATCTTCTCTTTGTGTCTCATTGGAATTCTTTTGAAGGAGATCACAAGGACTGCAGCACCAAGGGGTACTGGATTCAGGGCTTTTGTTCTCTTCACGTGGCCAGAGCTCTCAGTGGTTGACATTGAGACACATTATTCCATCTCTCTCTCTTCTCCGCATGAAAGCATCTGTGAACCAGAACTCACTCTAGCCAAACTGATTTTCTTTATTTTTCTTTAACCATAAGAAAGAATTTAGATAAACTCTTGCTCTTCCAATTATTTGGATTCTATGGGACACAAGCTTTCCCAGCCCACAGTTCTCTTATTCATTCTACTCTGTGCTCGCTCGTGTTTCAGTCATGCATTTACAAACACTCTTCTGAGTTGGATTTAAATTATTCCTTTTAATCCTCTAAATCTCTACATCTGATATGAAGGATTAACCAATAATGCATTTTGTATCACATAAAAATTAAGTACAAATGATGGAAAAGCAATGTGAAATTAATTCTGTAACATATTGGTTCTCTACAAAGCACAGTATAACACTAAAAATGAAATTACATATGTATTTTTAACAATTTTTAGTGAAGTGTTTTGTGAAATACCCGTGTAGTGCTCATGTATCTGAGTCTAAAGTATAAGGCATGTACTGCTAAATTTAGTGTCCCTTTTTTAAACACGATCTAGACTATATTCTCCTGGCCATTCTTTTAATTAGATGTGGCCATATAACCACAGGGTTGACCATGGGTTGTTGCAGGATTGGTATGTGATAATTCCAGGTGTATGTATGCCCATTGTAAATGACCAGAGTATATTATCCCAACTTGTGCCATTTTAGCATAATAATTATTTTGAGAGCCTGCAAGAACAGAATGAGTTCTTAGAATAAAACAAATTGTAAAGCAATTCAAAGAAAAATTAACCTCTATGAATGAAATCTCTGTTTTTAAGATTACCACACTCTCTATTCCAGGAAGAAAATAATTCCAACTCCTTAGAAAGTCTATAAAGAAGACTCAGATTTTGCATAAATATTTCACTTCTTTTCAGTGTGTTTTTTCATCAATTCTATTGTCTTCTTCTCAATCTTCTATCTTTGTTTCATTTATGTCTGTACCATGAAGCACTGCTTTGAAGCATATTCAATACTCTGGGTACATGAAAAAGTATTCATGGCGATATTTTTCTTTTTTTGTTTTTCTTCTTTTTGTAGATGAATCCAACTAAGAACACAAAAGGTATAGAAAAGAATCATGTTGTTGCCCTTATTCTATAAACCCACTTTGCATCAGACCCACTGTGAAAATTCCATCTTCAACTGGTTGGGATGGCAACTTTGAAAGCTTTGTGTTTAGGATGGGAGCATCCTGACGTAGAGAACAATTATCGTACCAGACTTTGATAGTACTCAGAAAATTATATTCCACATTTAATTTTCTTAGTGTTTTCAGATAAATGGCCCTGAAAAGACATCAGAAGCAGTGTCTGTAGATGTATTTGTCTTACTGTCAATTCCATTCTTCTCTACTGAAAGTAATTCATGGAAACCAGAATTCCCCTGCCATTATAAGTTGTATAAACTAGAAATATTGTACCTCCCTTTTTTATTTCTTTGTAATAACTGACCATAACATATGTATATATGTATGTGTATATATACATACATACACACACACACACACACACACATATATGTGGCCTACCTTCAGACAAAAGATCAGATAATCAACCATAAGATGCTCATTCCAGAAGGTGTTCTGTCCCATCTCCAAGAATGCTGCCCTGTGATGCATAGAAGAATCTCATGATAGATTTCATAGCCTTTGTCTAATTACATTTCCTGCTTCTCTTAAGTGTCAGTAAACAATGGCATAGAAAGTATTTTCTCTGGATCTTCAGGGATTTATTTCTGAATACTTCTGTATCATGTGAAAATTTTGCAGTTTTTGTGGTTTATTTTATTTTGACATTATGGTTACAACACTTCCACTATCCTTTCCTTTCTTGTCTAAGCCATCCCTTATACCCATTCTTGCTCTCTTTTAATCACATGTCCTCTTTTGTCATTAATAGCTGTCACACATATATGTGTGTACATATATGTCCATATACATATATATTTTCCTAAATAAAACCTGCTCAGATTTTATGATATTATTTTATTTACTTTTTCTCTAATAGTAATTATTCTTGCCATGGGAGTATTGGTATTGATGTTGGATTAAGAAGAAAGGAGTATCAATCATTCTTCTCTTATAACTAAAGAATTATCTATCATTTGAGAATACAATTTTAGATATTTTTATCATATAATAGATAAGTTTTATGTAACTAGTATGTTAGGCTACACGTTTTGTAGATTTGGCCTGGAAGCTAATAGAGTCAACCAAAAGTAAAGAAAAGTTATCATAAACAAACTAATATGCCAAAAAGCAATAAAATATATTTTAATGAATTACATATACTGTTAATTTCAATGTGTTCCTTAAGGAAAAGAAATCAATTTCACTTCATTTCAGCTGATGCTCCTTTGGAAGAACATTTTCAGTGGTATTTGTGAGATTCTCAAGAAGCATTTTGCTCCCCTTAAATTTTGCAAATCTTTAGTCAATAGCCTCATGGCTTACCGTTTGCTCATTAGGATATAAACAATTTATTTTAGGTTTAGTTGAGCAAACCTGGAAGTCCACTTACATAACTGAAGGTAAAGTTAGTGTGAGTCTTCTCAGCTGTGTTGCAATCCAGTATGTGCATAAAATGCAAGATGATTGATACCTACTTTATTTATTTAGACTTTGAAAAAAGAAACTGTTCTGTACATTATGAACATAATACAGCTCCTTATCTCTGATACCATACATTGCTGACAGGTATTAAATCATCATAAGCTTACTTGCAATGATAAACTCTTAGATTTTTTATAGTTTTTTGAAAGTCTTTTCAATATATTTGCAAAGTAAGTGTTTCTTTCTATGTCTAAATAAATTAAGGCATGAGTTTTGTTATGGCCTTTATAATCTTCTGTACCTCTTTGTTGCTCTACAAATAAATAAATAAATATGAGTACCCTTCACAGGGGAATAATAGAAATGGAATCAATAGACAGCAACATATATAATTAGTATAGTAATAAATAATATTTAAATAGTCATAGTTTAATTAGAATATGCAAGTCTTTTTTGTGACACTATTTTGAGAACTTTTTGCATACTGACCTAGGTTATATTCATATATTTATTAAAACTAGATATAAATAGTGGATACTACTATTATTACTATATGTAATAGTGTTTCACTGGTTACTTCAAATTTTGAAGGAATTGTGAACAATGAATGCTCTGTAAACAATACTAAATAAGTATTAAATAACACCAAATGACAACCAAAGATCATGTTAAGATATTATGACATGTCATGACTTCTAAGAGAGAAATATCTATTATATCATATCTAATAAGAATGAGATAAAGGAATACCACATCAATCTTGTTTTTGAAGATCTTCATTATTGTTTGAAATTAAATATATTCTTCAAAGGTATTTACATTATAAAATATATGCCACTTGATAAGATTTTAAGAGTTGATTAGTTCATGAGGGCTTTAATTTCATCAAGAGATTTATCTATTTTATATTCTTACTTGAAAAGAACATTAGAAAGTCATGTCTACTTAGGGGTAGTAATTCACTGAAACGTGTGTTTACAGCCTGTATCTTTTCCCTAGACCGTTGTTCTCTGTAGCTTTTTTTTTTTCAAATCACAATTAGTGGGATCACAGTATTATTTTGCCATATATCCTCTTGTGGTCTGAGACACCGTGCCCATAACTAACAAAATCACATTAGCATGAACTAAAAACTCTCTACCTGTGACCCCAAATCAGTCCTTTCAGGGGTTTGTCTCAGTGTCACGTTCATGGTTACCTGAAGTACCTGAAAATTCACTATGATTCAGAAGAGTAGGAAATAAAGTAAATTATTGATAGTTTAGGCAAAGTACAATTCACATTAAGAAGTCAAAACTGTCAAAGAATAAGGCTAGAATATCCTGGACAAGGCAGCCTAGATTATGACTAAGAGGAGCAGGTCTTTTGCATAGGTACAGAGGCACTCCAAAGTGTCTGAGGGTTACTTTTAGCTCATTGAAACACTAAAGCACACCACTGCCTGGAGATTTAAAATGTTAATGAGGATTTAAATGGAAGTTGTATTTAGAAGTACCTATAACAGAGCATGGCCATAAAAGTCCTCACTATGAAAATGAGCCTGAAATCTATGTTGCATGCATTTAATTCTCCTAGGCTTCCTGTGGTGGTGTCATTGGGTTTCCCCTTCACTCTCTTCTGTTTCCTCCTTAGGAAGTGTACCTTTTCCTAAAAATCTGTCATGCTGCTATTGTAACCACAGGTCTTTGCAACATTGTTTATTCCATGAAACAGGAACCTAAAACAGCTTTGGAGGTTTCTACAGAACAGCACAATCTTAAATACTAACCAAATCATAAGAAATAGAAGAATTTAATTAAAAAAAATTCTGAGGAAATCTGGAAACAGTAGAAGTGTCCCCCCCCCCCCAGAGAAAAGCACACTACTTCATTGGCCAGGACCAAATACTCAGCCCTTAAAACATCATACAAGTAACAGTATATTATGGACTGAGCAGGTTATTGTTCTCAATGTATATGTATATGCTGCATACACATATACATGCAAACAAATTGTGAAAGAAGGGGCCATGATGGTGAAGTAAAGAGGGAAGGGCTATGTGGAAGGAATTTGAGGGAAGAAATAGAAGGAGGAGATGTTGTAATTATATTATAGTTGCAAAAATTAAAAAAATAAGAGTTTATTGTGAATGCTATTACACTAAACAAGGACGCTAGTGGTTTTAGGTGCAATTTGAATAAGAATTATAACTATCATAAGGCTAAATATCAGGTCTAAGGGACAAAAAAATCATGATATACATTTAAAAGTAAGCAAAAACGTATACTTTTAAGTATCAGAAGGTTAGACTACAGCAGGGATCATGTCAATCAACGTGTTAAGCCTTATCCATATTTGTTGTAGAAAATATTGCTATAGGATACTCTGAGATTCTGTGTTATAAGACAGAAATCTTAGTTGTCTTTTCACTCATTCCTAACTCACTCTTGTCCTGAGACAATAACAAATTGACAGGGTCAAATACACAGTGTGTGATTGCTTTTCTTCTTTGAACCACACATTTAGTATCAAAAATACAACATTCATTTTAATGGGTGGTCCTTGAGACACTACTCAAAACAAACAAACAAACAAACAAATATTGTTTCTTAAAGTATATCTTTCCAAAAATTATAGAGAAATTATATAGAGGAAACATGGTAACTTTTTTTTCTAAATCTGGTCCAAATAATAAGCAACATTGTTGTTCAGTAACATTTTGCAACTGGTGTTCAGCAAAATGATTTCCCATTGATTAATAGAAATTCTTCACCGATTAGAATAAAACTGCTGTTCCTACATGATTAATACTTTAAATCTCATGAACTCTAGACAGACAGCTCTGGAGCCTCCATGGGATTGAACTAAACCCTCCAAATGTGTGAGACAGTGTTGAAACTAGGACTATCTGAGGTGCCCCTGACAGTAAAACCAGGATCTATCCCTGGTGCAAGAGCTAGCTTGTTTGAGTCCATTCCCTATGATGGGATACCATGCTCTGTCTAAATGCAAGGGGGAGAGACTCAGTCATGCCCTAACTTATTGTGTCAGACTTTTGATTTCCCATGGAAGCCCTTATCCCTTAGGAGAAGTGGATGGGAGATGGGCTGAGGAAGTGGGAGGTGGGAGGAGGTGGTGTGGGAGAACTATACATGGGCTTTAAAATAAAGAAAGCAATAAATACAAAGAAAAACTATACTTCATGGCACTAGTTTGCATTAGTTGCAATTTTCTAATCTCCATTGCACTGAAAGTAACCAGGTAGTACAATGATAACCCAGGATTGCTACAGTAAAGTTAATGAAGCATTTGAGAAACCTGTTCTAGCTTTCTAATGAGTAAAAGACAAGAAGAAAAACTGTGCTACAAACAAAGAACAATTTAAAGAATAAAGGATTATTGAAGGAAGTATACTTAATGATTGTTAAAACAGTTCTCGAGAACAAACTTTTGAAGATAAACGGGACCCACCATACACACTATATTCTTGAGAATTTCATTCTGTTAGTGACTGGGACACCACCCTCCATAAAATTTCCATGACTTCAACTGTGTGTGCACTGTATGTCTCCAGTTAAATGTGAGAGCAAATCATTTATTATAGTGATTTTCTCAGAATACCAACTCTTCTATTAAAGCATTTGTGGGAAAAAGGTAAGAAGAATTTAGTGTACAATGCATTATCCCCGATCCCAACTTTTTACCTGAAGGAATCTAGGATCATTGAGAATATCAAAGCATCTTAAAATTCTGTTTGATCATCATTCATTGAAACCTAGAATTATACTATTGAACAGACCTTTAAGAAATAAGTTTATACTATGGGGAGAGAAAAGACATTATTTATAAGAAATGGTGCCCAGAGGCTGGATATCCACATAAAAAGCAAAGAGGATGATATAACAAATGTAGCCATGAACAATACATCTTTAATAAGAGTTATCTGAAAATGGAGCATAGAGCCAACTTGTAGGTATGAATCTCATAAACTATCTAGAAAGTAACAAAGGCTATATTCTAGGTGACCTTGAGTGTAGCCACAGTTTTTTTCGAAGCAGCTCTAAAGGAATGATCTGTGAAAAAAATAGTTGATAAGCTATGCTCTATTAAACTTTAAAACATTTTCTGCCAAATAAATTGTCCAGAAAATTAAAGGAGGAGCCTAGACTGAAAACACTATTTACAAAAGATGTGTCTGATAAAGGAATATCACCTGAAATACACAAAAGTTTCTTAGACTCAATGGTAAGAACAAAATATAATTACAAATAAAAGTCTCAAAGAACTAAAGTTATCTCAGCAAAGTGGATACACAGTTTACAAACAAGCTTATGAAAGGTTGTTCCAGGTGACATGCTGCTAGAGAAATGAAAAAAGAAAGACCATGAAAGACAACTAGCTTAAAAATTCCATAATATAAACAACGACAAATGCTAGGCAGGATGAAATCACTGAGAATACAAAATACCCCTTGTTTGTTAATAAGCAACAGGGGCAATCAATGTGAAATGGCAGCACCTTATTGGAAGGTGTTTTGTATTTTTCCTACAAAACTGAGCAGTATTATACTATAAGAGATAAATCAGTGTTCACACTACATTGTTTACTGTTTATTTAAACTCATGTTTATTTGAGGGAATGCACACCAATCAGCAAATAATTTTTTCTCAAGCTGTTCTTATTGTTTTACTAAAAATTGCAAAAAACTTACAGGCTGAGACATACTTTTGTAATTGATAAATAAACAAACTATGACATATATAAATAACAAAGCAGTTATTAGTTAAAAGAAACAAGACATGAGGTAAAGAAGCAGAGGAGAGAGGCAGGAAGGGGAGCAGAGAAAAATGTAGTGCTCAATAAAAATCAATAAAAAATAAAGCAAGATAGAAAAAATTTCAGTGCATATTACTAAAGGAAAAAAATAAAAAGACTGCAATATGGTATGATTTAATGTATGCGACATTGGAAAAGACAATGATATAAAAATATAAAACAAGTTTATGTGAATTTTTACCAGGAGCAAGCAGAATACAAAAGTAAACATGGCTTGAAATATTGTTAAATAATGCAATACTATGCAAAGCATTTTAATGATGAACACATCATTATTCATTTATTAAAATCAATAGAATAGATAAGAACAACAGCTATAAAGTCATCCATGATAGTGGTATCTCTATGGAAGCTCATAAATAATTTGAAAAATGCAGTACTCAAAAAAAATGCAGTACTCTAGTCTGAATCCCCCTCTCTTTCCTTTCCTCCTTTCTCTCTCTCTCTCTTTCTCTCTCTCTCTCTCTCTCTCTCTCTCTCTCTCTCTGTCTCTATCTATCTATCTGTTTGTCTATCTATCTATCTATCTATCTATCTATCTATCTTTGTTTGCATATGCATATATTAGCTATTTGGGAATCCTGTAATTTTCATTTGATTTTTATGTGAACAAAATTCTCTTTTAGAAAATGAAATTCCATCAAGTAAACCTCAAACTTGTGAATAAGAGTGTTCTAGAATAATGCTTTTTTATTGGATCTCCTCAGTCTTAGGCATGATCATCTGACTGATGATACTTGGTGCCCACCAGGGGTAACCTTTCACAGCACAGCCTGCATCATGAAACTGTACTTTTGTTAATTTTTGCTCTGAGATTTAAATCTGAAAGTTATAAAATGTCCCAAGTTTCTTGAATAATGTAACAAGATTCAGTAACTTGAAGAGATGCCATAAAGGAAGTGCATTCTTATTCTGATCCTAATGTTCATGAGCTTGAAATGATCGACACAATAAATATCTCCAGAGAGAGGGAGGGAGGATGGCAGAAAACCTCACAGTCAATTTTGTTGTTTAGGTATAATTTTCCAAATTATACAGAGAAAATAAAAATGTAAAAATCTTTCCAAAATTTTTAAAAAGACAAAATTTTGAAAACTTCACAGATAATGGGAAAGAGAAACCTAACCAAAGAAAAGTCGGCAGTCTCAAAACACACATTGTAGAATAATATATACCTGAGAATAAAAACATATTTTTTCAATGATTAATTATTTGTAAAAGTTAAGGGTTTTTTTGTTTTATGTTTTTTTTTTAGAAATTAGGATACAATTTAAGAAAAAAAAGGCAAAACACCCAGTTTTAAGGCACATAATGAACTGACAAAATACTTTCTATGGGAAATAATTTGATGTTAATATGTAAAACATCACAGTCAGGAAGCAGAGCATAACACAGTGATGAGTCTAAGTTTGGACTTAGTCTAAAACTTTAAAGACTTCTCTTTAGAACCAGAAACTCATGAAGTCATGTTCACATGTTATAAAGGATTATAAATTCTGATTACACAGAAAGCAATATTTATATTTGTGTCAGTGACACATACTGTTACATAAGAATATAGTAAAGTTTTTAACATTTTTGTTTAATATTATAGATACTTAAGAAATGATTCATGACAAATACCCATGAAATGATAATATTTAAAAATTTGATAACAATCCAAATATTCAAAAGCTCATGTAATTAATATAAAGCAAACATTCTCTTCAGCTCCCAGTGAAACTTTGAATGTATTAGTGGAGGGAGCATCAGTACCACACCAGGAAAAGTGTGCTAATATCCTCTGTGGAAAGTTTCTTCGACTTTAAAAGAATGTAAGAAAGGCACATATTTCTTTGTTTCACCTCCTTGTTGGGTTGAGAATGTGTTAGCTGGGTTCTTTTAAGCTGTCTCTTCTCAGAATGAGGTTGTGAGACATTCACTGGTTTTATATACCTTAACCAGAATGGATGTTTTTAATTAAAGCGTTTTGATGCTGCATCATCATTCAGTTTTTAATTATAGAGGACAAATTTCCTGACAGTTTTAAGGTCATTTGAGTATAGATCAACAGTAGAGAGGGAATCTTTTTCTCAGTCTCTTTGACTTGGTAGGCTTCCTAAAATATACTGCTTGATAGTATGTGATGTGGAATAATTAGTATAAATAAGCACACTGTATAAAATGCATTCCTAAATAAGTATGACATTGTTATTAAAGTTGATAAGTACCTTATTTCTCTGAAATTTTAAGAGATATAGTATGGATATGTAAGTAATATTTGTACTCTTCAGCCATTGTGACAAACTCTCCAGAACACAATGGTCACCTTGAAAATAAGGAAAGAAAAGTAAAAGAATGAACTCATTAACTTATTAGCTTTTCCATTTCAGTAGCTAGCATTAGAAGATGCAACTTATGAAGAAAAGCAATAACAGGAACAAATATTCCCACAGGTTTACATTTTGATTTATTTTTTTTTTCTTTTTTTCTTTTTTTATGTTTTTTTAAGTAATTTTATTAAATTATAAAAGTTTCCATTTCCGCCCCTCCTCCCACCACCCTCCCACTCCCCCCACTCCCTCTCCTCCTCCCTCTCCATCCCTAAGAGCAGTCAGGGTTTCCTGCCCTGTGGGAAGTTCAAGTTCCTCCTGCCTCCCTCCAGGTCCAGGAAGGTGAGTGTCCAGATGGACTGGATAGGCAAAATCATTTTGATTTAAACTACAAAAATAACAAGCATCACTTTTAAGAGAAAAAGGATGTGGAGAAATTCATATGCACACACACATACACAAAAAGAGACTACATAACAAATGATAAAGAGGAAGCCAACAGTAAAAAGGTATTAAACATCTGTTTTTCTACAGTAATAATGCAGAATAGATGCTACCTCCATGTGACTTTATAAGAACAGTGAGGATAACAAGTCTATAGTTCAAAGGATGAAAGTAGAAGGATCTGAAAGTTATAGAATAAGTAGTAGAAAAAAATTATTGCCGTACAGTATAAGGCAGGAAGTAGCACAAGTATCCAACCAAGAGAATTCCCGACTATACCAGGGAAATAGAAACCTCATCCAAAAGATAAGTACTGCAGCCCCAGTAAGAGGAGGTTAACAGTGCTACCCAAGTACAAGCCTAGTTCTTCTGAGCTTTGAGTAAAGCCAGCTGTGTGTATGAGAGTAACTTCTCCAGTGTGACGGGCCAACTGTTGAGAGAGGATCCTTTTCTCAGTTACTTTGATTTGGTAGGTTGAAGCAGTCACCATCTTAAAAAGAAACCTGTTGCTTAATACTAAGCTCCCTGTATGACTGATAATAAGGAATAATAACGAATTATGAAACATGTGGTCAACTCTATCCGAACCAACAAAGGTACAATTACCACATAAAAGCACAAGAAGCATAAAAGGCAAGGCAACAAATTTCTCCAAGATCATACACTAAATTATTAAATACAAAGTTACACAAATGGTTGAAATTTCAGATAGAGTTCAAAAATTTATTTAAAAAAATAATCAATGAATTTACAGAGAAAACATACAGGCAGATGAATGAAATAAAGATGTTAGTGTCAGAATAGAGGAAGGAAAGCAGTATTCCAGAAGATGAAGTTAGAAACATGGATATGAAGCTCATAAAAAAAGGTGAATTATTGGAACAGTACAAGTAGAAATTTTGCCAACAAAATACATAAATTAATAAAGTAAAATAGAGGAAAATATTAACAGATGAAATCAAAGTTAAAGAAATACTAGACATCAATAAAAAATAAGCATGATCACAGCATTAGAAGAAGATGAATACAATCAAGAGGTGAAGTGAAGAAATCATAGTGTAGAAGCAAAAATTGAGATAATAACTCAGAGGCATAGAAAGCTTTAAAATCTTCCAAATCATGAGAAAAATATGAACACCCAAGCATATAATTATTTGAAACCTGAGATAGTAATGATCAGAAAAGAAGTTCTTAATTTTAGATTCTACATAATACCACAAAATAATTAATGGGGAGTAATTTCAACCCTGTACTAGACAAATGATAATTCCTAATAGTAAATGTATCAGAATATCGTCAGATTTTTCATCAGAAACTCCCAAAGCCAGGGTACCACAAAATGATATATTCAAGGCCCGCATCGAAGTAACTGCCAACCAGGACATTCATAATCAACAAAATTATTATTACATTTAATAGAGAATTTGTTGGAGATAAAACTTCAACAAAAATACCACTTACCAGGGAAGGGGCATGAGGATTAGAAAATTTAAAGGGTAAGTAAAGACACAAGTGAAAATAATTAAAAAGAAAACATAGGGTAGTACCAGAAGGGAGTTCTAATGAATAGTAAAATCACCTGCAGTTAATTTCCATTTGCTTAAAATGCCCCACCCCAAAAGGTAGGATTAAGATAAAAAAACTGCATTAAAATGACACATGGAAATGAGCATACGAGTTGAAGGTTGTGAGCTATAGTCTTAGCTAAACATTCTGTTGCTAGAATAAGACAAGTAACTCTCACACCCTAGACCAAAGCATTCCGTAGACGAACCACTCCCTGGTTGGAATTCAGTAACCTCCTTAATGGACTAGGAACTTCATTGGATACTTAGACTTTTGTTTGAGGTATAAACATGCCTACTTCTCTTTTCCTGAAATACAGCTGTTGACAATAACATCGAGAGAGCAGAACTCTCTGAACTAAATGTAGGTGTGACCTTCCTTTGAGCTAGAAACAGACAATAACCTTGAAGTAAGTTCCAACTCTCTGTCCTTTGGTCAAAGTAGAAATAGACTCGTGTTTTTGGGCCTCCACAAGAATTAAAGATATCTCTACTCCTTGGCTCAGGAATCATTGCAGAAGTGGGAATGGGAAGTCAGAAGCAGTAGGGGACTACAGAGAAAGAGTGTCTTCTAGAAACTGCAGAGCAAAGGCACATATGAACTTACAGTGGTTTATACATATGTGTAAGACCAGCAGGAGATAAATCAGACATCATGGAGAGAGCATGAGACTTCTCATCCCCAGCTGAGGAACAATTTGTAAGGATAGTTGTTGGGAGACAGAATATCAATTTTCTGTAAGAGTTATATTAAGGAATATATGTATATACAAATATGCATGTAATAACAAACAGTTAAAAAGGGACTATTAGTTTGAAGGAAAGCAGGAATGCTTTTTAGGGAAGGGAAATTGGAGGAAAGACAGTGATAGGAGCAGAAAAATATATTAATACAACATTAGGTAAAAATCATAAAAATGACCAGACAAATGACCCATTAGATGTTGATAGTGTTTAAGTTTTTATCTTACTTTTTGTAATCTGATGCAATCACTAAACCTTTGAATCCTGAATTCTCAACAATGCAATGGAAGAAATGGTAATTATATTGTGTCTTAACTGATAATGAGCGTGCTGTGGAATAATCCTTCTGTGCACTATGAAGTTGTATGGCTCTCATTGTTAATAAAAAGCTGATTGGCCAATAGCTAGGTAAAATTTTCAGGGCAGAGAGAATGCTGGGAGAAGAAGGGCAGAGTCAGAGGAGTCTTGAGCTACACATAGAAGAAGCAACAGAGAAAGTTCATATATGAGATAAATAAACATTGAGTCAGCACATAGATTAATAAAAATGGGTTATTCAAGTTGTAAGAGCCAGCTGCAGATATACCTAAACTATTGGCCAAGCATTTGTAATTAATGTTAAGTCTCTGTGTGGATATTTGGCGAGTGGTTGGCAGGAGACAGTTGATGGGTAGTTTAGACAGAATACTATACCCACATGAGAATAAAACGTTTAAGGCACAAATGATGTGAATAGGAGGATAACAAAGGATGCCATCAACCAAAGGAAGTTACTGTGGTTCTTTCAAAAACACGGTATGATTTATTCTTTGTAGATAAGCCAAAGTATTTCAAGGCTCACTGAACTGATCTCTTAATTCAATCTAATTATAATCAAAATCTTCACAGACTTTACTTTCATAGTTGATAGAACTAAGAAAGGTTTCTGTATACTAAAACTGTATCTGTTCAGTTGATGGAGGCAGAACATTAAATATAGACAGAAATAAAATGTGAAACTGAATCCTGATATTAAGTTTAACAATACTCTGTTTTCCCTGCAACCGCTTAGACTCTTACTAATACAGATATAGAATATTTAAGTTGTGCATCCCACACAGATTTTGACCTACAGAACTCTGCCCTGTCCCTTCTCTGTTCAGCATCCATCTTTTCTGATCAGCTCCTTCACAACGGTTCCTGGTTGCCTTTTAGACACTTTCTCCATTTCAGGCTCCTCACACTCCTTATGCTCTCTATGAAACCTCTTTTCTTGGAACTTATGGCATTTGTCCTCACATCAGAGTTGGTGAAACATATGAATTAATAAAAAATAAAACAAAACATTAAATACTTACAAACAATGATTACACTCTCCTTAATTCATGAGATAAAAGCAAAAAACAAAAATGTTTAGAATCCAATCTTAGCTTTGCCTTTTGGGAACAATAATGTAATAGAGAGTTTAAGCTACTTAGTGACCCTGAGAAGGCAAACTAATATTTAACAGTTATATTTGTTTTTATATTTTCAACACATGTCTTTAAAATTTGTTTATGTCTATGGCACTTGTTCTGCATATATGTTACTGTATCACATGCATGCCTGCTACTCATAGAGGCCAAAAGAGGGTGTCATATCCCACTGAACTGGAGTTTTAGATGGTTGCAAAACTCCATATGGATACTGTGGATTTAACTGAGGTCCTATGGAAGAGAAGCAAGTGCTTTTAACTGCTGAACTATTTCTCTAACCCAATGTCATTCCTTTTTAAGAAACATATCTTTTATTTTATTTAAAGATAATATTTCTAATTTTCCAATAACTTAAACATATGCAAATAAGTAACAACAAATAAGTGAGAACTCATCTAAAAATGGAAAAGATATATTGAGAAAAGAACTATGCAGAATTTCTCCTAATATATTATATAATATAAACAGATATGTTACATAAAATTATATAGAAAATCTATACAGAAGTTAGCTGTGTCATACAGTAATAATATGTTTGTTTTAAAGCCAAAGTTCACAAAGAAGACCAAAACTGGGAAGTCTATTTGATGAATTTTGTATAAGATTTGAATAAAGAAAATTTTGTAGGTTGTCTTATATTTCCTATGTATGATATATCATGCATAATCATCTGTGCATATGAATAGATATTTCACAAGTCTATCAAGTAAAGTTTATTTAGCATGTGAATACACAATATGCATAATCTATCTTGTCTAATTATCTGGGCATATGAATGCATAGTATACATAGTTTATTATTTATCATCAAATTTGCATATAAATTCCTTAGTGTTCTTTTAGTGCCCTTATGGGAACATTATATGGAAACAATTGTTTGCATTTAAAATGCTAGCAAATGCTAAGATGGACATGGATTTTTTTTAAAGAATATACTGAATACAGAATAAAGTGTATCAACAGACTCAGTGTTATGTTATCATTATCTTCAACATAACTTCTGAGAATCTGCCAACTCCATGGCAACTTCACTGGAGCCTGATTGTGAACTGATTCTTCCAGACACCTGCTGCTCCCATAAATGTGTCTAAGACCTAGTTGACGACAAATGAAGAAACTGTAGCCAGAACATGTTCACATAAAGGATCTGTTTTTGCTGGTTCACTCAGTATTCAGGTACTTGTCTGCTGTCCCATTTTCAGAGACCCAAAGTACCAACAAATACTCAATACAATGAAGGCATTTTTCTGTCACATTTTCTCTCCGTTTGTAGGAATGTGGGCCTAATTTATTCATCTTATGAAAAATAGTATCCAAAAGTTAGGCTTTATAAACCCATTTTCAATAATTTTATCTGTTCTATTTTTTTGAGCACCTACTAACTGCCAGAGGTTGTAATCATTAGCAAAACTGACAAGGTTCTGCCACCTAGTGGGAAGACAAACAACAAACTGGGAAAGTATAAATTTGCATACTACTAAAGGCTAAGACTTTATGATGCAGGTTGCAGTGTGGAAGCTTCCAATGATACTGAAGAAAAATCAATTCTTTTCTTTCGTCGAGAGACTTGAATATTAAATGTTCCATAAATGTTTTATCAAGAATACTTTATTAGTCCACTTAGCTATCATTGACAAATAGATATTGTTAAAAGAATAAGAATTGAACCTGGCTTGTCCTGAGATGTTTATCTAAACATGTAGCAATATTTTTGAAGTGAACACTTTCTTTAAATGAAGACAGAAATAATATTTTAGTAAAGAAATCAACCAAATATTTATTTTTATTTTATGCCGCATCTAATAGATGTGTTATTATTATTTTTGAAAGAATAAGCCAAACAGCTACAGTTAGAATTTGTATCTAAATGTTACATGACTAAAATGTTAATGCTTTTAATGAACACTTGAGTAAGACCCACATTTCAATGCAACATTTGAAAATATATTCACTATCCACTATAAATTTAAAACAAATAATATTTGAATGACTAATGTTTAGACGAATTGCTATTTTTTAACTAGAGTAATGAACTAAAAAACATTGCAGGTAATCACTTCTGCCCAGTTTTTTTTACAAGTTTAAATACTAATGCCTGAATATATTCCCTTTAAAAATTTGAAAATTTTCAGTCTTAATAGATTTTCTTGTCTTGTTCACATGTTAGATACATTAGTTTTATTCAGCCATAGAATATCCTTTTCTACCTGGAAATGCACTGTCCACACTGGCCAGGCAATCAGGTAAGCAATCTTCATTTTCCTTCTTGTCCTCCAGTTTCAACCCCTTAACGCTGTCCCCAGGATTGTAAAAGACTACCTGTTCTGGTACTTTGTACTCTGCCTCATTCCTTGGTCTTCTCTGACACCATTCTTCCCTTACCATCCCTTTGTCTCAGCTGTCATTCTGGCCTGGGAATTGGATAGAAGAATCATTTCCCTTTCCTCCCCATCCTCCAATAGTTCCCCAGTCTTTCTCTAGCTTTTTAGTAATTTACAGGGGCTTATCTTTCCTTCTTACCTAAAGTTCCCAGGGACTTCAAGGATCCACATGACCTGTAGACTCTCTCAGTCCCTGCTCTTCTAGACAGTCCTCATTTCTTGTCATTTCCCAACACCTAGAAACTAGTTCTACCTAGGAACACCAGTGGCCATACCTAGCAGGGACTCAGAAATGCTCACTATGCAGGAATCCACAGCCACCACTCTCTCCTGTGAGCCAGACAGGGAAGCAGAAAGCAAAGGATGGTACATTCACCCAACAAACTGTGCAGATACCAGCACCTGGAAAGACCAGCATCATGTTTATTTCTATTCTATTCATACTAGTCAGAAATTAGAAACATATTAGATATCTATAAGTGAAAGAATGGATAAAAATGTAGTATATTTACACGATGGAATAATGCTCAGATGTTTTAAAAAATAAAAGCATAAAATTTACAGGTAAATGGGTGGAGCCAGAAAAAAAACCAACCCAAGTGAGGTGCTGAAAGGAGGTACTTATTCATCCTGGCTGCCCAGAACTGAAATAATCACACAGAAACTGTATTATTTAAATCACTGTTTGGCCCATTAGCTCTAGCTTCTTATTGGCTAACTCTTACATCTTAATTTATCCCATCTCCATTAATCTTTGCATCACTACAAGGTCATGGCTTACCAGCAAAGTTTCAGAGTGTCTGCCTCCAGTGGTGGCTCCACGGCTTCTCCTTAGCTCTACCTCCTTTCTCTCAGCATTCAATTTAGTTTTCCCCACCTATGTAAGTTCTGCCCCATCAACAGGCCAAGGCAGTTTCTTTATTCAACAATGGTATTCACAGTATACAGAGGAAAATCCCACATCACACCTCTTTTTTCTTAAATAAAACTAAGGCTTTATGTTTAACATAGTAAAATTACATAATACAAAACAGGTATCAAATAAGAATTATAGTTACAATATTTATATCTATTTTATCTCATATCATAACTAAGGAAAAATATAACTATAAATAAAAATTCTATTGGAATATTATTAATAAATGTTAGAAAACATGTAACATGAGTCTATAATGTATAATTCTAAAATAACCTCCCATTCATATCAAAATCTGGATGGTTTACATTAAAAATAAAGAGTAAGTTTACCAAGTATGTATTTTATTGTGCTTTCAAAACACTTTACCAGTTGGAATCTATACTTTTGACTTCTAGAATAGAAGCAGCACAACTTGATCAGTAATAGAAAGTCTGCAGGATTTATTCCATTATGTCTGTTTTCTTGGTGTGCTCAATTGCTTAAACAACCCAAAAGCAGAAGTAGTCACGGAATCTATCTTTCCTCTTCTATCAAGCAAGGATTCATTTCCTGATCCCCAATAAACATTTTATTTACTCAATGACTTGGAACTTGGGCAACGCATTAATAGAGATGCAGCACCAATAAAAAAATAAATTTGTCAATGCTATGTAGCAGGATTGCCAGCGTTCAAGTGAAGAGATGTGTTTCTCCAGCTGCTTTGCATGGTAGCCAGTCAAGATACACTCTACTTCTAATGTTAACGACCAAGTCATATCTTCAGTTTCTACTCTGATGCCAGGATTTCATTCATTTTCTTTCTTTTCTTGCCACCAATTTCACCGTTAAACAATTTCACTTTCCTGTGATTACTAGAGAAGAGGTTTGTCTACTTTCAAATGAATTTCCATCTCCCCAAACACATATTATTTGTGAGATTTTCATATTCAGTGTATCTTTTCATGATAGTGGTTTCCCTTTAGTCCAAGCCCAGAAATAGAAGATGCTAGAGTCAGGTTGGGAACTACTCTTTTCCTTAAAGATCTATCAAAGAGAATCAGAAATACCAGAACCCTTCTAAATGCTGGGTGTTTATAAATCACTTTCCTGGCTAGTAGAGTCAGCGATTTTCTTATGTTTGGAGACCTAGAATAATTGAAATGTTTGTCAGTGAAAGACTAAAAAAATAGAATTCATAATAAAGTTCTAAAAACATGAATTGTTTCCTAACAAAATGTTCCCAGTTGTGGAGTGATAGGTTCAAATGGCTTAATAACTTTATTTCACTTGAGAGTTATATACTACCAAAATATTGTTTCAAAATTATTATCTTACTTTTACATAAGCAAGTTGTGAACATGTGTGCTAACTTAGTTAAGAAAATAAGTATTCAATTAACTTACCCCTTATAACAAAATCTCTAGACGAACTCTAAGAACCGTATTGTTTTATTCATAGCTTAAAACCAATGCATATTCTCCATCCATCGTTGGGTGAAGGTTTCCTCTGATCCTGCCTTCCTTGCTCACGTTCTCCCTCCTTCTGCTTCTCATTTGGACCTAGGGAGTTAAGTCCAGTGTTCCAATGTGGGTCTCTGTCTCTATCTCCATTCATCTCCAGATGAAGGTTCTATGGTGATATGCAAAATATTCATCAGTATGGTTATGGGCCAAGGCCAGTTCAGACACCCTCTCCTCTGCTGTCCAGGGAAAAATCTGGGTATCTCTCCTTGGACCTGGGAACCCCTCTGGAATCAAGACTCTTGTAAACTCTAAAATGACTCCCTTAGTTGAGATATATACTTTCCTGCTCCCATATCCATCCTTCCTCCCTCCCTCCCCCAATCCCAATCCCCCAAGCTTTCCCCAATCCTACTCTACTCCCTTCCTCTAACCCTCTCCCCCTTCTGTCCACCTCCCCATCCCTTGCACCCAAGGTTTCCTGGCACTCTTGTCTATTTCCAATATCCAGGAGGATAACTACATAATTTTTTCACATTGGAGCACTGGACTGAGCCCCCAAGGTCCAAATGAGGAGCAAAAGGAGGGAGAACATGAACAAGGAAGGCAGGACCGTGAGGAGTGCGTTCACCCACTGACACAAGGGGACTGATCTAATGAGAGTTCACCAAGGCCAGCTGGACTGGGACTGAATGAGCACGTGATCAAACCGGATTCTCTGAATGTGGCTGGCATGGGGACTGTCTGAGAAGCCATTGATAATGGCACTGGGACTTGTTTCCTCTGCATGTACTGGCTTTTTGGGATCCTAGTCTGTTTGGATGCTCAGCTTCCTAGACCTGGAGGAAGGGGGGAGGAACTTGAACTTCCCACAGGGCAGGAAACCCTGACTACTCTTAGGGCTGGAGAGGGAGGAGGAGAGGGAGTAGGGAGAGTGGGAGGGTATTGGGAGGAGGGGCGGAAGTGGAAACTTTTATAAATTAATAAAAAAAAATTAAAAAATGCATATTTTGTCACAGAATTGCTCCTCCCTCTCCATTTCCCCAGACCCAGTCTTATCCCTAGGACTGTTACAGAACACCACTTACAGCCTTTTATCCCTAGTGCCCACATCTTCTAAGGATCTCACAGACCAAACCCCTTAATCACCATCTGGCTACTTGTAGTTTTGTACCAACTACAGGAAGAACGCCCTGCTAAGGGCTGCTCTTCCTAGGGCAACAGGTAGGCTGAAGGCAGACCTACACCTCTCCTACTGCTTCTAAAATCCAATGCCCCTAGTTTCATCCCAAGCTGTGTAGCTGAAAATCTGTGGTGTTCTTCTTTCCTCTCTGACCCCTTCCCCAAGGGATCATGAAGATGTTCTCCAACATTCTTTCCCCCCCTCATCCCAGCATCCTATCCCCCCAATACAAGCAGGCATTCTCTGTGAACACACCATCTGAATATACCAGGAAAACACACAATACAGAGGTATCACATTCCCTGAAAATCTAGAGAGAAAACAGAAACCAAAAACAAACACTCATCCAACAAAGACAAATCCAGTAATCAGTATCTAGACAATCATTCAAACCTACATGCCAGGAAGCCAGAGTAAAAATAATGTCAATAACAACCAGTATATATATATCCCCAATATGATCCAGATATCCTACCACAGCAGGCCCTAAATCTTCCAGTATAGCCAAGGCAAAGAAAAATAACTTTAAAAAAGAGTATGAATATGATAGGGATCTTTAAATAGGGAATGCACAAATCCCTTTTTAAAATCCAGAAAAGCACAGGCAGTAAAAAGAAATAAGTTAAACTGTTCAAGACCTGAACTTGGAAATAAAATAAATGAATCAAGGAAAAATTGAGAGACCTTTGGAAATAAAAATTTTAAAAATTTAAACAGGAGCTACAGAGGGAAGTTTCACTAACAGAATATAAGCTATTAAAGAGAAAATCTCAAGATTGAAGATACAATAAAAAAATGTACACACTGATATATATGTATATATATGTATTAATATTAATGTTTATATCTGAAACAAACCATGTTAAATCTAAAAATTTCCTGACACGTCCAAGAAATCTGGGATACTATGAAAAGGCCAAACCTAAGAATAACAGGTATATAGAGGAAGGAGAATAAATGCAGCTTAGAGACCCAGAAAATGTTTTCATCAAATTCAACAAAATCATAGATGAAAACTTTCCTAACCGAAGGACAGAGGTACCTGTAATGGTACAAAATGATACAGATTACCAAATAGATTGGACCAGAAAAGTCTTCTTGCACATTTATAATCAAAACACTAAACTTAAAGATTAAAGAAAGAATATTAAAATCTCCAAGGGAAAATGACCAAATAACATATAAAGGCAAGCCTATTGGAATTATACCTGATTTCTCATTGGAGACTCTAAAAGTCGGAAGGACCTGGGCGTATATATTGCAGACTCAAAAGAAAACAGATGTCAATTCAGAATATACTACACTATACTCAGCAAAACTTTTAACACCATGAATGGAGAAAATAAAATGTCTACCTACAGCTCTAGTCCTACAAGAGGTGCCAGAAGAACAATTCCAGGTGAGGAAGCCTCACCCATAAAAACATGGAAAATAAATAATCTCACACCTACAAAATAGAAAGAAGGGAAATGCACACTAATATACATCCCCACATACGCTACCACTGCCACCACCACCACCACCAAAAACAAACAAACAAACAAATAAAAAAACATGAACCACTAAGCAAAAAATTCAAAGCGCTAAATGCCAGCATGGAAAAGTTGGAGAGGTCTCATACTAACATCATGGGTTCTCTTTGGCCACCATCATGCATGTTATATTCTCTATATTAGCAACTAAATAAGAAAATTGGCAATGATGATCTCATTTCAAAGTTAGATCAATTTAAAATTTGTTGGTCCTGAGTTAGTAATACTGGAAACCTACATTATTCACGTTATTTCTAATGTAATATTAGCTTTCTGATCTGAAGGACTGAAACTAGTGCTACTCCTATTTATATTTTACCACCACATTCCTACAACAATCAGAAACAATTTAATTGGAGGTATAGAATTATTGACTTTAGTGGATGGAATTAAACATTTTGTTGAATGATTATATAAAGATAAATGCCCACATTAACTTATATATGCTAAAATATAGTGAATGACCCATAGATAGTCTTACTCAGCATGTAGGAAGCATAAGTTTGTTCAGAAGGAGGAGAAATGGGAAACTGAAGTTTAGAAGAGATGGAGAGAACTTATGCAAGAAATTATAATGATTAAGCACAACTAAGTATTAATTTGGGTGCTCTCTTATTAAAGTTGTCAGTAGAGGAAAGAAAACTACTAATAAGTACACCAGCTAATTATAGAGAGCTAATTTACTCAAAGAGGACTTTGGCATTAAATGTTCCTCCCTACAGTGGCATCCTTTTAAACATGTCACAAAGAAAAGGTAAAATTTCCTCTCTAAATAAATAACAGTTGCAACAAGAAACTGTGAAAGATGCTGAGTTTTACAACTCTAAAGCCCAGGAAATCATAATTATATATCAGCTAACATTCTATTCCCTAATCATTGAGAAAATTTCTAGAGAATACAGGTTTCAGATTCAACTGAGAGATGTGATAAATATGTTTTACTATGCTTTATTTTTCTATTGACAGACAGGTGTCAATCTTTGTAATTGAAAAATATCAAATGGCTCATGCCTTTGCCTTGTAGCTATTAGCAGTTCTGTAAACATTTTTTCAATATTTGAACAGTTGTCAATATGAAATGTTTATTTGGATTATCTCTGCAGTTCATAAAGGACTTCAAACCATTGTCTGATAATGGACATTCTAAAGGACATATTTCCCAAAGTTTAATTCATGCTCTGGAAGCATTCAAGAGGCAACTTTTAACAGCTTGCTAAAAAATCAAACTTTAAACAAAAGTTATCAACTTTAAATATCCAAAGATATTAAAAGCCTTGAAAATCACAAATAAAACTTCACTATAAAAACTAAGTGTCCACATTATATAAGTAAGATCCTCCTGGTGGAAAGATTCTGGCTTTGAATGAATAAAATCCATCTACACTGTACCAACTACCTTTATATTAGCTTTTGCATTAAACTACCAAAAGTATGAACATGGCATAAACCTAGGCAGCACAAAGGAAGATTTGTCCCTTCAAGGCTATTGGCTGAATGATCCTCCTAACTATTCTGACAACACTGCAGGGTGTAACTAGACAGACTCTGAAATATGATTGTTTAAAACTATTTAAATTGCACAGTGAATTACTGTTTACTGTCATTGATAAACTAATAAAAAAATAGAAATATTAATTAAAGCTGTGCTTCTGAAAAGGAGTTGCTAAGAGGGCTGGAAAGATATGTTGGAGCTTGTTATAGATACTGATTCATAGTAGGTAAAAAAGATAAATAAGAAAAAATACATGAAAGTATATTACTTAAAGGAATAGTATATATTTAAATTTAAAAATCTCTTTGTGAAGAAAATCAGTTACCAGACTGTGGACAAAAGGGTAATAATTCGCACAAATATTAATTATAACGGTATAATTACAATGAGACTTAGGAATTGGTAAGAGGAAAAGCAAATAAAAAGAAACCAAATAATCAGTCATACTAAGCAGATTTTGTGTGTGTGTGTGTGTGTGTGTGTGTGTGTGTGTGTGAATATAAATCCACAAACAGGTATACACATACATCTTAAAGCACAGAAAAAGATGCTATAGATTTTTAAGAAAGCAAGGTCATGAATACGGAAAGATTTAGAGGTAGAAAAGGAAAGGGGATAGATGAAGTAATATATCATAATAAAGACTTAAAATATATAGTAAAACAAAATGAATCCCAGGAAAGAAAATTACTTAAAGAATATAATAATTAGCTGATAAAAATAAAATCTAAATAATTAATCCAGAAATAATGACAATGTCATGTAATCTTCACCTTCATGGTTTAGTTTAACATTGAAAATTAATAATTTGGGAAACAGTATCTTCCAGTGCCAACATGAATTTACAGAATATAAACTCATTCATTTCCTGGAAACAGTATACATTTCTACATGTCTTTGTAAGCTATCATAAAGATGTTTAATAATATCCACATAGCTTTAGCAAGCCTACCTTGTGCACTAAGTCCTGGAATTCACAGAATAACAACCCCAATTAGGTTGCCTCTGTGCAAAAGGTTCTGTTGGGAGCAAAGCTTGACCAACTAATTCCTTGTCTTTTCTTAGATGCAAACAAACTACATTAGATCAGAGTCACAGGGTGGGAGAGTCTTCAACAACTCCAGAATTATTGGCCTTGAAAAATGAATATTATTCTTTCTAAATAACAAATAAATATTTTATTTTCCTCTCAAAACAATAGTCCAAAGGTTAAGTACTATAGGATAATTGCAATGGTTTTCTGAGGCATAGGTAGTGCAACCTTGTTCTCTTTTGTACTATGTGAGCCTTAGATATATATTGCTTTTCCCTGCCCATTTCTTCTAGTTAGATTACAGGATGGAAGAATATACTGTTGACTCTGCCTCCTTTCACAAGTTTTCCCACAAGCTCATTCAGTTTCATTCATATCTTCTTCAGAGCTAAGACCTGTGTAAAACTTTTATTGTGACATTTTAACAGAGCATATTGGTAATATCATTTCCTGGGTAAAAATTATCTCCATTTGTAAGGCAGCAGAGAAAAATGAATATTGTATGAGTGACTAACAATGTCTGCCACTCCTATGGACGTGCACATGTGTTTCATAGGATCATATGACTGGAGATAAATGGGCAAGGAAATCCAGCAATCTGTTAAGATTGATGACACCATAGAGGTGGGAATGGAGGCTATGTGCGATGATAAACATTTTACATCATTTTCCTATCGTTTCACTTATGACAATGAGACCACATGTTCTTTTATTTAAATCAAAATGATCAGTAATAAATGAATGAATGAGAAATTGTTTATCATCATGAAAGAAAAAAACTGGGAAAATAACTTATCTTAGTTGAATTAAACTCTGAATTAGAATGATCATATGCATTTAATTCTCATTTAAAATGTTTACTGATGAGCATATGGAGCTTAATATTTTATTTAAAATGTTTACTAATAATAATCCTCAGGAGACGGAGAAGTTTATACAGTAAGTAGTGGAAGCCTATTACATAAGGGCAAAGAAAAGATGAGAATTTCTGTGTTTTCATGTAATTTTTAAATTACAAACATTTATTAGTTTAGTATATAAAGTAAAACCTCCTAAGTGTAGATGTAAAGAAGAAAGCAGAGTATAATCAAGGGTTAAAAAGGAGTCAGTCATAGTCAGACAGAGGTGATGAGTTTCTCAAGTTGACTGCTTCAGAAGAGCACATGGTGGAGAAACATAGATACCAGTAAAAGAAGTTGAAGACATACTGTCAGCTCACTCAGACTTAACACTGTGTAAAGAATTTCAACTCATACGTGTACATTACAGATTTATGTTTAATTTGAACAAGACTGGAAATGATAAAAATAAAATTTTATAGCAAAATATTCAACCAAGTTTAACTAAAGGAAAGAATGAAATTTATATTTAGTTCATATTAAACTACTGGTGATGGCTGAACATCATGGAAGATACTGCTGTGTTTATTACATGTTTTGGGCATCAGGTAAAGCACAATGCCTCAGATTAGAGTTCCACAGTGCATAGGCTCTGCCTAGCAATTTGGAATTTATTTTATGTGAATATGTACGCCTCTAAAAATCTTTTGGAATGTTTTGTTTGGAGAAAAATGTTCTGAACATATGTATAATTAGATTATAGGAAAGTCACATAGATGAATTTGAGATCCTGGAAGAAAGACTGACCTAAACAGGTAGCTGAAGTGTAAGCATGGTCCATGTGATGGAAACAACACCAACATACAATTATAATTACATTAAGGTTTCATAAAATACACATGTGAAGAAATGTACATTTTAAAAATAATGACAATGTGTTTACTTATTGCATCATGTAATCTCATCTCACCATAGAACACATCGTATGAAAAAATATCATTCATGCAACATGGTTGTTTAAGATAAGGTGTTCATTACCTTTAAAGCTCTGAATATCAAAAAACTGTATATAACCATATAGAAAGGATACATAGTGAAATAGATATGTTTATGAAAGTTTTGTCAAACCTATTTTTTAATGTTATTCAGAATACCAGTACTTCAGATTTTTAACTGCAATGTTATAGCCAGGAAAGTGTATGTAATTCTATGATAATAAACAAGTGTGCCTCTGAATGGGTTACAACAAAGCAAACAGTAGCATGTTAGAAGGGATGGTATATACTTACTATTTCAGTACTGTGGAAGCTGAAGAAAGAGGATAATGAATTCCAGGCCAGTCTGGGATATATAGAGAAATCGTGTCTTAAAGAAAAAAAAAAAAACACAAAGCAAAAGCAAACTAAGATTAACTCAATGACTAAAGTTTCTCAGTCTAACTATGAGTTCATCTCAGGTTTATACAGAGTAGGGATTAAGTGAAAAGAGCTTCCATCTGTAACGTTCTCAGATCAGTTAGAGGGCAAGTACATTGTTTCTTCCTCGAGCTTACATGTATACCTTTTCCTCCAGACAGAAGTATAAAATCTTATCAAACGCTCACTAGGAATCTGCATTTATAGATTTACTATACGAAGAGTTACCACCATGCTACAAGCATTGTAAAGGAAGGGGAGTTTAGCATGCCAGGAGAGAAGAAACCCTAGAGAGGACAAGACCCTCTTCTCCACATTCTTACCCTTGATGTAGCTGGGCCAACTGTGCTTTTTATTGAGAAGCTGAATAAGTACTAAAGGTAGCTTTATCTTAATCATAGAAATTAAATTAATTTAGCACTTTGGCAAGGAAATACAATACATCAAAGCTGTTATCAACAACCTCTTGCAGCCCTCATTATTAGTGAATTCCATGAAAATCCCCCATGTGTTTATCACAGTGGAGAGGTATATCATTATGTTTGGATAGTTTTACAGGTTACAGGAATGATTATTTTTCTAAAACACAAATTATTAAGCATTATCTGAACATAGATTTTCAATACAGTATTTCCTGAAGCAGTGATTTTTAAGGAGTCAGCTTTATGTATTCATGAATCTTCTAAATTAGAATAATTGAGAGAGATTGAAACTTTATATAATGGGGTATAATGTATCCATTAGTATCTGTTTAATTTTCTTTGAGTTGGCCCATAAAGAAATTAACAAACAAAATAAGTCGGTGTCATCCTTATCAGTATAACAGTTCCTACAAATCAAATAGATTCCCTAGTGTTACATTTTGAACATGCAATTTTTAAAGTACACATTGAAAACGTTCTGCAAGGCAGTCAGCATAGAACATTTATATTGACACTTGCCCCTTAATGTTTAGAACATTTCTGCTTTTTAAATCTTTCATTCTTTTTACAACTTATTCATTAAAAATTTTATACAGTACAATTTTATAGTTTTTCTTCCCATCTGCCAAACCCCACCAGATACTCTCAGCTCCCTACCAACCAAACACCAACTTCTTTATCTGTCTTGTCAAACTAATAGAAAGAATATAAAAGGGAAAAAAAAGGTACTAAAAAACTCCTGTTGGCCTATGACTCTTTAGCATGGGGTCTGCCCTGGAGTATAGTTGACATTCTCAGTGTCATTCAGCTGAAGAAAACTGATATTTCCTCTCTTAGCAGCTGTCATTTATTAAAAGATTCTTGGCTGGGATAGGACTACATGCCTGCTTCCCCTCCACTGTGCTGGGATTTAATCTTCTTTTTGATATTGTGTGTGTCTTACGCATGCTACCGCAGTCTTTATGAATTAATATGTATATCTGCTGTGTTGTGTCTAAAAATACTTTCTGTAAAACCATCAACTACTTAGGCTCTTATATTACCTGCCCCATCTTCTGCATAAATACGTGACTCTTAAAAGGAAGGTTATGATAAAGTCTCTGTTCAGAGCTAAACATTCCTCGGTTTCTCTAATGATGAAACACAAGGGGCTAAGAAACACTTTTAAAATGTTTGAGATACTTAGCCTCTAGGGAAATAGAAATTAAAAGTACTTTGGGTTACCACCTTATACCGGTTGGATGGACTTGGATAAAAGAATGACAACTACTGTTGGCAAGGAGGGGAGGGAAGGGTGACACCCACCCATTGTAGACGGGAGTGCAAACTGGAATACCGCATATTAACATGAGTGTGGCATCTCATCCAAATACTGAAAACTGACCTACTTTCAGATCCAGCAGTAACACTCTTTGTCCTTCTCAAAAACTACTCTGTATCTTACAATAGATATTTTTCTTCAGCCATGTTCATTGCTGCCCTTTTTTTAATAACCAGAAATTGGGAACAGTCAGGATGTCCATCAATGGATGAATAGATCATAAAAATGTCATGTATTAACCAAATGGAACATTATCCAGCTTATAAGGAAGATTAAATCTGCTGGTAAATGGATGAAACCAGAAACAATCGTCCTGAGTAAAGTAATCCAGACCAAAATGTTACATATTTTTTCTCATAAATGGGCACTGTGTTTTAGGTTTTAGATATGTGTGGTTAGTTTAGAATAACAACAGAGGTTAGGTAGTTAATATGGGACCAGGGGATCTTTTCAGGAAGGATATTTAGAATATAATATTGTAAATAGTTAAACAGAGAACTTAGAACAGGGAAATTAAAAGGGGAGGGTGATAACAAGGAAGAGCCTAGGAGGAGCTATGGAGAGATGTAAACAATGCTTACTGTGTTATAAAAAAGCCATGGGAAAGCCTAGTACTTTTATGTAATAGAATTCACATACCAAAAATTCAACTTTTGAAGTGTTCAATTCAGCATTTTCAAATATAGTCAAATTATGTATTCACCATTGTTATCTAATTGTAGAGAGTTATCATCATTATCAAGAAACCCAAACCATAACAATATTACTTTCTAGGCTATATTATAAATTTTAATTACATTATTATATAAGGAAATGAAAAAACAAGTTGACAGCTATCTATACAGAGTTTTCATAGCACTGTGGTGCATCTTAAAGTATCTGATTGTTGTAATTACTGAAATCTGTTTCTCTCCCACTTCTGTGTCTACCTCACCTCTCCAACTTATACCGAAGAGTGACATGTATTGCATAATATACAGTCAGCAAATAAGGAAAACCTATTAGCAATAATTTTATTATTCTTGTTGGAGTAATTATTAAGTAAACACCTGTAAAACCATCAGCTGATTGCACACTTTTCGGCTGTGAACCTTATATCTAAAAGACTCTATCTTCACACTATTATATATTATACAATGAAAAAATAATAAAAGAACCTAAAGGTAAGATTTGCATGATTTAGACTGATCTTACTAAAGTCATGTATTGAATACCAGATCCTATAAAATGTTAGTGCTCCCAGAAATATTCATAATGTAAATGTTTGATTATGTTTGTTAAATCATTTAGTTGAAAGCTCTGCTGCCATTATTGTGCTCACCATTGATTTCAAGACCTATAAATCAATTTGAAACCACTCATTTTTACCCACTTAGAGATCTGCTCCGCCTTCTGAACCAGCAGGTGACCCATTAATTTAAAAGAGTCATTAAGCATAATCAATACAACTCTTGCTCCTTTATTAGCTCTAGTGCCTTCCTAGGCAATGTCTCTAGAAGAATCAACATTATGAATTTCATTCAAATGATGTTTACTAAAGAAATTATGTATTCTACCCTAAGATGTAAAGAATTTTACTTTAGTCATTTAAACCATATTAAAGGTATAATTCTTCACTAGTTGAATTCACAGCTTATTTAGCAAATTGTATTACAGACATATATGAGATGTAATCAACAAATATTACTTTTATAATTTAAAAGTCTTTTTAATATAAACCACAACACACTACAGATAAAATTAATGAAAGTCATTTTTCCCAAAGTCTTCTAAAATTAAAATGTCAAAACAATAACAAAATCCCTAGGTTTTAGTAATAATACCCAACAAACACATTAATGAAATACAATACACATGTACATTCTAATGTGGAAGCCAATGTCGGAGAAGAGCCTTTAGAAGAATCAGGAGAAAGGCTGATGTCATACTTTAAGTAAGCTGAGAGGGAAACAGACACCACTTGCTTCATTAAACCTGTATTTTAGAAATATGGATCTGATTTTAGACTTTGTTGAGTATTATGTTAAAATTTCAGTGCAAGATCATAAAGCTATTTAAACTCCTAATTAAAAAATAATGGATAATAAGGAATAAGCCATAGATAATTTACGAAGCAGTTATCGAAACATAATTGTCTGTAAAACAATTACCAGGATAGAATCACAAGCCTGGCATGCATTTTGCTCAAGCCAGCCCTCTCCGGGAAGACAGGATAGCAATCTGACATCTGCACTCCCCTCTGCAGTTCTGAATAGTGTCACCCCAGTCTTTATCGTTTGCTATTTTTGCCCAACTCTCACTCCTTAAAAGTTTTTAGCAGTGACTTTTTTGTGTTTAAATTTTAATGTACATCATTTTACATAAGTTTGACATATAATCCTGAGTTGCCGACTTTGCAATTATTCGGGATACAAAAAGGTTTCCTGAACTTGGGAAAAATAGCAAGAAGAAAGGCGATGCTTGTGTACTGCCAGGAGGGTCTCCTGTGTGCAGAAGGGTTTATGTGGCTCTTGCTCCAAAAGGATGATTGTCTCTGAAATGTGTTTTTAATTACTTGATTTATTGTAAAGACATAATATTTAAAAATATATTCGTCGATTACAGAGAAAATATATAGGCCAAGAACAGAATATACTATTCTAACTTTTTAAAAGAATGTTTCTATACTTTGTATACACTGGAAGACAACTTTTCTGTTTCCTACAAATAATTATTTCTATCAAATAATACTATCTGGTTTAAGCTAGGCTCACAATATATTCTTAATTCCCATAGGCTTACAGCAGTAGGAGTAATTTAAATAATATAATTTTAACTGTGAAAAAATTTATAACTTATTTCGGTCATTTGGAACTTCTGTAATGTAGAGTGGATGGTCTGTAGTTCTATTTCCTCTTCCTTTCTTGATTATTGTGGTGTTCAGATATTTTTCTCGTTACGTTGGCTTCAAATGTTCTCTAAAATAGCATCAATTCCCTAGGGCTTGAGATCTTCAAAAATTATTTTGAGGTATAATTTTACCTTTTGTTTTATTCCAAAATGACTTTTTTTCCTCTTCCAGCCTTAATCAAGAGTCGTAAAAGAATTTTATTTTGTAGTTCTCAAAGCATCAGCAGTAAACCTAGAGACACTGATAGTAATAAATTGATTTTATTTTCTAAAAATGAAATTCTAAAAAATAAGAGAAGACCATATAAAACTAATATGTATATTTAATATATTTTCATTTATTATTTCATTTCTAGTAATTTCAATTTTAATAGTTCAAATGCACTGATAGCCAATATTTACAATATTGTACTGATTTTAATTAGAGTTAATTAAATGGACCACTGGTGACTTAAAAGACTACCCACAGTGTTATATTAAACATAAAAGTAAGATTCTAATTAGTATTAAATTTTTCATTCAAAATGGGTGTTGATAGTAATGAAATCATGAATAACTTAAAATTACTTGGTCATCTTACAAATAAACAAATGAAGGTTCTTGTGTGTATGTGACAGGGTTTCTCTTTATGGCCTTGGGTGTACAAAAACTTTCTCTTTAGACCAATCTGCTTTTTTTTTTAGCTGAGAGATCGTTTGCCTATGCCATCTAAGTGCTGGGACTAAAGGCATATGCCACCCCTACTGATCAGACAGATTTATTTTTAAAATGAAATAATTTTCTTTTATTTTACATACCAACAAAAATTTCCACTCCCTTATCTCCTGTTACATCTTCCCACCTTTCATCCACTCAACCTGCCCTCTCCTTCATTCCTCCCCTTCATTCCTCCTCTATCTCTGTTCAGAAAGGAGTATGACTCTCATGAAAGTCAACAAACCATAGCACTTCAAGTTGAGGCAGGACCAAGCTCCTCCCACTGCACCAAGGTTTACTTCTATAACCCGGCATGGGGAATATGTTACAGAAGGAGAGGTCTGGATCCACTAAGAGGCCCACAAACAGATCAAGCTATGGAACTGTCAGCTACATACAGAGAGAGCCTAGGTGGATTCCTTATAGCCTCCTAGTTGTCTATCCGGAGCCCATGAGCTCCCAGGATTTCAGGTCTACTGTCTCAGTGGGTTCACCTGTTATGACCTCGGCCCCCACCCCGCTCCTAGCTCAAATAATCCTTTCTCCTTCTCTTCATCACGACTCCTGAAGCTCCGCCCAGTGTTTGGCTGTGGATCTCTGCATCTGCTTCCATCAGAGACTGGGTAAAAGTTCTCTGATCATAGTTAGAATAGTCACCAATCTGATTACAGTAGATGGGCAGTTCAGAATCCCTCTCCACTGTTGCTAGTAGATATAGCTGGAATCATATTTAACGTGTAAATATTAAAATTATGCCCTTTCTCATAATAATCATAAATTACCTTAAAACTAAATGGAAATGGAGAAAATCTTTGGAAACAGGGAATAAGCCATTTAAAAAGTTTGTTCTTGAGCCTTAAACTTTTGCTAGCTTAACAAAATGATTCATTCAAACTGCAAAACATGGAACAAAAGTTCATGAAGCTTTTATAGACTAAGATTCTGCAACAGCACATAAGCAACTTATTGGTGAAAGGGGATATCATGTTTTAAATGTGAATGGCTCTCATAGGCTCAGATGTTTGAATACTTGGTACACTAGTTGGAGGAACTATTTGAGAAGGCTTATGAAGTGTGTTCTTGTTAGAGGAGGTGTCACTGGGGGAGATATATTTTTCAATCTAATTTTCACTACACCCTGCTGGTCATTTGAGATGTAAGAACTCAAACGTTAATTCTTCAATTTTTTTAACTACTTCATCCTGACTCTAACACTCCTGAATTGTAAGCCCCCTTAAACACATTCTTTCATAGTTTTTTTTTCTTTTTTTTTTCTTTTGGTCATGATGTTTTATCACAGCAATAGAAAAGTAATTAATACAGGGGACATGTTGTGATAGTCTGCACACTAAGTCAAGCTCTTTGCCTCTCAGAGTCAAATCTCTATAGACTATCTCAAGTTCCCTTGACACTCACTACTACCTTATGTTCTGAACTTGATTTTAACCAAAAGGCAGGCAAGAAATTCCACAGGCTTAATGTTTGGGATCTGCCCTTTGTGGAAAGGCTTTCAGAACTGGCACTTACTACTAAATAAAAAGAAATTGTATTTGAGACTTTAACTTACTTGAGGCAATTAATCCACAGACATCATTTTCAAGAGAATAACATTTTGTAAACCACGAACAGTTTTAAGAACTAAATAGTTTATTCCTAAGTCAATTGGTGGTGTTAGTAGCTTTGCTACTTATGTTGACCATCTGTTGTTAATTGACCATTTCAACGTCTGTAGGCATTTTTTTTTCTTATGAACAGGGTGTCAGAGAGCCGACATGATTTTGAAGTTACAACAAATGGCTTGATGTGGAAAGTGCTCATAGCTAGACAGAAATTAAAATTAATACAGTGGTTAAGTATATGAATGTAATAGAATTCTGAGATTGAAGAATGTGTTATTTTGGGAGAAGCATTAAAAAGTATTGCCTTGAATGACTGTCAAGGAAGTCCAAATTTTTAAAGAAACATCTCAAGTAAGAGCTGTTTGGGGGTAAAGAGAACTCTTCAGCAAGAGTCCCAAATGATTCTGGTTTTCTTCCAACTGAAAAAGACAAGTGAGATGACTCACTACAATGTCCTTTTCAAAGATCTGCCCAAACTCAATGCCAAAAATTTATATTTGAGCTACAGAGAAACACCACATTGGACAGACTTTTGCATCTGAAAAGTTATTTATAGGCTGTGATATCTGTATGGTTTAGGTACACTTTGGGGTTCAGTTGTAGAAAAACTGTCTTCTGCAGATATTTATTGATTTCCACAGGATGAGGTACAACTTAAGAATTTTCTACAAAAGAAATTTTGTGTTAGTCTTGATTTTATGGAAAAGACGATAATGATAGCCCCCAACTTCTTGTGCATTACTATGCTTGGTTTCCAAGATTTCATAGAACATCCAGATCTAAAAAGACCACTGAAAACTCTTTTAGATCGACTCAAGCACAATGTTCATGCACATACATGCAGGTATGCATGAGAGTTAGCATTTGTGTAAAGGACAATTAATGAACAGGAGCTATATTTTCAAAATTCTTTCTATTAAAGCGTAACAGACAAGTTGTATATTTTATAAGTGAAAGTGTTATAGTGAAGTATGTCTGTCCATGAAGTCAAGATCATCAGCATTCAAAAGTTACATCTCAGAATTATTAGCTCAGAAAGTGAAATAAACTTCATTTCATTTTCACCAACAAGACTCGTATCAGTGTTTTCTAAAATTCTGTTTATATAAAGATTAAAAAATAAATCCTGCCCTATTCAATGACACTTGTAAACATGTATCAGATTTGTATTATAAAAATCAACAATAATAAATGTTCATGACCCAGAGAAGGAACCAGTTCGACATGCAATCAGCAATATCAGCATTAATCAGTCAAAGCTGCATACTAAACAAATAAATTGGAGAAATCTAGGAAAGTGATAGAACACGAACACATCAGGACCAGATTTCAGGTACTCAGAGGCCACAAGCATACCGTACAGTGATGGTCATAGTAGCTGGCACACACATCAGGACCAGATTTCAGGTACTCGGAGGCCGCTAGCATACAAAGCAGTAATGGTCATGGTAGCTGTCACTGAGGAACTCCCTGAAATATTCCAGGCAAGCAGATAATTTAAAGCAGATGTCTTCTTTTTTCATGTAATGTTTACTGAATTTGTTCTTTTACAGCTTCATATGTATGTTTTATGTACCTAGCTGAGCTTTTATTCACAAACAAAATGTCTTCCCAAAAATGTCATATTTAGCCATTTCTATTTTTTGTGGCATATTTTTAGTAGCATATTATTTTTCACATGTTTTTATTGTGTGCTTGAATGAACCACAGATCAGAATTCACAGATAGAAATATAGTAAATAACTGTCATGCTGTAACACTATCCACAAGTACAGAGAACAACATAGCTAAATTCATTGATTAAGTATATTAGCAAAACAAGGTTTCAAAGTTGCATTTGACATTTTCTTCAACTTCCAGACTAGCTGAGTGTATTCAATGATGGCTAAATAAGTTTACCCAAAGAGAGCCAATAACTGGATTAATGTCAGCTTTGATAGGCTCCTCTAGTCTAATAAGGCAGCCTCTGCACCCTGACTTTGATATTCCATTTCTTTTTATTGGAGAGATGAATTATACTGAGAATGCATGGTCATGAAATTTTTACCATGGTACAGAATTGCTTTTCCTTTCTTCCTGCCTCTATGTTTCCTATTCAGTTTGATTACTCAATGCCTTTTTTCTCTTTGTGTGTCTGACAAATGTGTATTCATTATTCAAAGTAAAAGTCAACCAATTCTTTTTAAAAACTATGTCCCATGAGCCTTATGCACATATAGATATGTATATACACATAGGCATCTATATGTGTATGCACACATGTCCCTTTCTCCTATGACAACTGCTGTGTCTCTGACTTTACAGACTTATGCCTTTCTCCTGTCACCTTCAATCACCAGTTCCAATAAATTCTTCAGGATCTGAAGCTTTTTTGTCAGTTAGTGTATTTCTTCAGCCTGCTTCATTACTCTGAATTCCCATTGATGCCCCTAACTCCCTGTCTTTAACCAGTACTCCATATCATGGTATTTGTTTAAATGACATTCCCCTCATAGTCATTTTCTGATCATTTATACCAAATCACATTTCATTTTCTTATTTGATTCATGGCTGTTCTCTGTTTTATTTCAACATACGTTCAAGGATTTGTAATTATTTTCACATAACTATTGTTTAATATTTGTCTCATGAGTGTACTTTAAAAAAGGTGAGAATAGTGAGTGCATTGATTTTGATCACCAAATAATAAATAAGAAGTATTTATCTTATACTTATGTATCTGTCACTTCTAAACTAAAGGATGAACACAAAAAATATTCCAGGAATGCTCCATAACTCTATCTAGCACATATACCACATATGAGGATAATTTAAGAAATTGATCATTTTCCTCATTTGTTATTTTATTCTTCTCATCATTGAAGAACTTTACTAAGCAGGATATTTTCCAACACAGATATTTATCTCTTAGTTTCTTAAACCTGCAAATCATATTCTTCACCATAAAGGAAAAAAAACAATATATGTAGGAAACAGAAAATTAGAAGGACTGGCTTTTTCAGGAAGAACCAGAGTAATTCCCCAAATCCTAAAGATCCTTCCACAGATATCCTCACAGAGGGGTGACTACAGAGATTTCACAGGAAAGCAGTGTTTCAGGGTTTGAAGAAGGCAAGGTACTAGGAAAAAAATGTTCCTGGTGGCCTCTCCCTGCTGGAGTATCTAGGCAAGAGCATCCTTGCAGTCAGTATGGTTTGCCTCCCTCATAGTCTACAATTGATTTACTGAAACTGCTATAGCACATTTAAAAAGGAACCATTGATTACATAATATCTTGTTTTAGAATCAATAGAAGACCAATACAGGGAAGTACTATTATTAGAAAAGTTGATGAAATAAAGTTTTATAAAAATTGATTTTTGTCAGACAAAAAGGCATTGAAATGCATAAAGTTAAATTGACAATATTGCATAAAACACGTATATTTAAAACAATATTGTACCCGAGTAAGAGATGTCTTGTGTTGGCAGAAATACTGGTATAGTATCTTTGGTTCTGACAAGACGAGGATTGTGAGTCATGAGATCTGCGAGACACCTCTGAAGGCAGCTAATGGAACTTTGGCTTACATTTCTCAAAACTTGACACATTCCACTGTTCATGAGACATTGTAGCTGCTGTACAATTCATCATCGCACCATAACACAATTAAACAAACCAATAAAATGATAGCATCATGAAGGACTGCTTATGATTCATAATTGTACAAAATACATAAGTACAGGTAGTTATAATCTGAAATATTTCACTCATTTTAAATCTGTGACAATTATCTGGAATTGTGTAAAAAAGATTCATGTCTAAGCAAATTATGTAAAGAAAGCCAAAGCAATGTTATGAAATTTCTGCCATTAAATTTGACTTGATTTCCTGTTGAGATGACTATTAGTTCTATACCATATAGGAAGTAAAAATCCTTCCTTGCAAAATTTTCTTGATTATATAATTGCCTGAATATATACCAATCAGTTTTCCCAACATGTTACTTCTTGCTAATAATGTCTTTCCTCCGACCTCCAGAAGAACATCTTTGTTACTTTCCATTTATTGGACTGATACAGTAACAGGATGTTTTTGTTCATAAACTAAATTGAGGCTCATTAAATTAATGTTCTTGCACTGAATGAAACAAAATATTGCTGATTTTGAGAGACAGTTTTCTTTGAGGATCAACCTTGATAAGAAGCAACTTGCAACAGTTGTGGAAATTATTTGATATCATGAATAAGAATGTATCATGTGTACCATATATCTTAAGCCCACTCAAATATATTTGTAATCAGCAAATGACAGTGTGTAGAATTAAAAATAAAATAGTAAGAATAGTTTATGATAATGAAAATCTAGATTCTTTTAATGTACATTTATTTTTTTTACTATGAATGGCTTGCAAACTGAAGAATTTAGAATAAATTAGAGCTAAAGAAAAATGTAATAGAAAGTCCCAAACTGTTACACTTTTAGGACATGTCATTGTGACGATGGTTCTGCTTTTATGTAAATCTGACTCTATGACCTGGTTTCTTTTTTTCTTTTTTTTTTTTTCGAGACAGGGTTTCTCTGTAGCTTTGGTGCCTGTCCTGGAACTAGCTCTTGTAGACCAGGCTGGCCTCGAACTCACAAAGATCCGCCCGCCTCTGCCTCCCGAGTGCTGGGATTAAAGGCGTGCACCACCACCGCCCGGCTTATGACCTGGTTTCTTACACAGCAAGTAAATGAAGAGTAAAGGACCTGAAGACTGAAACTACAGTATTTTGTAAGCTAATTTTATATATGCCTTTTCATCAATTTGCTATGATGTGGGATTTCCCTCTGTATGCTGTGATACAGTTAGTGAATAAAGAACTGCTTTGAGCCTATAGCAGAGCAGGGCAGGATGGAGCAGAGCCAGGTAGGAAAAACAAAGCTGAACGCTGGGAGAAAAAAGGTGGAGTCAGAGAGAAGCCATGTAGCTTGCTGGAATCAAATGCTGGGCAGTTACCCGGTAACCTACAGTCACGTGGTGATACACAGATTAATGGAGATATGTTAAATTAATATGTAAGAGTTAGCCAATGACTTTTTGGAGTTGATCTTGTATCCTACCACGTTACTAAAGGTGTTTATCAGCTGTAGGAGTTCTTTGGTAGAGTTTTTGGGGTCTCTTATGTACACTATCATATCGTCAGCAAATAACGAAAGTTTAACTTCATCCTTTCCAATTCGAATCCCCTTGATCTCCTTATGTTGTCTTATTGCTATTGCTAGAACTTCAAGCACTATATTGAAGAGGTATGGAGAGAGTGGACAGCCTTGTCGTGTTCCTGATTTTAGTGGAAAGGCTTTGAGTTTCTCTCCATTCAATTTGATGTTAGCTGTCGGCTTGGTGTATATTGCTTTTATTATATTTAGGTATGATCCTTGTATCCCCAGTCTCTCCAACACCTTTTTCATAAATGGATGTTGAATTTTGTCAAATGCTTTTTCAGCATCCAATGAAATGATCATATGGTTTTTTTCTTTCAGTTTATTTATATGATGGATTACATTGATAGATTTGCGTATGTTGAACCAGCCCTGCAACTCTGGGATGAAGCCTACTTGATCATAATGGATAATTTTTCTAATGTGTTCTTGGATTCGGTTTGCTAGTATTTTATTGAGAATTTTCGCATCGATGTTCATGAGTGAGATTGGCCTGTAATTCTCTTTCTTGGTTGTGTTTTTGTGTGGTTTTGGTATTAGGGTGACTGTAGCTTCATAAAAGGAGTTTGGCAGTGACTCTTCTGTTTCTATATTGTGGAATACATTAAGGAGTATAGGTATTAGCTCTTCCTGGAAGTTCTGGTAGAATTCTGCATTGAAACCATCTGGACCTGGGCTTTTTTTCGTAGGGAGATTTTTGATAACAGCTTCTAATTCTTCACGACTAACAGGTCTATTTAGATTGTTCACCTGTTCTTGGTTCAACTTTGGTATATGGGACTTATCTAAACAAATGTCCATTTCTTTTACATTTTCCAACTTTGTGGCATATAAACTTTCGTAGTAAGATCTAATGATTCCCCTAATTTCCTTTGTGTCTGTGGTTATGTCCCCCTTTTCATTTCCAATCCTATCTGCAAGTTCTCTCTCTGCCGTTTGATTAGTTTGGATAGGGGTTTGTCAATCTTGTTGATTTTCTCCAAGAACCAGCTTTTTGTTTCATTGATTCTTTGGATTGTTTTCTGTGTTTCTATTTTGTTGATTTCAACCCTCAGTTTGATTATTTCCAGTCTTCTACTCCTCCTGGGTAAATCAGCTTCTTTTTGTTCTAGAGCTTTTAAGTGTGCTGTTAAGTCTCCAATGTGTGCTTTCTCCGTTTTCTTTAATTGGGCACTGAGTGCTATGAACTTTCCTCTTAGCACTGCTTTCATAGTGTCCCATAGGTTTGAATACGTTGTGTCTTTATTTTCATTAAATTCAGGAAGACTTTTATTTCTTTCTTTTTTTCTCCCTTGACCCAGGGGTGATTTAGTAGTTGACTGTTCAACTTCCATGAGTTTGTTGGCTTCCTGGGGATGGCACAGTTGTTGAATGCTAACTTTAATCCATGGTGGTCTGACAAGACACAGGTGGTTACTATATTTTTTTGTATCTGTGGAAGTTTGCTTTGTTACCCAGTATGTGGTCAATTTTTGAGAAGGTTCCATGAGCTGCAGAGAAGAAGGTATATTCTTTCCTATTTGGGTGGAATGTTCTATAGATGTCTGTTCAGTCCATTTGATTCAATACCTCCAATAATTCTCTTATTTCTCTGTTAGGTTTCTTTCTGATTGACCTGTCCATTGGTGTGAGAGCTGTATTGAAGTCTCCTACTATTAGTGTGTGTGGTTTGATGACTGCCTTGAGTTCTAGAAGTGTTTCTTTTACATAAGTAGGAGGCTTTATATTAGGGGCATAAATATTCAGGATTAAGACTTTCTCCTGATGAATTGTTCCTGTTATGAGTATAAAATGTCCAAAAAATCAGTGGCCCTCCTATACACAAAGGATAAAGAAGCAGAGAGGGAAATCAGAGAAACATCACCTTTCACAATAGCCACAAATAGCATAAAATATCTTGGGGTTACTCTAACCAAGGATGTGAAAGACCTATTTGACAAGAATTTTAAGCCTTTGAAGAAAGAAATTGAGGAGGATACCAGAAAATGGAAAGACCTCCCCTGCTCTTGGATTGGGAGAATCAACATAGTAAAAATGGCAATTCTACCAAAAGCAATCTATAGATTCAATGCAATTCCCATCAAAATCACATCAAACTTCTTCACAGACCTTGAGAGAACAATAATCAAGTTTATATGGCAAAACAAAAAACCCAGGCTAGCCAAAACAATCTTATACAATAAAGGAACTTCTGGAGGCATTACCATCCCTGACTTCAAACTCTATTACATAGCTACAGTATTGAAAACAGCTTGGTATTGGCATAAGAACAGAGAAGTCGACCTATGAAATCGAATAGAAGACCCGGATACTAACCCACAAACCTATGAACACCTAATTTTCGACAAGAGAGCTAAAGGTATACAATGGAAGAAGGAAAGCATCTTTAACAAATGGTGCTGGCATAACTTGATGTCAACCTGTAGAAGAATGAAAGTAGATCCATATCTATCACCATGCACAAAACTCAAGTCCAAATGGATTAAAGACATCAACACTGTCCACTTTGAACCTGATAGAAGAGAAAGTGGGAAGTAGTCTACAAGATATAGGCACAGGAGGCCACTTCCTAAGTAGGACCCCAGTAGCACAGACAATAAGAGAAACAATGAATAAATGGGATCTACTGAAACTGGGAAGCTTCTGTAAAGCAAAGGACACTGTCAGTAAGACAAAAAGGCTGCCTTCGGACTGGGAGAAGATCTTCACCAACCCCTCAACAGACAAAGGTCTGATCTCCAAAATATACAAAGAACTCAAGAAACTAGGCACTAAAACTCTAATTAACCCAATTAAAAAATGGGGTGCTGATCTGAACAGAGAATTCTCAACAGAAGAACTCCGAATGGCCAGAAGACACTTAAGGTCATGCTCAACATCCTTAGCGATCAGGGAAATGCAAATCAAAACCACTTTGAGATACCATCTTATACCTGTCAGAATAGCTAAAGTCAAAAACACCATTGATAGCCTATGCTGGAGAGGATGTGGAATGAGGGGAACACTCATCCATTGTTGGTGGGAATGCAAACTTGTGCAGTCAATGTGGAAATCAGTGTGGCGCTTTCTCAGGAAACTGGCAGTCAACCTCCCTCAGGACCCAGCAATTCCACTCTTGGGAATATACCCAAGAGATGCCCTCTCATACTACAAAAGTATTTGTTCAACTATGTTCATAGCTGTACTATTTGTAATAGCCAGAACATGGAAACAACCTAGGTGCCCCTCAATAGAAGAATGGTTAAAGAAGGTGTGGAACATATATACATTAGAGTTTTACTCAGCGGTAAAGAACAGTGACATCTTGAATTTTGCATGCAAATGGATGGAAATAGAAAACGCTTTACTGAGTGAGATAACCCAGACCCAAAAAGAGGAATATGGTATGTACTCACTCATAAGTGGATTCTAGCCATAGTTAAAGGTCTTTGAGTCTATAATTTGTGATCCTAGAGAAGCTAGATAAGAAGGTGAACCTGAAGAAAATTTATATAGTTATCCTCCTGGATAATACAACTAGGCAAGATTGCCAAGCAAACTCGGGTGCATGGGTGGAAGTAAGGGAAGATGGTTAGGGAGAGGGGAGAGGGCAAGAATTGGGGATGGCTTGGGGGAATGGGAGGGGGGAGGGAGGAAGGATGGTTATGGGAGCAGGGAAGTTTATATCGCAACTAAGAGAGCCATTCTAGGGTTTGCAAGAGACTTGATTCTGGAGGGGTTCCCAGTAAAAATTAAATAAAAAAATAAATAAATAAAAAGAAAAATAAAAGAAAAAGAAAAAGAAAACGCTTTACTGAGTCAGGTAAGCCAGACCCAAAAAGAGGAATAAGGTATGTATTCACTCATAAGTGGATTCTAGCCATAATTAAAGGTCTTTGAGCCTATTATTCGTGATCCTAGAGAAGCTAAATAAGAAGGTGAACCTGAAGAAAATGCAGGTAGTTTTCCTCCTGGAGATTGGAAATAGACAAGAGTTCCAGGTTACCACGGGTGCATGGGGGGGGGGTGGGAGGGTAGTTGGAAGGGAGAGTGTTAGAGAGAAGGGAGCAGGGGAGGAATGGGAAATGCTTGGGGGACTGGGAGCGGGGGAGGGAGGAAGGATAGATATGGGTTCAGGGAAGAATATATCTCAACTATGGAAGTCAGTTTAGGGTTTACTATTGACTTGACTGTAAATGGGATCCCAGGTCCAAGGAGAGATCCCCAGATTGTTATCTGGAAAGAGGAGGGTGCCTGAACTGGCCTTGGCCCATAACCATACTGATGAATATTTTGCTTATCATCATAGATCCTTCATCTGGCAATGGATGGAGATAGGGACGGGGACCCACGTTGGAACACTGGACTTAACTCCCTAGGTCCAAGCGAGAAGCAGAAGGAAGAAGAACGTGAGCAGGGAGGGCAAGATCAGAGGGAACCTTCATTCGGCGATGAATGGCGATGCAGACGAAGACCCACATTGGAGCACCAGACTGAGCCCCCCAAGGTCCAAATGAGGAGCAGAAGGAGGAAGAACATGAAAAAGAAAATCAGAACCGCAAGGGGAGCGATCACCCACTGATACAAGGGGACTGATCTAATGAGAGTTCACCAAGGCCAGTTGACTGAGACTGAAGGAGCGCTTGATCCAACCAGATTCTCTGGAGGAGGATGGATTCCCTGAATGTGGCTGACCCGAAGTCTTTCTAAAAAGCCATTGACAATGACTCTGGGACTTGTTTCCTCTGCATATTCTGGATTTTTGGGGATCCAGTCTATTTGGATACTCACCTTCCTGGAATTGGAGGGAGCGGGGAGGAACTTGAGCTACCCACAGGTCAGGAAACCCGGACTGCTCTTAGGGATGGAGAGGGAAGAGGAGAGGGAGTTGGGGGAGTGGAAGGGTGTTGGGAGGAGGGGCGAAAATGGAAACTTTTATATTTTAATAAACTTTGAAAAAAAAGAAATACAGAAAATAGATAGCAATCAATATATTTCTATTGAATAGATAATCTTCAAATATTTCAAAACCTATAGAATATGGCATTTAATATGTTTTAAGAACATAGGAGTTTTCATGACAATGAGACACATCTGCTTCTGGCATCACTAATCTACTTCAAGAGGAAGATGGGCATCAAAGAAGCTCCTCATTGAGTTTTTGTAGCCATTTCAGCCAAAAACTGCTCTTGCCTGAACTGCTTGATGTTATGCTGTATGAACTGGACATGCAGGACCCACAGGAAAATGACTGCTGAACTTGTCTAAAGGTGAGACGGTCCTTTGGGGTTTTTGCTTCATGAAAGAATCTGCAAGACATCCTGCAGGATACAGAAGAAAGTGACTGACAGACTGCCAATAGGAAAACCTGTCTTTAAAATTCCCTGCTTCGTGGTAAAGTCTGCTGGATACTGTGGGCCTGTTGACTATAGATAGGTGATTCAATAATACAGAAGAACTTTGGGTGACTGTTCATGAAGCAAGCTTTCTCTGTCAATTTTATGGTTTTAGAAGTTGCTTGTAATGCACTTCCTGTTTACTTAGGCAATATTATATTCTTCTGGGGTCTTTGATGGAGTTTAAGAAAAGAAAATTATAATTATACTTTTCCTTATTTATGATAAAAGAGAAAGTAGATATAAATATTGTAACAATAATTCTTGCTTGATACCTGTTTTGTTATATGTAATTTTACTACATATAACATATAATTTTTCCTTTTTGTTTAGACAGAAAAGGGAAGGTGATGTGGGATTCCCCTCTGTGTACAATTGGCTAATAAAGAAGCTGCTTTCAGCCAATGGCTTAACAGAATATAGCCAGGCCATAAGAGATTTATAGAGAGAGATAGTAGGTGGAGTCAGAGAGAAGCCATGTTGTCACCCACAGGAGACAGACACCTTTACAGGAGTCCACTGGATTCTTGCCAGTAAGTCACAGTCTTGTGGAGATACACAGATTAATAGAAATGGGTTAATTAAAAATTATTCGTGATCCTAGAGAAGCTAAATAAGAAGGTGAACCTGAAGAAAAGCATGTAGTTATCCTCCTGGAGATTGGAAATAGACAAGAGTGCCAGGTAATTTCGGGCGCATGGGGTGGGGGAGTTGTTGGAAGGGGAGAGAGTTAGAGAGAAGGGAGTAGGGGAAGAATGGGGAAAGCTTGTGGGATTGGGATGAGGGGGAAGGAGGAAGGATGGATATGGAATCAGGGAAGTATATATCTCAACTAAGGGAGTCATTTTAGGGTTTACAAGAGACTTGATTATAAAGGGGATCCCAGGTCCAAGGAGAGATCCCCAGATTGTTCTCTGGACAGAGGAGAGGGTGCCTGAACCAGCCTTGGCCCATAACCATGCTGATGAATATCTTGCATATCACCATAGAACCTTCATCTGGCGATGGATGGAGATAGAGACTGAGACCCACATTGGAACACTGGACTTAACTCCCTAGGTCCAAATGAGAAGCAGAAGGAAAGAGAACGTGAGCAAAGAAGGCAAGACCAGAGCGAACCTTTACCCGTTGATGGATGGAGATTGAGGCAGAGACCCACATTGGAGCACTGGACTAAGCCCCCAAGGTCTAAATGAGGAGCAGAAGGAGGCAGAACATGAACAAGAAAGGCAGGACCATGAGGAGTGCGTTCACCCACTGATACAAGGGGACTGATCTAATGAGAGTTCACCAAGGCCAGCTGGACTGGGACTGAACGAGCTCGTGATCCAACCAGATTCTCTGAATGAGTCCGGATTCTCTGAATGTGGCTGGCACGGGGTCTTTCTGAAAAGCCATTGACAATGACACTGGGACTTGTTTCCTCTGCATATACTGGATTTCTGGGATCCAGTCTGTTTGGATGCTCACCTTCCTGGACCTGGAGGGAGGGGGGAGTAACTTGAACTTCCCACAGGGCAGAAAACCCTGACTGCTCTTAGGGATGGAGAGGGAGGAGGAGAGGGTGTGGGGGGAGTGGGAGGGTGTTGGGTGTTGGGAGGAGGGGAGGAAATGGAAGCTTTTATAAATTAATAAACTTTATAAAAAACATGCTACTTAAACCACAGGAACAAATAAATCTGCAAAAAATTTCAGTGGCCCCAGCTACACCAATTTGGACAATGAAATAAAGCAATATTTGGTTATAACCCCCCCCAAAAAAAAGTTATGAGAGTTAGCCAGAAATATATTTAAGCTATTGGTCAAACAACATTGCAGTTAATACATATTCTGTGTGATTGTTCCGATGGGAGTCTGGGTAGCTGGGAATTGAATAAGAAGTCTCACCCAACAGACTTCCTTCATTGATGAACAATGGTGTGGATGTGTGAGTCAAATAAATCCTTCCCTCCCCCCTCCAAGAAAAAGAGTTAGCCAATAAGAAACAGAAGCTAATGGGCCAAATAGTGATTTATTAATATAGTTTCTGTGTGATTATTTCAGTTTTGGGTGGCCAGGACAAACAAGCAGCCTGCTACTACAATGCTATAACTTTCTAAATACCCTTACCAATGTAGAAGAGTTTACCTAAGGGAAAAGATGCTCGAGATAGGCATGTCAGAATAACCATGGATTCTGGCTGTAACATGGTTCTATCTTTGCCTTAAATAGATGCTACTAAGCATGTTTGTTTTTCCCATTTTTATTCTCTGAAATGTTAGAAAAGAAATATTTATAAGTAATATTTTCGTTACTATCAAAGAGAAATATCATATTCATAAATATTTTGTTAGGCTAAAGTATGTATATATGCACCAAACATAAAGCTTTAGTATATTAAATGCTAAATATTTCCATGCTTTTGAAAATTAAGAACTCAGTTTTAGCTTGGAAAGAGAAAAATGAACTAAGTTCAAATCCTATTGCTCAGTTATTAATTCCTTTAACAAAATACACCAAACGAAACTTTAAGAAGAAAAGTTTATACGGCTCACTGATATCAAGGCTCTTGTCCAAGAGCTAATAAACATTGCCTGGAGTCTCTAAAGGATGAGCAGTATAACAACTGGGATGGGTGATGAAATTAACCACTCGCCCTTCGGGCAGGAGGCAAAAGAGAGAGAAGGCTTCAAGGGTACACTTAGAAATCATGCCCCTGTGATCAAGAGAACTTTTATTAATCCCTGTCAGTTGTATCAGCAAGAGCACCAAACATTCAAACAAAAAACTTCAGGTGAAAACTCTACATAAAATCAAAGAATCTGGGTATGTGTCAAAATTATTTTTCAAAGATGAGAAAAACTGCCTTCACATTCCTATGTATTTTCTTTAGTAAATAATCAGTTCACGTTTGATCAAATTATAACATGTACGGGGTAAAATGATATTCTGCATACTTATCTTACTACTAATTTATCCTCTGTTATAAAATAATCACTCAATGATTTGATTTCCTTGGATGTACAGCAAACTTGTAGAAATGTAAACACTTAAAAAGCAGAAGTTTGTGGGTTTTGTTCAGTTATCAATGAAAGTAATTGATTATTTTATAGTTGTATATATAATTAGTAATTCTGGGGTTATTGTTGGCCTTTCCCATGTAACAGGAGAATTCAAGTCAGTACAATATCAAACTAATAACTTTCAACTGACTTGCATTATCATTTAAATCATCTAGAGTCACATAAAATTTCCTCTAAAATCGTATTAGTTATATAGTCTATGTTCTCTAAAATGTACTCAATTTACTTTATGCTTTTCCAATATTCTTAAAATTGAGCTGATAATTCATTTGCCTCAATTGGCATTTTAAAAGTCAATTACATTGTTGGTATTTAATGTCTGCCCTGTAGTTCTTGGAACAATACATAACCACTACTTCTGAGAGCCATTATCTGTGTCAGTGGTTCTTCCATTCGCAGACTAAGATGTTCATGTGTCACTAGTGTCCTGCCAGTTCTTACATAGTTTTCAATGTTTATTACTATATGAATGCAGTGACTTACAGGGTACTAATTTTCCTACTGCTGGTTTAACAAGGAAGGTATTTAATCCCAGTAGTGAAATTTATTTCAAGATAGCTATATCAGAAAAATAAAATTATCTCAAAAAGTGGAAGACTTGATATGGGGCATTACCACATATTATATTGTTCAATTCAAAATCCTAAATACAATAAATTGAAAATTCTGACACACTGAAGGATGCATGTGTTTTAGAGACATTTACTGTCTGGTATTCACAGTTGAGATTAGGGAAATCCACTGGGATTCTTTATTCCTTGAAGATTTGCAGCTGTCACTTAAAGGTGGAATCATAATCATCTATGAGACTAGATGCCCTTTCTTAAAGGAGAGTAGTCATGGAGATGACTGTTGCTATGCACGTGAGCAGGGGTACCTTTCTCCGGTGGCTGTGATGAACAGTGCACCTTCATCACCTACCGAACACCAGAAGGTTATTTGCATTTCTACTGTGTAAGAAACAGGCATTTTAGTGCTTCTAAACTGGATTTAACCTAGATTGTGATCATTCACCATTGTCACATATGGTTAAATTTGTTTTTATTCATGAACTGAAAATTGTATCAAACTAGCTTCAGCATAGACATATATGTTTTATTTTTATTTTTGTAACATATGGTAATATAGGAGTCCATAATTCTCTACTAACCATACTTAGAGTTGTGCTGGTAAACGCTACTGTCATGCTAATCATTGATGCCAAGGAACATGAATCTGTGTCTCCTCAGAGTATTCTTACTTTTTCTATTATCACAGTGAAAGGTTGTTTAGTGGCTGCTCTGCCAGTCAGGATTCATGAGTGATAGCAACATTAGAAGGCCCCAGTCAAAGTTAATAAGAGGGAAAAAAACCTGTTGAAATATTTATATGGTTGTCACATTATAATCTTGTTTGTCCTAACTGGTACAAATGTATTGCTTAAGGAGATATGTACATGTTTCCAAAAAGAAAATCCTTTCCAATGAAAGTTTTCCCATTGTCTCCTACTGCTGCTAAATTCACTATGTATTTTAATGTCTTTTAAAGTGTGAAAATCATTCCAGATTCATGGTATATGTTCCTGCAATATACAAACACATGGAGAATTTACTTGTAAATTATAAATCAAATAACTAAGATAAATATTAGGCATTGTTTTTTAATATTTAATACTTCCTAGTGTTTATCTCTATCATATTGCATTATATGCAACACTGATAGCATATTAATTTGGTATATAAAACATGCTTTGGGGGCTTTATGTTGCTTTTTTTCTTTGCTTTTTCTTCTTTCTCGGTGTTTTTTTTTTAATATTTCCTTCTTAGCTGCCCTCCCTTCCTTTTCCTCCTTGCTGTCTACTTCCCTCCATTTCTTCTTCCCTCTTTCCCTACTTCCTCTCTCATCCCTTCATTGTTTACTTCCTAAAGTTAGATATGGTATTTTCTGTGCTCCTTAAAGAATGGAATATGAAACTTATGTTTAAGCAGCATTTTCATGTCTCTCCTGGAGCATACCTAAATGCTAACTGCTCCTATAATAATAGCGTTCCACTGTTATTATGGGTGCCATTTTGTGTATAAAGCAAACTCAGTGAAGCCATTACCTCAGCAGGTAACTGTACATCAGTGACAAACTTCAAAGTGGTCCAACTTGACTTTGCCCAAACAAGTATGAATACCAAGATGTGATTTTGCAAAAAGTATGAGGTCATTCTTTGAGACATACAGCAGCTATTGTGCTACCACAAATGCTTTTTTGTTCTCAGCAGAAAACTTGACTCTAAGTGGAAGCTCACTCAGGCAAACTCGAATGCACACATTCCAATACACCAAAGCAATTTCTCTGTCACTAACCCTGAAAAATCACTCTATTGCTATTTTCTAGAAGTGCCTTTGATAGTATATGCATAATGACAGTGTCATAAAGTTATGCAATATACAAGGTTGTCCCATTCACAATAACACATTAAGACTTTTCATGCTGATCATCTGTCACGTAAGGCATTCCATTGCCCAGTGCTCACTGTTTTAAAGCCTGTAATAGAAAACCATGTGGATGTTTTAAAATAAGAGTGAAAAGGAAATGGGGCTATAGCTCAGCATGATGCTTTTATCTAGTCTCTTAATGTTTGCGTGTGAAGGATTACAAAAAGAATGAATGGGCATGTATTTATATGCAGCCTCATATTTTCAGCATATTGTATTTCTAACCATGCTTGTTATTGTCATTGTGATTGTGTCTAGATTTAATGTCAGTGTCTGCAATGGCACCCAGTTCATTCTGACTTGAACACCAGTCTGTGCGATGGCTGAGAGTCCTATATGTAAGAAAACAAAATGGCATAAAAGACAAATCTAAAATGTCCATAGAAATACTTATTGATTATTAGAGTACTTAAAAAGTTGAAGAAGGTCTGTGCAAAGATCAAAAGAACACATTAAGAATGGCATGCTATGTTGTTGTGGCATGGATTATAGGCATAGCTGAACTAGGTCTGGCTGAACTCGAGGAAGAAAGTTAAGACGCCAAAGGAGAGAAGCAAGGAAGATTTGCAAGAGGGAAAAGAAAATAACTAAAATATGTTATATGAAAATTATAAACATGTTTTTAAATCCAAAATAATAATAAATATTAAAATTATATTCATTAGGCATTTTAGGAAGCTAGCTATTCCCTCTCACTGGTTTCTCACAGCATCCTTAACAAAATAAAGCAAGTACAGATTAACTTTAAGAAAATTTTTAAATCTCTTCAATTCTAATTTGAGGTTTTTCGTTCAGGACAATAATCTCACATTTCTTCAATAACTTTATGCATGACTGAGAGTTTCTAATATTGAACATTATAATTCAATAAAGTTTTTTATCATCTGAATTTTTATGTAAAAGCCATCATTTCCTTAAAAGATAAGATGTTAGTTAATAACATTACTTAAAATTCTCTGGAAATTCATTTTCTGCTGTATTCAACAACTAGATTTCTTTATTAGTCTAACAACAATATTTTAGGATATTTCCATTCCAAATCATGGAAGGCTTTAAAAAGTTTCAGAGAAAAATGATACAAAAATGACTATTTTAAAATAGAAATGTAATTTGTTATTTAATGATTTATATTCTGATGGAGAGATATATTATAAACATGTATGAGTATATAGACGAAGGCTATGTACTTGACTATTTCTGTAACTTAGTGGTTTCCCAATAATAAAGGAAAGAAAAATATTAACAAGTACCAATTATATTTCTGGAAGACTAAAATGAGCATCCTGTATTTATTAATTTTCTACCCTCCTGTTAAACTTTGCAATTAGATGTAGAAGGTCATAGGAAGATGCAAGGCACATTTGTAGGAGCAATCAAATCATGCTTAAATGCTTCCGTGGTGTTATCTTTCTTTATGGAGACCTCTGCTAACCCGGCTTCAGTCAGGAGACAAACTGGCTGCTCTTCCTCATGTGATGCTTCCCCTCTGCCAGCCAGGCTGCAATGTGATGCTTACAGGATGTGATTCAGTGAGAAGTCCTTTGCCTTTTAAGCCAAATATCTTGATTTCACGGTGATGGCGAGGGACTTTGTGAACCATATTATGCAATGAAGAACTAACTCAAATATTCCTAAATCATTAACATAAGAATAACTAGATCAATATTAAACAATATAACTCTCTATGCTTTTAGAAAGATTAGCATTAGAATGGTTTTGAGACTTTATTTAAAAAGGGGGTTTATGAGCTTATGGGGTTTTATTTTTGTCACATATTTTGTATGAGTGAAGAGAATAAAAATAGGGGATAAGAAGATGCCTTAATGCTGGGGAGGTGTTTTCCAGGCAGGTATGAGTGTGAGGACTTGAGTAAAAGACTGTTCACACACACACACACACACACACACACACACACACAGACATATAAACACAAACAGACAGACAGACACACAGAGACACACAGACAGACACACACACACACACAGAGACACACACACACACACCACACACACACACACACACACACACCACACACCACAGAGACACACACACACACACACACACACACACACACACACACAAAGAATCAGAATACGAAGGTATGGTTTATATAGTGTGAGTGTTCTCTTCAACAGTTCATTGGATAGAATTTAATCTTATCGTGAGGAATTGACAGTGGAAAATTAACAAATATGGATTTAAGTAGAATGTTTTATGAGTAGTTAGGATTAGGTAAAGCAATAAGTCGCAGTTCATTAAACTTAATTTAGAAGATTCTAGAGCAGGAACAGAGGACACATACACATTTGAACACACATGCTTAAAAAGGCTCATGTATAATGTTATCTGGAGACACTAAAAAATAAGTACTAAGAATATTTTTTCCATAATGATTAAAAATACAATTTAGACATTGGTCTTCTGTTTAATACTCCTAGATTCAATTTTGAAGAAGATTTTGGCCTAATTTGTTGTTGGCAATTGTTAAATTACAAGCATCCACCTAATAATGGTAAGGATAGTTGAGATACACCACATAGATTGCTCTAACTGGAATCTGACTCTGTGGACTTCAGGTGACAGCACCAGGACCATTTCTCTCATGTAGACTTTGCTTTCAAGCAGTTCATTTGTCGGTCATTTAAGTATAAGGTACAGGATAGATGAGCGCATTGTATTTCATATTTCATCACTTGTAAAACTAGTGCAGATACGAATTTTAAAACGCCTCAAATATCAACTTCCCCCAAATCAGGTTTTCAAATATATATTTTCTCCTTTTTAAATTGACAGCTGAAAACAGCCCTAGATGAAATAAATGAATAGTAGGCATCCCTGTGGGAAGACAAAAGATACATATCTGCAACAAACTGATGATTTGGCTTTAATATTCTTTTCTAGCAGCTAGAAAATTGATGTCAAAAGCGATGACTTAAGACTATGTACTGGAAAGCTCAGACTAGGTTTTGACACATATTTTTCAGTGTCTAATTGGCTTGCATCCAACAACTTTATCCAGTAAGTAAGTATGTTTAGTTACCTCCAGATAGATTTTACAACTAATTTACCTTTTAATGGTTCACTGGAAAGCTAAAGTGCTTAAAATGCAACACTTTCCAGACCCTGGTGAATGATTAATAATATTTGCTATGAAAAATGTTTAGGCTAAAATTACAGAGGCCATTCTTTATGGTATATAAGCTTTTTTAAAGTTTCCAATCATTTTTTTAATTTTTCTTATTACAGAAACAAATATTTGAAGGTAAAACCAGATCAAAATGCTTCTGTTACTCTCATGGTAATGGATTAAATTTTATTAAAATTATTTTTAGGACTAAAATAAAATTTAAAACCAAGTAATATTATGGACTCAAAACAGAGAACATAAAGTTGGAAGGAGAAAATGTTGATGGGGATATAGAAAGAGTTGAGGGGTATAGGGTGTATTTGACACACATTATTTTCATGTAAATAATTTATGATTAGATTTTCAAAATATCCTCAGCTTAAAATAAACTGTAGGGTGTGTCTTAATTTCTGGTAGATCATTTTACTTAGCTAACATTTTATCCGATGTTTTTGGTTCTCTTTTAGTTTCGTATTGCTTTCCACAGTAATTACATCGGTCATGTTTCATAGGAATGGCCAGGATATATGGAAGGATGTTTGTTTAGGACACTTGAGGCTCAGTCTTCAAACCTTAGCACTAAGAGTCAAATCAATATCACTTCAGAAAAATAGCATTTATTGAATAAGTAGAATTTGTTAGAGGACAGACGGAATTGACATCAGTAGATACTTATAGAGCCTTCCTGTCGTTAAATTGTTTAGTATGCTAGATATAAGCACGATAATTATCATTCCTCAATCTAGGTTATGTATCAATATAACAATGCTTCTCAAAGCTTGCTTCTGGAATCCATAACCCCAATTTATTTACACTCAGAAATTAGTTACATATACAAAGCCGATAAGTTAGTATCTTTACCGAGAATACAGCCCTTAGATGATGACAGTGTATGTTAAAGCTTGAAATTATTATTTTATATGATACCTTTACAGATCATTGCATTTTATATCGTTCACATTTGTATAAATTAAATTACACAAGCATTTAAATACATGTGGGACCTTTGTTATTGCCCAACACCTAGACAGGGAGCTTCCTAAAAGCAAAGATTTGTGCTGTTAAACTTCAAATTTACCAAAGACCTGCATAGCTAGCATCACCTGCTATTTCATGTTTGTTCTACTGAATATTACTTTACTTTGTGACTTGATTTTAAAAGATGAGAACTTTCCTTGCTCACGATCTCCCTCCCTCTGCTTCTCATTTGGACCTAGGGAGTTAAGTCCAGTGTTCCAATATGTGTCTCTGTCTCTATCTCCATCCTTCGCCATATGAAAGTTCTGTGGTGACATGCAAAATATTCATCAGTATGGTTATGGGCCAAGGCCAGTTCAGGCACCCTCTCCTCTGCTGCCCAGGGAACAATCTGGGGACCTCTCCTCGGGCCTGGGAACCCTTCTAGAATCAAGTCTCTTGCAAACCCTAAAATGGCTCCCTTAGTTGAGATAAAAACTTCCCTGCTCCCATTACCATCCTTCCTCCCTCCCGCCTCCCATTCTCCCAAGCCTTCCCCAATCCTCCCCTTCTCCCCTCTCCCTAACCATCTCCCCTTACTTCCACTCCCCCCCCCACCCCGTGAACCCGAGTTTGCCTGGCAATCTTGTTTACTTCTAATATCCAGGAGGATATCTATATGATTTTCTTCAGGTTCACCTTATTTAGCTTCTCTAGGATCACGAATAATAGGCTCATAGACCTTTAACTATGGCTAGAATCCACTTATGAGTGAGTACATACCATATTCCTCTTTTTGGGTCTGGGTTACCTCACTCAGTAAAGCGTTTTCTATTTCCATCCATTTGAATGAAAAATTCAAGATGTCGTTGTTTTTTACCTCTGAGTAAAATTCTAATGTGTATATGTTCCACACCTGAGATCGTGAGCAAGGAAAGCAGAACCAGAGGGAACCTTCATCCGACGATGGATGGCGATAGAGACGGAGACCCACATTGGAGCACTGGACTGAGACCCCAAGGTTCAAATGAAGAGCAGAAGGAAGGAGAACATGAAAAGGGAAGTCAGGACCACGAAGGGTGCGTTCACCCACTGATACAAGGGGACTGATCTAATGAGAGCTCACCATGGCCAACTGGACTGGGACTGAACGAGCATGTGATCAAACCGGATTCTCTGAATGTGGCTGACATGGGGGCTGACTGAGAAGCCATTGACAATGGCACTGGGTCTTCTTTCGTCTGCATGGATTGGCTTTTTGGGATCCTGGTCTGTTTGGATGCTCACCTTCCTGGATCTGGAGGGAGGGGGGAGGAACTTGGATTTCCTACAGGGCAGGAAACCCTGACTGCTCTTGGGAATGGTGGTGGAGGAGCAGAGGGAGTGGGGGGAGTGGGAGGGTATTGGGAGGAGGGGAGGAAGTGGAAATTCTTTAAATAAATAAATAAATAAGGGAAAAAAATAAAGCTAAGAGAGGGAAAAAAAAGATGAGAACTTTAACAAATGCACAAATATTAAATGCTAATAATAAATACCATAGTCCAATGCTAAGGAGAAACAGCTTGCTTTCAAGTTTGGTTTTTTTAAGTATGTCTTGTGATTGTTTATCATTGATCTATTCAAATTTAATGTTACATTTACAATGTTTTAAAAGGCATTTTTAAATGCTTGTCATAGTTACGTCATTGTTTGTCACAGTTCCCATAAACTATATATATGTAGCTTTCTTTATATAGCAAACTGCTAAGTCACAAAGTACACGAAACTGTTGAAATGTTATCCAAGAAAAGCTCCAGTGTTGAATTAAGACATATTCACCAAACTTTACTGTCCTGGAAGCCAACAAGTTTCAGGGAACCTCCTGTTTTTCGTTCCCTGGAGATGGAATTACTCACACTTGTATGGATACCTGACTTGTTCTGAACTCCAAACTTAGGGTTGCAATACAAGAACTCTGAACCACCAAGACATTTCTATAGGCTCCACTTTACAGTTTGATACCATTAGAAGATCATGGCAGTGCTAAAAAATCGAGTTGACCATGTGTTGAAAGCCGTAGTTTGAAGTAATGAGGGTACATACCTTCAAAGGGTATTTTTTGTCCCATGCCTGCTTCTTGTTCTCTTTCATTTTTCTTATTAGCTTTCTTGATTGAATCATACTGTTCCATAAAACTCTTCCTCCATGATGTGCTGTCTGACCACAGCCTCAGAAAATGTCATAAATGAATCTACCTAAATCCAAGCCCCTGATTAAGAACTTAAATAAACATTTCTCCTTTAAAATGTTTCTGTCAACTGTCCACTGCAGTGTTGCAGTATAAAGAGTTACCCAGAAATGGGGCCATTACTGTGGCCATTTGACAATTCCATTCATGGACATTAGAAACTGGTTGACAGGAAGAATTTAGAGAAGTTTAGATAGGGCTGGATAGGTAGTTGAGTGATTACATGCATACACTGTTCTTTCAGAGTACTTGAGCTTGCTGCCTAGTTCCCACAGGGGGAGGCTAACAACTGCCTGTCATTCCAGATGTACAGAAATACAACACCTTTGGCTTCCATGGCACCCATATGCATGTGCACATACTCACAGATATACACTTCATTAAAAACTAAGTCTTGAAAAAATAAATGTGTGGAGGAGGCTAGAGAAATCTTGGAATAGTGCTAGTGAAACTCAGTGAGTTGGTGATTTCCACAAGAGTACTGAATGCTGCCTGGAAGGGGGATCTAAACAATGCTTTAGAGGGTTCAGGGGGACTAAGGGGTCTAGTTCTAACAGAGAGCTTTCATGCTACCCTGTAACAGTGAATTTCTCTATACTTCCACCATTTCCTTAGACTCTGGGAGAGGCGGCTCAACCTACTGGAACAATGGCACAAAGATGACAGCTACAGTCTGAGCTAATGCCATGGCTCAGAAGAATATATTTGATACTAATTTTTAAGTATCAGAATACAGAATTGATTGGTTATTCAAGGTTTTCATCTAGAATCCAGCCTGGTGTTGGATAAGAATCCCAGTATGCAACCACTGACAGTGTGCTCACGTGAAACATTGACAATAAAGTCAAAGATAGGAGATGAGAGCATGGGGGAGCGCATGGTCGAGGTAGGACAGGGACATGATGCGAGAGCAATGAAAGAGAGATCTTGATAAAGAGAGCCACTATAGAGTTAGGAAGATACCTGGTGCTGGGGAAATTCCCAAGAATCCACAAGCATGACCCAAGTGAAGGCTCCTAGCAATAGTGGAGAGGGAGCCCAACTGTCTTCCCCTGTCATCAGATTGGTGAATACCCCAACTGTAATCATAGAGCCTTCATCCAGCAAGTGGCAGAACCAGATGCACAACTATGAACCAGGCAGAGCTCCGGGGATCCAACTGAAGAGAAGGAAAAGGGAGTATACGAGCAAAGGAGGTCACGATCATGAGGGAGAAATCTAGAGGCAGCTGAATCTAGCTTATGGAAACTCAGGAACTCTAGACCAACAGTTGAGGAGGATTAATGGGACCAAACTAGGCCCTCCATATGTAGGAGACAGTGGTGAAGCTTGGACTATCTGTGAGGCACCTGGCAGTAGGACCAGAATCTATCCCTGGTGCATGAGCTAGCTTATTGGAGCCCATTCCCTATGGTGGGATGCCATGCTCAGCCTTAATGCAGTGGGGAGGAGCTTGGTTCTGCCCAAACTTAATGTCCAGACTTTGTTGACTTCCTTCTGGAGCCTTTACCCATTGGAAGGAGTAGATGGGAGGTGGGCTGGGGGAAAGGTGAGAGAGGAGGCAGGGAGGAGAGAGAACTGTGGATTGAATGTAAAAGGAAATTTTAAAAATATAAAAAGAGATGTAATAAAGACCTCAGGAGGTTAAGTGGATCAAGTGTGTGTGTGTGTGTGTGTGTGTGTGTGTGTGTGTGTGTCAGGGGGTGTAAAATAAAGTTAGAGGTAACAAAAGGAAATAGCCTGTGAAGGTCCCACAGGCTGTAAGCAACATGGCTATTTGAGCATGACTTCCAGAATAGTTGGAGATCGTAACAAGACACCATTGTGCTACCTTGCCTGATGCTCCACATGGGTCTGTAGGATTTAAAATATGCCTTCTGGGCTTTGGTCTTCCTTGGATCCAATTCTTACATTTCTCCCATATTTACTTTCAGAGTGGGAGCTTTTATTCTTTGCCATTGTATCTTGGAATTATGCACCTTTTTTCTTTTACATTCATTTATACTAAGAGTTTGCCTTGGGTTTTTAGAAGGAACTGGGTTTGAATATTTGATTGTATTAGATCTGATAAATCTCTGAAAACTTATACAAATAGATTTAAGTAAAATTTGCATTATTAAACAGGCATGATGCTTTTGCATTCAGGAGAACCATGTTTTGGTGTGAGTTTTCCCCCACCAAAGACTCATGTTTCAGTTTTTTTTCAAACAGTGGTCAGAGGTAAAGGACTTTAGGCCATGACGGATCAAGAGAGCACAGTTTAATCTATCGGAGAATTCATCCATGTGGTTGTACCTTTCCTTTCTGTGTGTCTACTTTCTGGACACAATGATAAACAGGGCTTTCCCACTACCCCCTTTCACAGTGTGGCATCATTTTAACCTAGCCTGAAACCATGGCCTCACTGAACCAAACCCATTCCTTAACCTTTTAATTTGCATTATTGGGAGGTCTGCCATACTAGTGAAAAGCGTGACTGAGATATCAGGTAGACAATGTTTTTATGTGCACACATTTTTTAAAGCATTTTTATGTCCATGATCTCATTTGATTAAATTACAGGTACAAAACATCTTAAATATTTTATAATATGAGAACTTGTTTGGGAGAAAAAGAAAATTACCAAAACAGGAAGATTATTGTTTTAAAGTCTGCTTCTTACACAATTACACAATTACACATTCTTACAAAATGAAATTCATTCTCTAAGTCAATCAAAAAGTATATAAGAATAGCTTTGAAATTCTTTTCTCAGGTTCCCTGTTCATTTTTGCCTGTTTGTTTTTCCTGGTTTTGATAATAGTGTTTATGGAAGGGTTTAGGCAATTTTCTACATGCATAAAATTAAGGAGAATTATCTTACCTTTCTACTAAAGATTTACCATGCTCTGATAACCAAGGGCTACTGTCTGTTGTTTCCCTTAAAGAATTTACAAGTTAAAAAATATAGTCACTTTATAATTAAGTGAAATTATTTATAAGATGTGACATCTGTTTTGCTCTTACTTGCAAGCTAAGGAGTTTAACTGATATTGAGGTCCACAACTCATAAGTATAATATATTATACATTATTATATATTATATTATATACATATTAATACATTATATACATATTATATATAATACATTATATTATATAATTTCTAAGTTCTAATTACTTAGAAAGGCTGAGTTATTTCTAAATGTGGTTGTATTCCTATTTCTTCATCCTTGGCTTAACCCAGATATGTACAACTAGACATAGACCTTCATATCAGTTTAAAGTTTACATAGCTTCCCCCTGGCCAACAGTGAGATCTTGAACCACATAAGTGATTCTTCTGAAAAGAAACAAAAGGGCCCTAAAAACAGATTTAGAGTGACTGCAAATTGAAGGTACAAAGCTAAGTAGTGTGGTCTGTGTGACAATGTGTAGCTTTCCAAGAATCTTAATGGGTCCTAGGTGCCTTTCTCAAACGGAAAGGAGGGATACTGAAAACATTCTTCTTACATGCATGACAAACTGGGCATGATTTTCATTTGTCTGACTTCAAGGGTTAAAGAAGACTCAAAGGTCGTGCCTTCTATTTGTCTTTCCTTGATTCCTTGAACTTTCTCAATGAGATTTCACCTTGTTTTTTCAGGCAAAGTGAAAAAATTCTTCAAATTCTTCCCCATAGCATTTCCCAAGGTGGACTGAGATCTGCCCAGGGTAACAAGTACGGAGAATGGGCATGTCTGTCATCACAGCAAACTTCTCTTCAATGAACTTCAGGAAACTGGCATGTTAGACTTATCAGTACATGAATCCTTTATCCATTTCTGTCTTTGTTTAGCATCCTGCCCCCAAACCTAGAATAATTGTATTACTGATTTTTCCTTGAATTAAAGTTTATTTCTGTTATTTAACATGGGCACTTCCCCTTGGTTCATTAGACTTACTCATCTGTTCTAGGCAATACAACATTTTGCCAAATAGTGATACTGGCAGCTCCTTGGAACTTACTGAGACAGAAGACCTTGTTGCCTTGGTAACTTTAGAAGTTGGCCTTGCATTACAATCACAGTGGCAGTCTGAGCTGGATTATTCCTTTGCCCAAGAGTATGGGTTAAGCTGCGCAGAATGGGCAGTAGCAATTGTACAGAAAACCAATGTACAGATATACTCAAAGCTATTTTCCATTTTCATACCCTTCTCTATATCTGTATTGTAAAATAATTCTATGAACATTGAAAGAGTAATTTTAGCCCCTACAAACTATTCACCGGAGAAATAAACAGTATTAAATAATTGGGGTTTTATGGAAAATCAAAATAAGTAAAAATGAAGATAGTTGGCATACACTTAGTGTTTCCCTCATATTAAAGACCTGTACCTTTTCTTATTTAGTTTACTGTCCTTTCCCTGATGCGTTGAATCATGTATGTTTACCATGCATACAAAAACACTTTTTTTCCTGTCTCACCTGGGGATTTACCCTTTATTCAGAGGTAAATCCTAAGGCTCCATCAGCTGTTATCCAACTTTTCTTAGTAATACCACCTGAGAGCAAGTCTCTCATACCCGAGGTAGCTAAATTGCAAACAGGTGTCTTTTTCAGGACCATCTTCTAACTTGGCACTTTCCAAGAAGTATCATGTTTATTTCCACCTCATTTCAGTGGAAGCAATTTCCAGCCTTCTCACCAGTAATTTTTCTCTGGTGCTGAATCTTCATATATTTTCTCTCTGCAAGGAAAAGGGGAGAGATACTGAGTTTAGAAACTGCCCTCAGGGCTGAGATATTTACAAATTGGAAAAGATGTTAGTGCAAAACAGAACACAGAAGAGTGGCAAAAAAATTACTGGAATAGAAGGAGGAACTAAAACGATGGACAGAGAAGAAGACAAATTCATATCCAGGAAGTAAGGCTATAGAGTGATGAATGAAGGAATAAGCTCAGCTAGAGAAAAGTACTCAGGATCTCACATCTGCATTACATTCCTGCTGGCTTCATCATTAAGCCTTCAGCATCTCCTAGCTCTTCTGTTAACAACTAAGTCATTCAAGATTCTGCTACTGATTCCTAAAAGTTGACATCTTTTTTCAGCACAATGGATGCTCAGTCTTGTATATTAAAAAACCATAAATCCAAAACTCAGTTTACATGACAGTTACTCTTCTTTCTCAGGCAGGCACTGATGCTGACAGAAGGCTAGTGGCATAAAGTCACACAGATAGCTCCAACAAAACTGGGTGCTTGGTGATAGTCTGAAATGCAGAACAAATCCTTCCTGTGGGTAAAACCTGCTCACAGTTGCTACATGAATTCAGGCTACCTCTGCTCATGTCACTGATCGGTTATCAATTTCCATTGGTCTGCCCTCTTTTTCCTAACAGTTTCTATGGAGTGTGATGGGAGAAAGTAAAAGTGCAATGGGAAAGAGAAAACAAATGATGCATCGTGTGTACCTGACAATTACAGGAGCTGATAGTGCAGCTGCTGAATCTGGGGAGAATCCTGAAGCTGTTATAGGTCAGTCTAACACTTACAAAAGAAACACAATCAAGGACGAGAATAAAGACAACGTGAATACCCCCAGGATAAACTGCAACCCACATAACAATCTCATTTTCTCCAAAATTTGTCATTAGTAACTTCCAGGAGGAAAAATGTGGCACTATGCCCAGGAGCTGAACACAGACTTGGCCAGGGAATCAGAATATCTGCAAAAGATCTGGAAGGATGTAATGGAATTAGTGACTGGCATTATGTGATGGCAATACACTGATTACATGAGCCACTAAACAGGCTAATATGCTCTAAGTTGCTCGATCTCTTTAATAACTTTCAGATCTTAAAGTTTAAACTTTAGGCATACCATATGCCTTGTAAATGTCTCCTGTGTCTAATAAACCCTGACATAGTACCATGGAAAGAACTCAAGGAAAGAAAACCATAGTTTCACTAAGGGGCACATAGTACAGGTTTAATACTTCTCATCCTATCCCAATCATTTTTAGATATAGATAGATATGTCAAAAAAAGCCTCATCTTGTCTCTGAAGAGTTATTCAGACTATATATAATGTCTGATTATATGTATGTATATATAAATATATATATATATACACATATACAACTTTCTACTTCTCTTTTCCTCTTTGACTCTTCTTTCTTCCCTTACTTCTTAACATAAATCACATCTTTGTGAAACATCCATACATTTAATAAAAATATGAAAATGGGTTCAATATTTACATGTCTTTTTAGTCCTGGGTCATTGCACCCACCCAACTTCATGTACTAGATCTCGCACTCTTTGAAAGTCATTTATAACATCTGTACTTTATACTTGAGAGAAAGTGCTTGCTTCTTCCCCTTCATCCTGTAGGTAGGAATGGGTATTTTGCACATTGCCTACCCTTGCCTGAAGAAATCTTTCTCCAGATCTTTATCTCTAAACAACCTTGAACTCAGACAGGTAAGTGGAAATTTTTAAACTGAAACAGTGTTTGTCACTAGCTTTGAAGTTTGACCTAACTAGTATTGGATATGTAATGATGACCTCCATTTTATTTTATTTTATTTTACTTTATTTTATTTTATTTTTCTTTGTTTTTTTTTTTTTGTTTTGTTTTTTAAGAAAAGGTTTCTCTGTGGCTTTGGTACGTGGCCTGGAACTAACTCTTGTAAACCAGGCTGGACTAGAACTCACAGAGATTCACCAGCCTCTGCCTCCCGAGTGCTGAGATTAAAGGCGTGCGCCACCACCACCTGTGATGACCTCCATTTTAAATTCTTCTTTAAGAAAGAACAAATTGTAATTCAATAGGTAGTCTGTTTTATCCCACTGGGAATAAAATAAATACCTCTAAAATTCCAGAGGCAATTGGTCTCGAAGGTTTGGGCTTAAAAACTCTTTTTATTTAATTTGTGCATTGCCCTCTTGAATGTAGAATACTCAGATTTCTTGTAGTCACCTGTTGTCTCTGGATCTATAACTCTTTCTGTTCCTCGTCTGCAACTATAATCACTGAACCAATGTGGGGTATTCTTCAGTCATATAATTAAAGTATTCTACCCTAGAACATATTACCCACCTTGCCATACAGTCTTGTTCTAGTAAATGTGCCAAGAATTGGTATCATGTTGAAAGGGGACTTAAATCCAATTAGAAAGTGATTGGTTACTCCATGGTGTCCATGCCACTACTGTACCAGTGAACATTTCTTGACAGGTCGGTCATTACTGTAGCACATGGGGTTCACACCTGGGTATATTACTGACAATTACTTTTCCCCTCAGGCAGCATGCACAGCATCTCCTATCGCTATGAAAGACAGCAAGAAGGGCTGTTGCTTTCAGTTCCCATCCCTTTTAACTGTTTACATTTTGTCTGCATATATTTTGAAACATTAAACCAGTTTGAAAAATTAATGCCAGAAGACATATCCAACTGATAGTATAGTGCAATACAATATGATACAAGACAAAGTTGATAAGGAGCACCCACACATGATAATTAAAGGCAACAGATTTGAGTGGGTAAGTGTTGGACTATTGTGATGGCTAGTTTTATTTCAACCTGACAGAGCTAGAGTTATTTTGGAAGAGGGGATTCCATTTGAGAAAATACTGATACCAGAATGGACTGTGGCAAATCCACATTGCATTTTGTTGATTGATGATTGATTGATGTGTGTGTTGGTGGGGCAATGTAGTTGATACCATATCTGGGTACTATGAGGAAACAGACTAAATGATCCGTGATTGATCTAGTCAATAAGCAGCAATCTCACATGGCTTCTGCTTCAGCTCCTGCTTCTTTCTTCCCTGTCCTGCCTTTTTTCATTGGTGGATGGTGATATGAAACTGTAAGCAAAAATAAACCCTTCTTCCATGAATTGACCTGGGTCATGATGTTTTATCACCAAAGCAACACAATCTAAAATGAACTACAATTAGAAATTTACTTTAGGCTATTGCACCCTATAGAATGTAATATTATAATTCAAGAGATTTAAATGAATAGATATAAGAATAAATATAATCCACAAACTTACATAATGTCCCTGAGGAATTTCAACAAGAATGAAGTAACAACTCAGAACTTATGTTCTCATGACAGAAAGTGATGGATAGGTAAACAATAAAAGTCAGGCTGTTCTATGAAATCATTCCTCGATCACTGCATAAATTCTTTTATTTTCTTTCCAAAATAAATTATTCTCTTATACAATACATCCCAACCACAGTTTTTCATCCCTCCAATCCTCCTATTTATCCCCAACCACCTTTCTTTTTCATGATCCACTCCCTCGCCACTCTTCTTCAGAAAATAGCAGGTATCTAAAAGACAACAGAAAGCCAGGACAAAACAAGATGCAATAAAACAAGGTAAAAAGCCTTCATAATGAGGCTGGACAAGGAAACTCAACAGAAGGAAAAGATTCTCAAGAACAGGCAAGAGAGTTGAAGAAGCATCTACTACCTCTGTTAGGAGTTGCAGAAAAACACCAAATTAATAGTCATAATATATGCACAAAGGACTTTGTGCAGACCCTCGCCGACACCATACCTGCTTTGCAGTCTCTCTGAGCCCATGTGAGCCCTGCTTAGTTAATTCAATCAACAAGATTCACTTGGTGTCTTTCATCACATCTGACTCCTATAGTCTTACTTCTCCTTCTTCCATGGCATTCCCAGATCTAACTTTAACATTTTTTAATGTCTTTGAGAAATGTTGAAATAATTCAGTTATTTTCCATGACAAATAATAATACAATACAATAAAGAAATAACACAAATGTCTATGTCTTCTTAAATTAAAAAACAATCTGGCATGTGAAATACCAATTTAATGCAATGAATAACACTATGATAAACAAGGAATCTAGCTTTGTTTGCTGACATAAATAAAAATAACTGATGATTAACAGTGAATTTTAAATATACATTTCAGATACAGAGTTGGAGTTCAGATTTAAAATTATGGCTTACATTTACACTGTGTTTGAATACTATTGGTCATGCATCTGTACCTTAGATTCTTTAATGTTGGTGTCCTCATTTACATACTGTCACATTCATATTGCAATACTTTGTAATAATAGGATTTGGGACATATAAAAACTCCTAAATATCATTTATTAATGCATTGTGCATACTTATTAGACACATACAGTTAAAATCTAAATGTGGCCATAATAGTAAAACTTCTGAAAGAAAATGCAGAATATTTTTTATATTTTTTATAACTTCAAAGAGGGAAAAGTTTCCTATTTAACACACAGAAAAAGAATGAATATTAGAAAGGAAGCAGCATCTATGTTTCATTCCATGGTAACTAAATAGTTTTATTACAGATAGTGACCAAGTAACTTCTAAATTTTGTAAAAGGAACATAAATAAAAGGATGATAGTATAATATAAAAGGCTATGCTCAAGTCAATAGATCTAATTCATAGCTCAGTAAAGGAAATTGTGGATTAAAAGAAGATATGAAAAGCTGATCCATTTTATTAGAGTAGCCGAGAATCAGAAAAGTGTGAATTAAAATGAAATAATACTTCATGCACATCAAATGGAAATAAATTAATAGGGAAGCAATACTCAGTGATGAAATGGAAATAAAAATGTTTCATATATTACTGGTAAAAATCCAAATCGACAAAACCATACAGCGTTCTGTGTTTTACAGCAGTTCCACTATCATGCTTATTCTAAAGAGCTTTCAGGCATGCTCTAGAGAAAAGAAATATGAGTATTGATTGTAGCACTGCTTGTAGTTAGGAATACTTTATATATCCATTAGGAAGACAAGAGATAAATAAACTGTATGATGTTATGTCAATATAGTTCACTGGAGTTAAAATTAAATCTTTGTGTGTACAGATCAAAATGGGGCAAAATGAAACAACAACAAAATTTAGATATACTAATTATGAATGCACAAGCACATATGTGAAAATGGTGGTAGCAAGTGTATGAGAAGTGTAAGGAAAGAGATGAGCAGGGTATTCAAAAGGATTCCGTGGTCAGTCTTATATTGTTTATATTGTTAAACACATACATCACATACACCCATACATTCTGACAACTGGAGTCATTCAAATTCAATATAATTCTTTGTTTAAAGGATTTTATAAAAGGCAATTAAAATTCAATAAATGATTGGGAAAAGATAGAGGTGAATATCCCTCACAAGGCGAATAAACTTGGATGTATACATTCTACTTAGCACATCAAGTCACTCCGTGGTTGTGGGCTGCAAGCATGTGTGTGTTTCCTTTTTATATTTTTGGTTGTGAGCCTAGCCTTTAACAGCTGAGCAATCTCTCTAGTTCATGTTTCATTTTAAATGGCTTGCTTCAACATGTTCTTTATGAGTGTCTCCCTGGAGACAGTATATTGCTTCTTTGGATGGTTTTCAACTAAATAAACAAATTCCACATTCTGTTAAATATAATCTTCACTTTAATTTTTTTAAAGCTCTACTCTTGCTTGTGACATCCCCCTCTGTGTTAAATAAACATTGTGTTCAGATGACCAGACATACTATGTCCTTATTAACCTTCTTTATTTCCACATCAATTCTTTTCAGATTATTGTCTTTATATTTTTGATCATTTGGTAAGTTGTAGGCATAACTAAACAGTATCTAAGTGTCACGTTTCTATGATAAAGTAGTGTGACAAAACAACTGCAGAAGGAGGGTCTCCTGTAGGCTCAAAGTCGATAGTGTGGCAGTTCCCTGTTTCTCCCCTGATCGCAGTCTTCCAAGTCTGAAAGTTTCTACCTGCACCTCTACCACTCTTTAACGTGTACACTGGGATACAAGACAAGACCAGTCTGTTGGGGATGTTAAAGCCATGAGCTGGCTCTAAACTGTCATCACTGAGTATGTATATGTAATATATTTTCAGCAGTGAAATATAGTTTAGCCATAGAAATGAATAGACTGCACACGCGGCAAAGTACAGATGAACCTCAAAGCTGCTATGCAACACAAAGTCTGCCAACACAAGAAATTGCGTAATAGATCATCCTATTCATTTCAAATGTAAAGCATACACATAAACTAGAAGGACGTGAGGGGAAGTGATTGCTTATTGATGTTGGTTTTCTTTCAGGAAGATGATGTTTTCCAGAAAAATGCCACTGAAAATCCAATTATGTCAATGCTTATTCTTATGTTGGCTGTAGTGGCCACGTTTCAAGATTACCTTCAATTATTCTCAGCCAACATCAACGTGTAGCATTGTTCTCACTTAAGATGATACACGTAGCATAGATGAAGGAACAAAGTCTCATATATTTCTTGGCCAGTCTCCCTTGCTTCAGTCTCCTCACCAAAACAGATAAAGCGGCAATTCTATAATTGTCACAGGATATGGACATGGAGTCTCCTTGGGACAGTCATATGAAAGAGCTGAATCAAAATATCAGATAATTCCAGCCTAGCCTAGCATTTTGACTGATTTTCCAAGACACCATGAGCTAGAAATAAGTTAAATTACTAATACATTCCTGATCCACACAGTGTGAAGTGAGTAATGCATTTGTCATCCTGCTCAGGATGGGTTGTTATGAAGACATAGATAACTTGAGAACTGATAAACAAAATACTTGGGACAGGTCTTTAAACTACCTGAATTCTTTGTCATCTTCTGTGTCATTAATTATGTCAGTTCATAGACTTAAATGTGTAATGTTGTCTATATTTAATACAATGCACTATACAGCATTGCATATATGCCTATACACTTAGGAAAAACATCTAAAAGAGATGGAAAAGTGAGAAAAATTCATAACATATACAAATGCAGAAAATAAAGGAATATTGTATGAAATTCACATGTTCTTTGAACCTAACACAGAAGAAAATTTGATGAATACCTTTCTTTTTTAGTGGGAAAAAGACAAGATCTCCTGAATAAATTGGGAGCATGGGGGACCTTGGGGGAGGGTTGAAGGGAGAAGGGTAAAGGCAGAGAGTGGAGCAGAGAAAAATGTAGAGCTCCATAAAAATCAATAAAAAATTAGATAATTTCTTCTCTCATACAATGTACCCTACCTAAGTTTGGAGATCACCACCAACTCTCTTGTACCCCAGGTTGAATCCCCCTCCATTTCCCTTAATAAAAGAGGAGGCCTACAAAACACAACAACCAAACAGGAAAATAAAGATGCAGTAATATACTGCAAAAGGCCCTCATCAAGACTGTACAGTAACCCAATAGGGGGCAAACAATACCAAGAGCAGACAAAAGAGTCTGAGATTCACCCTCTTGCACTGATGTCTCACAAGAACACCAAAATAACAGCCATAACATTTACACATAAGACCTGGTACAGGCCCATTCAGGCCTGGTGCTTGCCACTTCAGACTCTGTGATCCCATATACACCCTGAGTTGGTGATTCAGTGGATCATGTTCTCCTGGTGTCCTTCATCTCCTCTGATTCCTACAGTCTTTTCTTCCCCTTTTCTAGGAGGATCCCCAATCTCCAAGGGGAAACACCTGATAGAGATATTTAGTTTAGACTCCCTCTCCACAAAATATCTGACTGTGGTTCTCTGCACCCATTCCAATATGCTGCTGGAGGAAATCTCTTTGATGTTAACTGGACAAGATGTAGATCTACAAGTATAACAGAATCTCATTAAGAATCATTTCTCTCTCTCCTCCTCCCCTCTTTCCTTTATTGTCAGTCATGTTTGGTTCTACACTAGGTCTCTGTTCTGTCCAGTCTCTGGACATCCAGATAGTATCAGGCATGGACTTCCTTTGATGAGTTGGCTGGCCACTCCTACAAATTCTGTGCCACCATTACCCCATCACATTCTGTAGGCAGAACAGGTTGTAGGTGGGTAGTTTTGTAACTGGGTTGGTGTCCAGGTTTCCCTTTCTGTAGCCTGCAGAGTACCTTTCTGTAATAAAGAGACTAGAATGTAGGGGTGAAAGCTCCATGCAGGCACCAGCTTGACCTCCTTACTGTTCAATGAACTGTGTGGATGTTGTCCTTGCCAAAGGGACTCTTTGTTAGTTTTCAGTGAGCAACCCTCTGGGCTAACATTAGCTTGGGATGTTTGGAGATCCCATGGAACTCCCTCAACCAAAAACTCAACCACATGCAACCCAGTCCTACCACGGGAAGCCTTGCCTAACTATGAAAGATGGCTAGTTCGAACTCTATATCCCCGATCCTAGGAGTCCTCACTAGAGTCACCTAATAGATTCCAGAAAATTTCCACTGTCGTAGGTTTCTACATTGTCTTCCAAATGCACCCCCAATTCCAGTCTTCTCCCCCAGTCTCCCCTCCATTCCTTTCACAAACGAATCCTCCTGTTCTTATACCAAATTGTTCCAGTTCATATACAAATTCTGTTGTATTTCCACTTCAGAGGGAGATCCATGTGTTCCTGCTAAGTCCTTTTTTTTTATAACCTCTCTGGGTCTGTGGATTATAGTTTGATTATTATTTACTTAACAACTAATATTCACTTATACATGAGTACTTAACATGTTTATCTTTCTAGGTCTAGGATATTTCACTTAGAATGTTTTTTTTTTCTAGTTGCACATATTTGTCTGCAAATTTCATAATGTCATCTTGTCAAACAACTGAGTGTACTCTACTGTGTAAATGGATCACATTTGTCTGTATTATTTTGTTATTTGTTTTTTTGGTTGAGTAACATTTAAATTGTTTCCAGTAGAATAGTTTTTTTTTAAAGAATAAAAATGTGGAAAAGAACTAGGGAATACTTTTGATGAGACTGAGGTATTTCTTACCAACTGATTAATAGATTAAGAATCTAAACTGCTTGAGATATATTCCAAAGAAAAATAACTGGTATTAGATACAATTTAATGTATCTAATTTATTGATAAATTTAATGTATAGATATCCCTGTCAGGATTTCAGATAATACTAAATATAGATTTGGGATACAGTAAAACTATAAAGTCAAAAAATTAGATTTTAAACCTCACAAACTTTGGGAGGCATCAATATTCAGAAATAGATAAATATTAAGCAATTAAGAATATAAAAAAATACCTTTGTATGGAGTACATGCATTTTGATTGGTACAGGGGTTTCCACACTGATGTTGTGACTCTAACTTATCTTTTAGCTTGTCAGGACTGGAAAGCCTGCCAGATCTAGCATGTCCTTCTATCTGGATTTCTCTTTTATTTAGCACAGAAAATTAACATAAAATCTAGTAATGGAAAATATGTAAAATGTTTTATCTCATTTATTCTTGTAGTTAAAAAAGAAGAAATAAATTCAAATATAAAAATAAATAGGGCAAAAAAGGTATAATCTGGATCTTATTTATTCCATTCTCATTTATAATCAAAACAGTCCAAAAATCACAAGTATTTCTGAAAATCAAATTCAATTAAAAATAATCTTGTCTAGGAAATTATTTGGGCATTAAATATAGAAGAATATAAAAATAATATCCACTTTTTAAGAAATACAAAAAGCAACCACCATTTATTTGGACTAAAACATAAGTGTTTTCTATAACTTAATGTAAATTTTGATTTCTTTTCAAGTCCTCTTAGAACTAAATCCTCTTACAACATTTTGCTTGTTTTACAAAAGATAATTATATGGCTATGATGCATGTTTGAAAAAAATGTTTTAGATTACATTATGTTTTCCTAGAAACTAAATTCATTTCAGAAATGCCAGGTACGAAGAAATACTAGCAAAGATCTGCTTAAACACAGTTTAAGAGATCTGCATTAACATAGTTATATTTCAGTTCTAAAGTATTTAAGTTGACACATATTTGACACTTAACATGTACCTATGCCATAGATGTGTACATTCGTAGACATATTCTCAAATGTTAACCTTATTAGATTAGTGTACAAACTTCATGGATTTCTTCAGTCTCTCCAGTACTCATGGAGGGTGAAATCTCTAAAAGCACACTGAGCTTTTAGAAATCACTGTTTTTCAGAATAACAGTAAAAAAAAAAAATCACTGGACTTTTGTTCCTTTGTTTGTTTTTAACAGTGTTTTAATTGACTGAGAATGTCAAACATGCATCATATCAAGTCCAACCCCATCATTTCTTCCCTTCCAGTCTTTTCCCATTTCCCCCAATCACTTAATTGCTTCTATTATATTCTTATTATATTCTCTCTCTCTCTCTCTCTCTCTCTCTCTCTCTCTCTCTCTCTCTCTCTCTCAACAAACAGACGGAGTCTGCTTAGTGGTGCCTATCTGTGCATTTATGAAAGCCCATAAACTGGCTGTTCTTATTTTATGTGCAATTGATATTTGTTGGTCTTGATGACTGCACTACTGGTGGCCCATTCGGAAAGTCCTTATTTGTGCCTGTAAGTTGATATGTATTACCTAATTTTTCCTCCAACAGATTCAAGGTATTAGGACTTTTACTGATGTTCTTGATCTATCTGGATTTGAGGTTTTTGTGAAGGAAGAGAAGTATATCTTGTTCATTTTCATACATGGCATTGTCCAATTGTCCAAGGTTTCCTGAAGTTGCTACCTTTCTCTGACATGCAGTTTTGGGTTTGTTATTAAGAATAAAGTGTCTATATATATGTGAGTTTTTATCTCAGCCCTCGGTTCTATTCCATCATTAAATATGTCTGTTTTCATACCAATAGCATGATATATATAAAGTATAAATTGAAATTACTGATAAATCTTTTCTGTTTCCATATTAATCACATTTTCAACTTCTGTAAAGAATTTTATTGTAATTTTTATTACATTAACTCTGTAGGTTTCTTTAGTAGAATAACGAGTTTAACAATATTAATCCCATTGATCCACAAGGCTGAGACATGTTCCAATTTCCTGATAGCTTCAATTTCTTTCTTCAGTACTTTTACTTCCATAGTTAGATTTATATCAAGATATTTAAGCTTGTTGTGAATTGTAATTTAATGAATGTTAGCTACAACAAAACTAGACTCAAGTGTTAAAATTACATGAGCATCTTATTAGATGTAGAAAATATCTTTTACAAAATCCATCATCCCTTTATAATTAATATCTTAAATAATTTAGGGGTACAGGGAATGCATCTGATCATAAGAAGAATATGTAGCAAGTCCACAGCTTGCTAAAAGAAAAAAAGTTCTCAAAGTATTTCCAATAAAACCAAGACTAAGACAAGAATGTCTACTACCTTTCTTGCTCTCCTTCATAGTGCTTGAAGACTTTGCTTAACTCAAATAATAAGAAACATATAAAAATTTCAACAAGAAAAAAACTAAAATATACTTATTTGAAGATTATGTGATTATATACATGTAAAACCTGAAAGACTCTTCCAAAAGCCCTGCAGATGTCAACATGTATACTGAATTAGAAAGACACAAAACTAATAATTCTCATTAATATCATTAGTAGTAGTAGTATTTCAAGATCTTTTTGAGTTGAACTTTGAACTTGTGACCTTGTCACAGTCCCTCAAATGCCGAGATAATAGATAAATCCAGTTAGTCCAAAATTAAAATTTTTAAAAATTAAAAGATTTAATGTTAATTTTGAATAAGTATCCCATTTACATTCACATGAGATATTAATATAATAATATAGAAAAATACCTAGCATCACTTCTTTGAAGATCATATGAATCATATATGCTTTACATGAGAAAATAGAACAGGTTCCAGCTTCAGAATATGTTGGGCAATTATTCCCTAAAGCCAACATTTCACTTTTGAAATATGAACCTCTTATATAAGCAGCCATGTAGCAACTGCCAACAAATACTAAATATCAAGTTGCTGTTCCTCGCTTCCATGATGCCATGGGTATTTCCTTGGAAAGAAATAAAGGCAGCAATGATAAAGCTTAACTTTACAATATTGAAATTCTCCCCTCCCATCCTGCAGGGAGAAAAATAATTAGAGAAAAACAATCTAGCTAAATCGACTGGGAAAGAGCTGCTCCGCACCCACACTTCATTACCCATCCTCTTTCTTCTATTTTGTTGCTACAAATGGCTTGATTGTGTTTACCTGACATCCTCAATCCTCCCCACTGACTGACTTTGAAGCCAAATAGACATGTTTTCTCCAAACAGCTACCGCTAGCTCTTTACAAAGAAACCAGTCTTGAGTGTGTCTAGCTGAAACTTTAACGTCTTGGGCTGTAATTTCCCAGACTATAAAAGCAATTTTGGAAACCAGTCTTGTACAATAGATGTGAATGGAAGTGAGATTGCTCTGGGCATAGACACTCCGACATTAGCTAAAGCAAACCCAAGGTCAGAGGTTAGGAGTCTGGGCCATGAATGAGCACCATGCTACCTCAAAAAACTGATCAAGGGGTGACCTCCTTTAAACTTTCGGGAGTCATGGCTCTAGAAATATGTCTTCCATGTTTTGAAGCCCTTTAACCCCTAATCCAGCAGAATAATGTCTCTAACTATTGGTGTGAAATAAGGAGCAATTTTGAAGACATAGTTCTTTGCCAGCACAGTCCAGGACAAAAACTGCAGAGAAATAAGCAGCCAAGATGATTTTCTGAAGCTTTCTTTATGGATTGAATCATCAATCCATAATGATGGGATGACTTTAGAGATTTCTTAGTTGCCCTCATAAGAAATAGATATATTTCTATTTTCTGACAGTTCTGGTAGTAGAAGAAGCCACATTTTCCCCATAGTGACCAGGCTATGAATCTGAGTAACTAATATACTAATATCCAAGATGTGATGTCTCAAATTAGAAACCAATATTACACAAGTGAATTAATGGCATTTCATTGTGCATTACTGTCTCCATTAATAAACTATGAGTGCACTAAGTATTGCACGTCCGAGTTGCTCCAGAGATTTCTGTGTAAGTCCAATTTCAGTTAAGGGCTGACTAAAAAGATGTATACAGTAAAAAAAAAATATATTGACTGTGTCTTATAGGGAAAACCATCTCAAGGTGCTCATTTAGTATAAAAAAGTTCCTCACACAGGATGCCCACTGCAGAGGAAAGAAGGGAGGCTGCATAAAATCCACAGAGACTTTGAATCTACCCACTGAATACTAATACTGTGGAATGATTTTAGCATATCCACAGCCTGAAACAGTTCACTGAGTAAAGGAAACTTGGTCTGGATTCACAAAGCCCAAATCTTTAGCCTCAAAGCTTTGTGTAGCAAGTGGTTCTCTGCTCACTGTGCATACTCCAGCCTCCCTGGCTTCTTCCAGCTGAATATGCAGCATATGTATTTTGATTAAGAGTCTGTCTTTTCTTCCTCTTCACTTCATCTCAGCTCTGGCTTCCACACTCTATATGTCCTTGTGGGTAAGCAGAAATGCTAACATTTCAAATGTATCAGTGTGATAGATAAGACAATGTTGATCACTTTAGGGTGATTAACCGGCAGAGAGTCCCCTATTCATTTTTGCCAGCAAGTTCAACGTGCTGTAACTTTTCTCTCTTAAGCTATGGTTTGCTTTAGAAGAGCTGAAAGCAGAGTGCATTAGAAAGAAATGACAAGTCAGTTTATTTTTTATATTGTGTTGAACTATGATAGGTTAAAAGCAATTGCTACATTTTATTTGGAAGAACTTGTCTTTCAAATTTTATTGCTTGCATTTTAAACGTTCATACACCTAGCAAACATTCAGAGACTTAGTAAGTCTCTGAAATTCCATATTATATATTTCTGTGCCTGACTGTCATTAATCATTTGTCTTCCTTCTAATCATTCATCTATCTATCTATCTAATATTTATCTATCTTTTAATCTATTATGTGTTTATCTATTAATGTATCCAAATCCTGAATTGTGTTTTCAAAGTCATCCCTCATTTACCCTAACTTATCTTTATCTTATAATTAATACATGTAACATGCATGCTCCATGATTCCCTATATGCTTTCTCTAACTGCTTCACAAAGCTTTGTAATGGACCCTAATGGATAGCAGCCATTGTTTATACTTTCATCTGCACAGAGTAAACATTCATGTGACTGACTTACAGGAATCCACAGCCTTGCCTTCTGAAACATCTGAGAAAGACGTATCTTAATTTTAACTTTGCCAGTGCTGCAGTAAGTTCTGCTCTTTCAGTTATTTGAATTTACAAGCAGAAACCAGTCTTCGATTTTTTTCTCTGTCATTTCAAAGCTATAATTAGTTTTACTTCAAAGCATTTCTAAAATCTTTTGTTAATCTGTGACATTGTTTTCCTGACAATCACTCCTTGCAGTGCAGTTTGCCTTGGCGAGAACCTATATGCTGACATTACACTCCCAGCTTCGAAGTCTCTAATCTTCCATTTGTTTCTATTCACGACAGCAAGAATCGCCTTCATCAAGCACCCATTTCCCTTCCAGAAAGCCAGAACATCCTTGTAATTGCATCTCAAATTAAATTTATAGTTAAGAGACCCACTTGTGACTGATAATTACTAGGTTCAAGACAAAAGAAAACTAGGAGAGAAAATAAATATGTCGTGCATCTATTCTTTGACACACAGTTGATATGCATCATTTTCTTTTCAGCTCTGAGAAACCCTAAGGAGAAGAAAATATTAATCATTTACTCACATGGAAAAAGTCAGATACATACATGAAGAAAAAAATTTAAGTAAATATTATGAAGGCTTAGGACAATATGAGCGTTATTTGCCTCTGGTGAGAGACAGGGATACAATAAGGAACAATATCTGGCTCCTTTTTTCACCTGTATAGATATAATTTCTATTTTTTTATTGAATAGTTAGTATTCTGCAACTTCAGGTATGAAAAACTATTTAAAATATAGAAAAAAGAAAGTGTCATTGTAACTTGTTTTCTGGGAATACCTTACCTGTCCATTTGGTTGAAAGATGTGCAAAATAATAGATAGCACCGTCAGAGTGAGTCTCAAACAGAGTAACACGATGAAAAGTCATAGAATTAGAAAATGTGCTGCCATAGTCAGGCTCAAGCTGCTAATGCTAAAAAAACCCTTAATCTATAAGCAACCACTTGTCAAAATGCATTAAAACATGCAAACAAGGAAGATGGCTTGTTTCCTCTACTTAGTGTGATACTTAAAATCCAAAGGGAACAAAAAGCAGTTTATAGAAATAGCAGCAAGGGTCTATGGTGAGACATAAAGATACAGAAAAAAATAAATGTGTTTTGATTTAATAAGAATTGCATTCTTTTTCACCCTTCTCCTCTCATCAAAACTTAAGGCCCATAGTGACAAGTGTACTCAGCAGTTTTGACTATGGTGGAGGGAGCTATAAGAACTCCATTAATATGACTAACTTGCATAGCCATTCTAAAGACCATGTGTGATGGTGGTTAGTCTCCATTGGAAACTTGATGGGATTCAGAATCACTATGGAAACAGATATCTGTATATATCTGTGAGTCATTGCTAGATTACATCTGTTGAGGTGCATCAATCACCTTCAACATGGGCAGAATTATTTAATAGGCTTGAATCCTGGCAGACTCACTAAAAAGATGAAAGGGAGATGAGCTACACTATTCAAATCCTGATACTTCTTGGTTAATGCTTCAAGGTTACCATGTTCTGATGTCAAAAATTCCAAGCTATAGTAGATAGGACTCAAATTGTGAGGCAAAATAAACCCTTTATTACTTAATCTGTTCATGTCAAGTGTTTGGTTTCAACAATTAGGTAAGTAACTAATTATGTGATCTTAGTTATGAAAGATTATTGTGTAGCAAAATCCATAAAGCAAACAAAATAATAAAAAGCTAATAAGTAGATAAAACAATACCTACTAATAAACTTCAGTTCAAACACCTGTGGAGACCCTTTCTAATATAAAGAGAGACTGGTATGTATATGTAGATGTGTCTTGCATGTATGTGTCATGCATGTAGCACAACCTATGTGCCTGTAGTGCAGCCTCCTTTTGGTGTGAGAGGTCCTTCTCTAAGTGTTGCTTTTATTGGTTAATGAATAAAGAACTGGCTTGGCCTATAGCATGGGAGGAGAAGCGTGGAGTTGGAGAGATGTCATGGAGCCGCCACCAGAGACAGACATGCTGAAACTTTGCTGGTAGACCATGACCTCATGGTGATGCACATATTAATGGAGACAGGTTAAATTAAGATGTGGGAGTTAGCCAATAAGAAGTTAGAGCTAATGGGCTAATGGGCCAAGCGGTGATTTAAATAATATGGTTTCTGTGTGATTATTATGGGTTTTAGCTAGCCAGGAGGGTAGGAATCAACAAGCAGCTCCCTCCTTTAACATCATTTCTTCACCCCATGCCTCAGATTGTCTTCAGAGTGTTGGGTGTGCAATTGGTGCTCTGAAGTGAGTCTGTGAATGAGCAATGTTGTTGTTCTCAGCAGGCTGATAGTATAGTCAGGTCAGGTAATTGACGGGTTTCACATGCTGATCTTTCCTTGGAATCACTGCACTCAAGCCACAGCCTGTTTACCTTGAAAGTGTAATGCTGATCAAATGGTCTGCTTTGTCATCTACATTTTTTCAGCCATTCTTGTGATTTAATGTGATGTTTTTGGTTATATGCTTCTTATAGATACTATCTCTGGGTAGATGTACCAGAGAAGAAAACATAACTCTGACAGCCTTTGTCAGGTCACATGAAAAGTGATCTTTCTTGACTTGAAGTAGAAATGTTGAGATATACTGTAATTTGTAACTTTTGGCCTCCAAATATATTTGCATTCTGAGTTTGTTTGTACACATAAATATACATACATATGTTTGTATAGATAATATATATGATACATGCATACATATTTTGTATAGATGATTTTATAATATATTATTAGGAAATTTACTTTTATAAAAATCATTTACTTCAAAAGTAGAAAAACACATAAAACACAGAATGAAAGAAACTTAATAAATTCTCAGTCTTGAATCAATAAATGAATATATAATATTACTAGGAAAGCAAACAAAATGTTAAAAAAATATTTGGACATTTTTATACCATCTAGTTCTTCAAACAGGATATATTTCATTTCATTTCTCCTCAAGACTGTAAAACAAGGTAGGCAAAATCATTACAACTATTTTACAAATGAGTAAATGAGGTCCTGAGAAGTCAAGCAAATTGGCTGCGATAGGAGTAAATTTCATATCGAAGAGATGACACGACAGTTTGACTAGACAGTTTAATAAAGCTAATCGACTACACTTAAATTCCTGCCGAATATGTATATGCAACCTGAGGTTTTGCAAGTAGTTCCTACATAGTATTTCAATGGATCATATAGTTTAATTGGCAGACCAACCCTGTGGAATAAATAAATAGATTTATCCATGATGGGGAGCTAAATAGCATCTTCAGAGTTGCTTAAGTAGTAATTATAAAGATTCATGGCACCTGCTATCTTTGCATCTTTATTTCTCTTAATCAGTATTATAGTTCATTTTACAATCCCTGATATTAAATGTGTTAAATCATACCCAAAGCAAAGACACACACATGCATGTGCACACACCATCAATTATAAATGTTGTTATAGGCTTCAATAATGATATGTATAGGAAATAGTACCAGAAGCATCATAATATAAAGAAAATCCTTTCCATATGCTGTACTAGGTTATTTGCCTCCTACTACTTCTGAGAAAGAGTCCAAATTTTATGTTGCAATAAAAGGGACCAGCACAAGTTTCAGGCCATTGACCCATGCTGCTTCAAGATTTTTCAGTCTGAAAAAAGTAGAAAATAAAAAATAGACTTCCATGAGAAATACATTGTTCTGCAATCTGCCTCTGGATAAACACACAATGGTTTCTATAGAATATAAATATATATCATTTAAATAATTAAGAATAGCTAAGGGGATTGAAATAAATAAAAAAGTGAAGTTTCTAGCCTTTGAAATAGTTGCAAGAGCCTGACTTTTCTTTTAAAGCCAATATTGCCCATATTTATATCCTCTTTCTTCTGGTATAGTGTTCAAGTACTTATAAAAGTGCATAATTTTTGCCTCTTGTTTATTTATACGAGATAATTCTGGCATGTATGCCACTGCTGGCTCTAACAAATGTGACAAGCCTGCAAATAAAAGCATGCCTCGTTTCTTAAGTCGCAGAGCAGTGCAGCTCACTGTGTGATCAGGTTCTACAAATAAACTTTTATGATCGGTCACAAATTTCTTCACAACTTGGTAAAAAGGAAATGTAGCTGTGTTAGGAAATAATGGCACTGTGGAGTTCATGCTGGCCTTAACCTCTCTGTAGGACTTGGGCTTTGAAACCACATTGGAAACATTACAATCCACCAGAAAGATCAGCTGCTTCTTTTCCTTAAGCAGTTACAGATAAAGATTCTTCACCAGGGGGGATTTAATACTATTGAGTGTTATTTTATTTATAAAAAATAAAGCTACAGTCAAGTCACGAAGAAGGAGATAAGTCGCCAAATTATTTTATAAACATAGAAAATGCATAAGAGAAATTTCATGTATACAAAAAACATTGTATTTGTAACATTGAAAATTCATTGTATTCTGTTAGTGTATCATAGAGGAAGGGCAACATTTGTAACATGAGGGGCCAGCTTGTTGGAGTATCTGTCCGCCTAGTATCCCACAGCCGGCAAGCCCCAAAGAAATCACACACAGGACTCCATAAGATTATTAACTGATTGGCCCATTAGCTCAGGCTTCTTGTTAACTCTTATAGCTTATATTAACCCATTATTCTGATCTATGTTAGCCATATGGCTTGGTACCTTTTTCAGCTGTCAGCTCACATGTTGCCTCTTCAGTGATCTGGGCAGGAATGGCAGAGGGAGCTTCCTGCTTCCCAGAATATTCCTGTTCTCATAGCCCCACCTCCACTTCTTGTCCGGTTGACCCACCTATACTTCTTGCCTGGCCAATCAGCATTTTAATAAAATACATGATTGACAGAATACAGATAATTCTCCTGCACCACTTCCCCTTCTTTTTTTTTTTTTTTTTTTTTAAGAAAAGGAAAATATCCATAGTCCATTTTTTGGGAATGTGGGCGTAGTATTCCAGGCTACTTCCTGCTGATAGGGGGCACTGATAATCTTATGGTTATAATCAAGTCCTGACTGGAGTATCCTGTGAGTCTTGATCATCTCAGGCAGCAGTTTTGAATCTGTTCTGGATGTAGAACTCTGGCCTTAACCTCTCTCTCTGTAGGACTTGGGTTTTGAAACCACGTTGGAAACATTACAATCCGTCAGAAAGATCAGCTGCTTCTTTTCCTTAAGAAGTTATAGATAAAGATTCTTCCCCAGGGGGGATTTAATACTATTGAGTGTTATTTTATTTATAAATAATAAAGCGACAGTCATGTCACGAAGAAGGAGATAAGTCGTTAAATTATTTTATAAACATAGAAAATACATAAGAGAAATTTCATGTATACAAAAAACATTGTATTTGTAACATTGAAAATTCATTGTATTCTGTTAGTGTATCATAGAGGAAGGGTTTAGAACTCAGAAGGCATAGCTGAGGGCGTATGAGGTAGGGAAATTCATTTTGTCACTGGTCATAAGCCCGAAAAGACTCTGACTTCTTCCCAAGCAAGTGAGCACAGCAGTGTTGTATATGTTTCCACGTTAATGGTGTTATTACAGCTAAGTGTAGGGTTTGTAACACTCGTCTTCTCAAATTAGGGCATGAGCTCACGGGAAGAATTGTCAAAGAAGTTTTATGTGTTTTAAGACTATAAATTCATTTGCCTTGAGTTTGAGTGGCTATTTAAATAATTATTTCTCAACACAAACTGAGATCCCCTCAAGCCTAGGGATTGGGCATGAATTGCAGATGTATTTGTGTGTGTGTGTGTGTGTTTAGTGTTTATATTTTGTGCATATGTATAGTTTATGTTTGTGTTTGTATATGTAAATATGGATGCCGTGTGTTAGAGGTTGTATTAGGAGGTCAGAGAACAGCCTCTCTTTGTATTAGAAATAAGGATTCCCCTTTTTCTCTGCTTCATGTACCAGGCTCACTAACTGGTGTGCAACCAGGTTCTGCCTCCAATATTGATGTAAGAGCTCCGTCTTTACAGCTGCATGCTTCCTGTGTCTGAACCGATGTAGGTCTTAGAGATCCCAACTCAGATCTCTGTGCTTATGCAGCAAGCACGGCCCCCAGCAAGAATGTGCTTTATTTTGTGCATTCCCTATGTCACAGAAAACATAAATCTGTTGTTTAGGATGTTCTGAAATTCTGAAGATATTGCAATATCACAGATACTACAAGATATTAAGTACTCTACTAAATAGTGAATGACACTTCACACAGATCTTTTGTTCTGTTGTACCCCATCACCATCACTCCCTATTATTAATTCCTTTCTTTCATTCCGTCTCCTTCATTTATTTCACCTCTGCACATTTGAGTTTCAAGCCAAAACATGCACATGCTAATTAACCTTTTTAACTACTCAAACATCCATCAAGCAAAGCTTTGTGTAGATGAAAACAACCCAGGATGTGTGATAATGCAGTGACACATAGTCATTTCTCAATAACTAATATTTGTGCATTCATTTTAACTAATGGTCAGTTTGAGACAAGGTCAAAAAATAAAAGATAATGGGAGACAGAGAAATTAAAATTATGTATTTACATTCCTTACTATGTGAGCTTTAATTCATTTGTTGGAAAAAGTAATTTTAAACAACTTAATAATTCTTTTGTGAATCTGTGATTAATGGTCTCTGCTTATTTAAAGTTCTGACAATTAGGATTAGGAATTACCTCTAAATTCAACATGCTTGGCTTATTTTTAAAATGGCTAACATCCGTGGCAGTGTTTATCTGTTCAAATTTTGTTTATAGTTATTTTACTGTGTACCACCTGTAGCCAAATTCCAACTCATTTCATTGGGTTTCCTGAATCCTTTACACAATAGTGTGTAGGTGAAAAAAAAGTGTAAGAGAAAGTAAAATACCATAGTTAACGTAACGTCTACCTTTTGGATATAGAGAAATATATCTAAAAACCATTTGCTTCAGTTTTAGAGGAGTTGGTTTAATTTGGCTTTAGTATTTGCAAAGTGTTTATAATCTTTGTTGCAACTGAACTGGATTTGTAATTACCTACGGGAGAAGTAAGAGATACCTCTGAGTTGTCAGTGAATATGTTTTCCAGGAATAATTAATTGAAGGGAATACTAACCCTGATGGTGGATAGTACCATCAGAAGGTGCACAGTGAGGGTGGACAGGTGAAATAAAAGGGGAAAAAGAAGAGTATCCAGTTGAATATCATTATTTCCCTTTCTACTTTTTCTTGCCCACCATAATGAAGAAAAGTTTATTTTCGAGACATAATTCTGCAGACATTAACCAGGGTAAGACTGTTTCTCCAGATCTCAGCATTTCTTATTTGAAAAGTTAACTTTCTATGATGAGTATGTGTCTGTTTGAAAAAGGATAGCTCTCAGGCTAATATATTTGTATAATTAGTCACCTGTTAATTTGTCTGTTGAGGGAAGAATTAGAGGGTGTGGTCTTGTTAGAGGAGATGTAGCATTGTTGGAGGGGTTGTCAATGGAGTGAACATTGCGGTTTCAAAAACCCATACTAGGACTTCTTTTCCTCTTTTTCCTCCTCCTCCTCCTCTCTCAGCCCTCTCCTCCTCCTCCTCTCTCAGCCCTCTCCTCCTCCTCTCTCCTCCTCTCTCTCCTCCTTCTCCTCCTCCTCCTCCTCCTTCTTCTTCTTATCTTTCTCTCTGCCTGCTTCCTGAGAATCAATATATAAACCTCTCAGCTACTGATTCAGTTCCATTTCTGTCTGCTTGCTACGATGATGATTATAAACTAATCTTCTAACGCTGTAAAGAAAGCCCCAATAAAATTATTTCTTTTGTAAGAATTCCTTTAGCCTGTAGTAAGAACACTCCTCCATTTTTGGTGGTCATGCAAACTTGTGTGACCACTTTGGAAATCCATATGGCAGTTTCTCAGAGAACTGGGAATCAACCTATCTCAGGACTCAGCAATATTGCTCTTGGGCATATACCCAAAACACACTCAATCACACTACAAGGACATTTGTTTAACTATGTTCATAGCAGCATTATTTGTAATAGCCAGAAACTGAAAATAATCTAGATACCCCTTAAGCGATGGAAACAGAGGCAGAGACCTGCATCAGAGCACTGGACTAAGCACCTGAAGTCCAGCTGAAGAGTGGGAGGAGTAATAATATGAGCAAAGAAATTAAGACCATGATGGGTACACTTACTGAAACAGGTTATGTGAGCTAATGGGAGCTCACCAACTCTAGCTGGACAAGGAAGGAAACAACATAGGTTTAAGCTAGTTCCTCTAAATGTGGGAGACAGTTGTATGACTGGGGCAGACTGGGGAGCCACTGGTAGTGGCACCAGGATTTATCCCTATTGCTTGTACTAGCTTTTTGGATGGATTCCTTGCTCAGCCTAGATAAAGTAGGGAGGACCTTGGACTTTCCCCAAAGCAATGGGCCTTACCCTCTCTGAGGAATGGATGGGGGTGGGGGTGGGAGGTAGGTGGAGGAAATGGGAGGAGGGGAGTGGAAACTGGGATTGTATGTAAAATGAAAAAAATTATTTTCTTTTTTAAAAAATAATAAAACAAACAAGCAAAAATGTAACACAATAATCTAAAAGAAAAAAAAAGAATAGTCTTAGCCATGGTGCTTCTTCAAAGCAACAGAAAAGTAACTAAGACAGAGTATATTATTGCGACATTCCTGACCATGCTGTTTTGGAGACATATTGAAGACTTTGTGACTTTGAACTAGAAAAGTGGCTGAATACTTTAACAAGGCCTTAATTTGACATCCTAGTAGAAGAATGGACACTCGTAGTGCTAATGACCATGTGTGTTGTAAGGGCACAGCTCAGGGAGTTCCAGAAAGGAAGAATACTTTTGATAGGCCTAAACACTATTCTTCTGATATTTTAACAGATGATGTGTCTCCTTTTCATCCTTGTTCTAAAAATTTGCCAGAGGCTAAATTGAAGGGGTTTGGATTAATGGCATTGAAAGAGGAGGTTTCAATACAGTCATGACTGTACTGAAATCAATATAGTAATGACATTGTCACATGGCTATTATTGATCATTCTTAAGAAGATCTACAATGAAAAGGAGCAAGTTGAACAAATACAAACTGTATAGTTTGAGGAGGAAAGGACCACAAGGGTAAGTAATGTGGTAGCAAGACCTATGCTCAGTAAGATTAAAAAAGTCTAAAAAAAGACCTGGTTATTATGGAATAAAGGGAGTTGTACCCTATGGACCAGACCCGAGTCAGGTAAACTGGATATGTTTTGAAAAGTTCTAAGTTCTGAAAAGAAATTAAAAGAAAGCTTAAGGCTCAAAGAAAACCATCAACAACAGAAAGCTTCTCTAAATACAAGTCAAGAATGGACCCAGATTTCAGGCCCGGCAAGCAGCAGAACTAGGTAGCTTAATCCACATCCTTGAATTCAGAATCAAAAGGATGTAGGAACATTTATTAAAATTTCTCTGTGGCTAAGAAAAATTGCTGAGGTCAGGCATTTGGCAGGGCATCTGTATCTAGGCTCCAAGGGCCATTGTGTGCACTATGAAGGTGAAGAACTTGGAGATCTGAAGAGTACATTGACATGTGACATGGAGATACAGAGTTTGGAGTCTGTCTTGCTAGGTTTTGGGCTTCGTGTAATACAGTATTTCCTCACTATGATCCTGTTCTCCATTTCAGAATAATATATATATATATATATATATATATATATATATATATATATATATATATATGTATATCTCCTGTGCTATATTATGTTAGAAATACATGATCTACTTTTTTCTTGTGATTTTACAGAGGTTGCAGCTAAGAGATTGCCTTAAGTCTCAGAAGATACTTTGGAACTCAAATAGTCTTAGGAATGAAAGACTATGGGGACATTTAAATTTGGATCAGCAAAGTTTTACATTATGGCTTGGCTATGGGCCTATGGGGACCATGGAGTCGAAAGTGGTGGTTTAAATGATAATTCCCCCATAAACTCATGGATTAGGATGTTTAGGCTCCAACTGGGAGACTGATTATGGAAGGATTAGGAAGCATGGCCTTACTGGAGGAAGTGTATCACTGGGAGTGGATTTTGATGTTTGGTGTCTCTTTCTCTACCTGTTGCCTAAGGATCATTATGTACCGATCTCAGCTACCACTCCAGTGCCATGTCTACTTTATAACATGATAATTATGGACTAACATTCTGAAATTGTAAACAAACCTCCAATTAAATGGGTTTTTAAAAATAAGAATTGCCTTTGTCATTGTGTTATTTCACATTAAAAGGATAGTAATTAAATCATGAGATGAATATTACAATTATCTGTGGGTACAAGAACAAATATGCAGAATGTAATTTTAGATTAGGTTGCTTTTAGTACTGTGATGCTGTGGGTTCTCCTCCAATATCTCTGACTTCAATAGAACTAGGTAGCTGGCTAGGTTTCCAGAACCAGATATAACCGTCTCTTGTTGAACGGGTCTTAAATCCAATTAGAGAGATGTTGGTTCTCACCAAGATATGTGAGCCACTACTGCACCCTTTGGGTTATTGTGCTGTGTTAATTATTGTTGTTGCTCATAGACATCTTAGCTGGGTAGAAATGTTGCTTGCTTCCCTATTTGGAAGATCACATAGAGCCACCCGATGAAAGCAAATACTCCGCGGGGAGATTTTCAGTTATGTTTGAGCTCAGAGGCCTGTTGACCTGACTTTGAAATGTATGGTTTCTGCAAAGACTTTTCAGTAGAAATTTGAAGAAAATAAAATTTTCATATGCCAAAGATTCTTTTTGTTTTCGGTTATCTCTTTTAATTTATTATGTACTTATATAAGATTTATTTTTCATAAATAAATCCAGCTTACCTCACTTTTTTATAGTTGCTCAAATGGGCCAGGTATTGATAGAACAGACATTTGGTAGCAGTCTGAGGCTCTGTTTATTAGTAGCGGCTTTGAGGGAAATTTCATGAAGAAGCTTACTTCTGCCAAATAGTTACTGCAAACTTTTTTATTTGGAATTCAAAAGATGTTTGCTGAATTTTTCCTTCATCTTCAAACAAAAGTATAAACATTTAAATATTTCCTTCTGATATGACATTTTCAAATATTCTATTTACTTTTAAGTTTAAGATACGTGAAACTCCAAGGCCTGGCAGAGAGTTGTTTAATGAATTTAAAATAGCACCTGCTAATTAGGGAGTTTAGGAGCTCATTTATTATCTTCAAAATCTTAAATAAAATTTGGATTAATAAGTGTTAAGTAAACGAAGAAAATTTACTTTTAAGTTGAATATATTTTTGCAAAGATCTTTCCATATACCATTCACTCTGAATGCTTTATGTATTAAAAGTTTTATGTTCTCAGGCTAGATTTTCATGTTTTTTAAAAATTATTCTCAACAGAAATGATTGTTCTTTAATTAGGTCAATCATATTGCAGCATTATCCAGAGAGCTTAGTTTCTATTTCAAGTATTTTGACAGGAACAAACTGTGAATAAAGCAGCAGAATATTACAATGTCACGGTTTTCCTTCATAACAATAGGCAAAGCCTCTGACAGAGCCAACCACTCAGATGACAGCATTAACAAAAAAGTCAATGCTGTTCATCCTGGGAAGATTTATTTTACTAGATAAATGACAAGATATTAAAAATATTGCATTATATTTTTATTTTTGGCAATATTTTGTGCGTAAGATATTATACATGTATTTTATCAACTTTTTTTTATAAATTCACAAGCCTCATATCATTGTGGATTCTTCTTATGATAAAAACTGAAGAAGAAATTTTAATGTTGTTCAATTCTTGCCTCTGGAATTCTTTTCTTCTAGGTGACTCTGTCCTATGTCTCAATATTGGACTTAACGAATTTTCAAGCCTTCTCAAACTCAAGCTGGTATCAAAACCTAGAAACACACTAAGGAGTTCGTCAAATGGGCTATCATTCTACTGATCACCACTCTGAGAGCTGAGAGAAGCTAATAATGAAATTGCTGAAGATGTTGTCCATCACCCCGTAGCTCAATGTGTCTCATATGAAGTTCAAAGTCCTTTTCACTGTTCATCTACCTCAGAGCCCCTACTTACATCACATGAAACCTAAGGCTTTGTGAATGACTCGTTCAAAACTCTTGAATGAGTTTGGACATGAAGACTGAAGTGATGGTGTCACCTGTCTCTGCATGGAGCCCAGGCAGGATAAACAGAAAATGAATTCTCTGCCCCAGGGCTTCAAAGTGCGTTTGATAGCAAACACATTTTAATTTCAAGTGTTTAATACCTGTAACTACACTAGAAGCTTTTTAAGTTGTTTTATGAAATCCCATTTGTGATCATTTGTTTAGAAATGATCACAATCTCAACCATGGCTACTTAAACTGCTGAAAACAGAGGTGTCATGGTCTAAATGTGACAGAGGCAATATCCAGCATGTAGAGAAATTGCTTGTTGGGGAGGGGCATCTGTAGTCATTTGAGTACTAGCATTACATATCTGAGAGAGATAAATATTATTGTGTGTGTTTGTATCTTTTGAAAAGGTCTTCATATTTGAAATAGCAATATAACTCAGTATTTCACTCTATCCTTCTCTACCTTAAAGCTAACTGAGAAGCAAAGTGTTTGCATTAAAAATTCCATCTCCTATCATGCTCTATTTAGACATCAAGCAGTGCTGTATGTGCTGTGTCATCTCAATATCAGTTAATAGAGCCATTGAGAACCTGTTAGTAAGTGATTATACTAATAATATTGATGTTGGCTTGATATTTCTGCTATAATATCTGATATGGAAATTGTAATTGTAACTCAAATAGGAAAGATTATTCTTGGCATTTTCAAGATCATTACCTTTGCTAGTTTGATGCTTTAATTTTAGAGAGTTATTATGAAAACATTGGTTCAAATCCAAATACAAAGTCAGTATTCCTATGATTGCTTCTAAATTAGAAAGGGACATATACAAGTATGCGCAAAATTTTCTATGCTTTCACATCAACTTTTACTATAAATTGGCACCTAATAAACTATATTTTCAATACAGTAATAAAGACAGTGAAAGGGCTTTGTTTGAATTTTCCATTTCTTTCCCTGCATTGATAAATGCCAGCTTTCTCTAGAGGTAAATTAGATTTAATTAATGTATTAGGTTTTGTGTTCATTGAAACAGATGATCACAAATGGGATTTCATGAAACAGCATAAATACCTTCTAGCATAGTTACAGACACAAAAAGTTTGAAATTAAAACGCGACCACTATTAAACTCATTTTGAAGTCGCTGGGCCTGGAATCCATTTGTTGTTTTTCCGAGCTGAGCTCTGTGTATCGCCATGTGACCACATCACTTTAGTCTCCATGTTGATAGTTAATAGTGTGTTTTTCTCTGTGTATTTTGCTCTATATTTCTCATTATAATTGCCCAACTTTTATGATGATCCCTGAGATTTCATTTAGGGTATAGTTATATAATCCAGGGTGGTCAAGTTCCAAACCCAATACTTAATCACATAAAATTTAATTAACCAGCAAAAATGCTAACAATAGGTGAGATTTTAGAACATAGTCAGATGGATTGGGGAGAGGGCTTAGCTATTAAAGGCTAGGCTTACAACCAAAAAGGTAAGAATAAGGTCAGTCTGGATTAGAACCATATACAGCTATAAAATTTGAAAAAAATAAAAATTGAAAAAGGAAACAACAACGTGGAATAAGATGAAATTTCTAAAGGAAGCCCCAAGGAAGCAATTCAGTTCAAATGCTGAAGGAAGAGGCCCAAATGGTTTACAAAACCCAGATAGGTTTTATACATATTAAGAAAATTTCCAATAAGTTTCTGGCCTCAAACATATCCTTTACATCTTCATGTCATTCCTCTGTATGTTGGGCTCACTCATGTTGTACTGGGTGGTTTTATGTCAACTTGACACAGGTTATAGTCATCAGAGCAAAGGGATCCTCAATTGTAAAAGTGACTGCATAAGACCGGGCTGTAGGCAAATTTTAGGGAATTTTCTTAATTATTAATTGACGTGACCCATAACGGATGGTGCCATTCCTGGGCTGGTGGTCCTGGGTTCTGTAAGAAACCATATTGAGCAAGTCATGAGGAGGAAAACAGTAACCAACACTTCTCTATGACCTTGGCATCAGGTCCTGCCTGCAGGTCCGGCACTGTTAGAGTTCCTTCTCTGACTTCCCGTGATGATGAGCTGTAATTTGGAATTGTAAAGGGAATAAATTCTTTCCTCCTCAAGCTTCTTTGGTTATGATGATTCATCATAGCAATATTAATCCTTATTAAGACATAGGTCCTACCCTTGTTTCTGCCCTTACACATACATATTTTAGGACAGGTGCTGTGGGACAATGGTTTGTACCCTGTCAATTGTATTTTAATAAAACTCTGATTGGCCAGTAGCCAGGCAGGACAACCAGGCAGGGTGACAAGAACAGGAGAATTCTGGGAACAGGAAAGCTTGGTCCGCAGTTGTGACACAGCCACAGAAGAAGCAAGATGTGACTGCCTTGATTAATAAGGTACCGAGCCACGTGGCTAGCGTAGAGAAGAATAATGGGTTAATATAAGTTATAAAAGTTAATAAGAAGCCTGAGCTAATGGGCCAATCAGTTTATAACTAATGCAGACTTCTGTGTAATTTCTTTGGGATTTAACGATTGCGGGAACCGGACAGTACAGAAACCCTGACAACAGACAGGGACTCTGTTCTTAGAGTAATTCATTCTCTCTTAGAGTTTATCATGTGTTTGTCAGTGAGTACTTCCATTAGTCACTCTCCTATCCCTGTAGTTCAGAAACACTAGTTGTTTTTTGTTTGTTTGTTTTTGCATTTTTGCTGACTTTTCACTTAATAGTCTTTTGGTTCACATATACTACAGTGGTGTCATGTAATTCATTTTACTTTTAACACTAATCACATAAGACTCAACACGTTTAACTATTCAGAACCATAAGACTTCCCCCAATTCAGACAATACTCACAGTACTATCCTAGATACAAGATAAATGATTACCACAAATGATTGGAAGTTCTGCATTCATTAAAATGAGTCACAGAACTGAGGATAATTTTGTGCTTACTGTTAGAGTGTGCTACAAAATACACAAATAATAGCTAGATGAATGTATAGATGCATAAGGCAAACTAGGCTTGTAAAATGGGGATGTCCTGCTCTTCCAGGGCATAGTGGTTGTCTTATTTTGGTTTACTACTGCTATAATGAAACACCACTATTAAAAGAAAGTTGGGCAGGAAAGGGTTTGCTTGGTTTATGCTTCCAGATCCTAGTCTATCTCCAAAGGAAATCAGAACAGAAACAAGCCAGATGAGAACCTGGTGACAAGAAATCCTGAGGTCATGGAATGGTGCAGCCTACTACTGTTTTGTTCTCCATGACTTGCTCAGGACGGCCAGATCAGTGATGACTCCACTCACCATGGGCTGGGTCCTCCCCCATCAAACATTAATTAACAAAATGATCTACAGGATTTCCTACTGCCCAATTTAATAGAGGCCTTTTCTCATGTGGTACTCCCTCCTTTCAGACAACACTAGCCTGTGTCAAGTTGGTATCAAAACAGCCAATGCATCTATGCTGACCACTTCAGCACCTCCATAAATTTTGTGGATTGGAGGTTTGTAGTGTGTATTGATGTTTTTATGTTTAACACATTGTATGACACAGTTCTCTGAGGTGAGGTTCTGAGAAGCGATTGTGTCTTTTTCTTGTATTACATAGGATGTATAACACGTTGTTCAATTTTTGATTTCATGAAATTATTTGGAAGTGGTGAAAAATTGTCAGAGATAGGAGGTTAGTCGAAACGGTCACTGTTTGTGTTTTTTAGAAGGGTATCACTTATCTCTGGCCCACTCCTGCCTGCTTGTCTCCTAGGCAGCCATAGTATCATTATTGCTTTCTCTTCCCCTTTATTCTCTCGTAATATTGAGTTACTGCTCTCTGATAGCAATGGAGCAAAGTGACCATGGATGTGAACTAATAAGACCATGATCCCAATAAATCTTTTCTCCTTCGATTTGTTTGCTAAGGAAAGGTGGTGTGTCAAAGGTACAAAGCAAGCAAAACCATAGTGATTAACTTGATTAGTCCCTCGCTACCCTAACCAGAGTTAAAGCAAGTAGAAGTCTCCAGAACATAATTAAGACTCAGTTGCTGAAACAATGGGCTGCTACACACCCTCATCCTGAAGCTATGTATGAAACGATAATAACCACAATATTAAAAAATAAAACAAAACTCTTCTCTCTTTCATCACTCAGGAAATGCCAGGACTTGGGGAATGTGTGGAGTAAAGAATTCATGTATGTTCTTTCCTATACCATAACTTCTTTCTTTAGCAGTTTGCTGACTGATGTTATTTGGTTGGAAGCACCAAGGGGAAACATAAACAAGTGTAAAATTCTTTGCTTAGAAATCTTCTCAGCTAAAAATCAAGGTTAATCAGTTTTAAGCCCTGTCCCCATAGCACTCCATTTTCTATCATTCAACGCTGTTCATCTTTCTCCAGCTTCGAATATTGTGTTCCTCAAATCCGCTGAGCATATCTTAAAATTATGTATCATGCTAATGTTCCTATCAACATTTTGTGTACAATAACCTATTTATTCTCTCCGATAATAGAAACCATTTTCTACTTCATTGCCAAGGCACTTTGAAAGGTCACCTGAAGTTATTTTAATGTACCTATTTCTGCGAACCTCAACCTAAGATAATAAAAGCCTTTTCTGACATTGTGTGAAAAATTCTCTGTGTTCTCTGTCGTCGTTCATTTCTACAGCCGCTTTCTGAAGTTTAGACAGGATAAGCTGCTACCATTGAAGCCGTTGGTATCACAATCAGTGGATAAAATAGGACATTCGTTCACTGGAACTTGCAGCTCTGGGAGGCCTTGCCCTTCTCTGCCATTTCCTGTGCCTTGTTAAAAACAAACAAACAAATCCTTAGATTACATTCCCAAAACTAGCCTACAAGATCTAGCCCCCCCCCCCAGAAATAATCATTTACAATGTATCAAAATGTGTGCAAAGTCTGGAGCTATTGAATAAGAGTTCTGAATCAATAAACAGAATAGCTAATAAAAATCTTTCTTACTGTTTCATCAAAGTGACTGGAAATAAATGAAAGTTTATTCCCCAATTCCTTTGGATTGAAGGTAAATTTCCTCCAGTTTAGGAAACATTTTAGTGATTACAAGAAGATATGGAGATTCATTTATCCATTGCATTGCAACAGAGATGACCTTAAAGAAATCAGCAAAGAAAAAAGTATTTGAATTTAGAAAAAACACAAAAACAACCTGGACAGTTAAATTAACTCAAGTAGTGTTTGAATGACACTTCAAATAGTTTAAAGAGGCCAGGTCTCTACTTACTATTGTTGTTTGGTGTATTTTCTTTCCAGATTATATTGTCCAAGGAACCACTTCAAACTACAGATATAATAAAATTAATTTCTCTTCACACAGGTTTCCTTCCAGGTTCTCCATTTATTCTACAGTAATTGTCTTGCAAATGATTATTTCTGAAGAACGAAGATCTAATTTAAATGCTTTTCACCTACTTTGAAATACTTTTGGGTTTCCTCACTCAGAGTAATATTTTCTAGTTCCCTCTCTTTCCCGGAAAATTCCATTTTTTTTATAACTGAATAAAATTCAGTTGTGTATGAAACACATTTTCTTTTTTCTTTTTTTAATAAAAGTTTATTAATTTATAAAAGTTTCCATTTCCGCCCCTCCTCCCAACACCCTCCCACTCCCCCCACTCCCTCTCCTCCTCCCTCTCCATCCCTAAGAGCAGTCAAGGGTTTCCTGCCCTGTGAGAAGTTCAAGTTCCTCCCCCCTCCCTCCAGATCCAGGAAGGTGAGCATCCAGACTGGATCCCAAAAATCCAGTATATGCAGAGGAAACATGTGCCAGTGTCATTGTCAATGGCTTTTCAGAAAGACCCCAAGCCAGCCACATTCAGAGAATCGGGTTGGATCACGTGCTCCTTCAGTACCAGTCCAATTGGCCTTGGTGAACTCTCATTAGATCAGTTCCCTTGTATCAGTGGGTGAACGCACTCCTCACGGTCCTGCCTTTCTTGTTACATGGGGTTAGAGAGAAGGCAGTAGGGGAGGAATGGGGAAAGCTCGGGGGATTGGGATGGGGGGAGGGAGGAAGGATGGATATGGGATCAGGGAAGTATATTTCTCAACTAAGGGAGTCATTTTAGGGTTTACAAGAGACTTGATTATAAAGGGGATCCCAGGTCCAAGGAGAGATCCCCAGATTGTTCTCTGGACAGAGGAGAGGGTGCCTGAACCGGCCTTGGCCCATAACCATACTGATGAATATTTTGCATATCACCATAGAACCTTCATCTGGCGATGGATGGAGATAGAGACAGAGACCCACATTGGAACACTGGACTTAACTCCTTTGGTCCAAATGAGAAGCAGAAGGAAAGAGAACGTGAGCAAAGAAGGCAACACCAGAGGGAACCTTCACCCGTTGATGGATGGAGATTGAGACAGAGAACCACATTGGAGCACTGGACTGAGCCCCCAAGGTCTAAATGAGGAGCAGAAGGAGGGAGAACATGAAACACATTTTCATTATCCATTTATCTTTGGAAATATATGCAGGTTGTTCTTATTCCCTGACTTTTATGTATAGAGAGCCATTATGATGTCATTGTTCTTAAATGTTTAGGACATGGAAACCTTATAGTCTTTCTGAGCATTGTGGTCTGATGTGGTATTCCCATCTGCATGCTGTGAATATCATATGTTAATAAAGGAACTGCTTTGGGCCTATAGCAGAACTATAGGGGAACAGAGCTAGGTGGTGAAAACTAAACTGAATGCTGGGAAAAAGAAGGGTGGAGTCAGAGAGAAGCCATGCAACACCACCAGAGTCAAACAATAGAACTTTAGCTGGTAAGCCACAGCAACAGGGCTATATATATTAATAAAATGGGTTAAATTAATATGTAAGAGTTAGAAAATAAGAAACTAGAGCAAATGGGCCAAGCAATGCTTTAATGAATACAGTTTCTATGTGATTCTTTCGGGACTAAGCAGCAGGAATTAATTAGTGGCCTTACTCCAACAATGGTCAACCTAACATACTGAATACTTATATTTTTGCAATTGCTCCTGACAAATTTCAGTGAAAGATAACAACACTTCTCCAATCTCTCAATTCATCTTTCATATTCAATCACTGACCCATCTGCTGAATAATTGTTTCCCTTTCTTTAGATTAACAATTTGTTTTATTCCCTTTGAAGAAATTTCCATGACTCCATAACATCACTGGTTATTTATATTCAAAGGACATAAATTATCATTAAATACCATAGTTATGTGTTTTTCCTTATTGTTATTTTTATATTGTGCACTGTGTATATATGTGCACTCGTATCTAGATATTTAAGAATTTCAAAGTTATTTCATTACTTAAGAAACACTTAAGCGCTGATTTTGCTTATTATATTTCTCAGTATTCTTTTAAAATAATTTCAAATATACAAAATACAAGAAAAATACTGTTAATAATTCCTATATGTATTTTACTCAGTTTCCCTACCAATTAATGCTATGTACATTATTATAATTTAGAAGAAATAATGATCTTTAATTGCTTGATTTGGTTATGTGAATGTACCAAAACACAAACAAATGAAACTAAACAAAAAGCATAAAAAAAAAATCTAGCCCTCTCCCTTATTTGGTCACTTCCTTCTACTAAGGCTCACTATCAATGTCCAGCAAACAAAAGACCCCTTGGTTCACCTAATTAGCATACTCAATTAAAATTAAATACCTCATTCTCACATGGAGCTTCTCTGTTTACCTTTATAAACTGTTATTTGCCAATGTGTTACTCTTTGTCCCTTCGATCCAGAGGCAGCCCATTGTTCTTCTGGGAGACTATCCCTTTCACCCTTCCCTTGTTCCCTTCCCCTCATCCCTCATCTTCTATATCCTTTACCATTTTAGCCTAGCCTACTCTATCAGAGACTTCTTACCATTTTTTGAAAAATGACAACTTCAAGGTCATTTGCTGCTTTTTTTTTTCTTCTTGAGTCAGAAAGCAGTCACTTAATCTCTCTGTGATACTAGGTGTTTGGGTATGGTTTCTGCCCAATGTGGGATTCAGGAGGAAGTTCCTGCTGTGCAGGGTGTCTCCTTCAGGTAGAATTTGTTTGTCACAAGTAGTCTCTACATAGATATAGCAGTAGATATTAATCACATGTATAAAATAGCTCTATATCAACTCTTAATGAGTGATTGAATAGCTAAGAACAATATCCTAGCCAAGTTGACACATCGAAGTGATTATCACAGTTCATTTAAAATGTATCAAAATTAATTTCATTAATATATCATGCTATTAATTCTAGCTGAAGTACAGACATATAAAATGTCAAACAAGAAGCTTGGGAAATAGATAATTTTATCTGTGTGCTTGCTTGTTCCTTTGTTGAAGAAATCTGTGTGTGCATGATCAGCAAACCACATCTTGGCCTAAATAAGCTCCAGGGTTGCAGTTTCCCAATGGGAAGCATGTTGAAGAATTCAGAATGACAAAAGGGAGAGACTAAGAGAGAAATAGTGAAGGAAATTCCTTGGGCTTATCCTGAACAGCTTTACACTATTTTCTCTTATTTACATTTTTAATTAAAGAACTCCATGTTACTAGAATGCAAACAGTCCCAAGAAAGGATTACTGAAATTGTAACAACATAAAGCTATGAAGTACTAGAAACTGAGCCAAAAGCATGGTGCTGTTTTTATTACATAGTGTTCAATAAATGAACTTAAAACATAAAACAATAATTATGTGTAACATGATAGAATTATTAAGATATTAATTTCTTCAGAAACACTTCATGAAAACTAAAGTTCATGCCTTGGGTTTCACCATGGCTCTGATTTTTCAGGTGAAGCTATTCAATGGGTTCCAGACATGCAAATGCTTTGAGAGTCGATATGAACTTATGTTCTTGGATCTTTAAAATTTGAGTAAATAGATATTAGAGACAATATAAATAAAGTAAATAGAAACTTCCAGATATGTATATGATATTGTAACAATCATATAACTACATTTAAATCTCTTTACATGAAGAAAAGATACATTTGTATGGAAAAATAACTTTTCCATTTCTCGATATATGCATGTCTATTTCAGTAAATATTCCTAGAAAACATCTTCTAAACCAATATTGTTCTATCAGCCCAACAGAAAGCAACAAACTTAAAAATTAGTTCATATTTATAGTATAAACTTCATATTCTTCCATTTTATCACATTGAAAAGTGATTTAAAATGTTAAACAAACAATATCTTATTTTTTATTTGACTGATGTAAACTGTAGTTTATTAGATCAATGAAAGACTATGAATTGCATTTACAAGAATTAATTACAAAACATGAACTTATTTGTCCCTACTACATCAATAAATGACCAGTCACACTTTGGAGCATCCTAATTCATTCTAAACCAGTAAGTCAAGTCAGTTCTCAAAATTCAGCATGCATAGGGTTTTCTAGAAGACCTCTGAACAGACAATATGCATCAGTATGAATGTCTGGTTTAATATGCCTAGCATAAATTTTAATTACTTACAATTCTGAGAAGTTCATAGCTGATTCTGACTACAAAGGCACTGTATCAAGTCTACATATTAAAGAAACAAATTTTGACCCATGAATCCCCATCAACATTAATTCTTAGAGGATTGTACAGATATGGATAGGTATTTGAGTATTACTCCAGTGTATCCAATAAGGGTCTCTGTGCTTTAACCAGTTCCTCATCTAATTTATTCATATGTACTCTCAAATTTGAGGAGTACATATCTAACTTAAACTTTATTATAAATACATATATATATATATATCATAGGTCTAATTGCACAAACACATATTATTCTTTAAATTTGTTATTCAGTATATCATATATCAATATAATATTTACAGAACATAACAATATTTTAACGGTCTAAATATATTAAGTATCAATTATAATTACTCATTATTTTATATGAATTCTAAATAGATATACTCCATGATCATTATAATCTCAAGATTATAAGAAAAGCTCAAATTTTTAATGCATTTTAATTTCTATTACAAAGCTGACAAATGTAGCAATCTTTAACCATTTGCAAATACTCCCACTTAAATTTATATTGGTTAAAATTAATAATTTACAAACATAGTAGGAATATTTTTAAAATTCAGTTGCTGCGTGTGGCTAATGCCTGATATATTTACTTTATCATTGAAAATTCTACTGAAACTCCTACTGAAATCCAGTCATCACAAGCATTTGAAAGATGCATATTTTGTTTTCCCAAGATAGGTTTAGGTTTTGGTTTTAAAGTATACAGACTCTTCTCTTTTGGCAACTATGTGATTTTTTAATAATTTTCCGTGGAAAATATTCCACTTATTTGTAATGAATAATATCTATACATTTATATTTATATAATATGCTCGTATATACATTACAATTATATTTCTTTTAGAACACTCAAAATATATATTGTACATTAATACACATATGCTTAAATTTTATGAAAGTATGGTTTGCTATTATCTACTGTTTCACCAAAGACCTAAGCCCTTGGAGAGATAATTTCAAGCTAAGTTTTAATTCCTGATTTTTATATATCCCATTGTACTCTTCGTAGTGTTGAAATCAATAGAAGGATGTCACACTTCCTTGAACTTTCAAGGCTTCCTTTCACTTTGTACTATAATAATGAGCTCTGATTCTCTGTGCTAGAATCACTAGAGATGCAGGGGCAACTCAAATGTTTCTGGTATTAAAAATAAATTTTCATTTTAGTGGAAAACAAGCAGAATCCTGGGACTATGTTGAGGACACAGGTAAAGTAACATAAATACAACTACAGATAGAACTCTAAGCAGTGTTCAGATATGGAAGCTACTTTTACAAATAAGTTTGTTCCTATTAACAGAAACATTCCCAAATTTAAACAAAACAAAACAAAGGATGTTGGTAAGATAGTGGAAATTTTACTTGGTGATGAAATTCAATTGAACTAATGTGAGGATTCATTGTTTTTAAAATTTATTTAACCCATACAGACTCCAATGCAGTTTGTTGAAGAATGCTGAATGCTGAGATTTGATTGTGGGAGATGTTGCTTATGCCCTCAGTCAGAATTTTTTTTGTGTGAAATCTTTTTCTCTAACGCTGTGTGTTTTCTTTGTTTTCAAATAATATGTAATTATTAGAAGTCAAAAAGTGAATTGAATACTATTGAAAACTTTTCAAAATATGCTTGAAGCAATAAAATCTAGAAAATTTTCCTTGAGGACATGATAGAGGTAGAGTTTATGTTCTTGAATAATAAACTTTCAAAAGACAAGAGTAGGGAGTAAAATATATATCTTTAGTCCAGAAAATAAGTAAGCTCTCATCATGCCGTAACTTAATATATGATTTTAATTACCTGTTACCTTCTGTTTAATGAAATGTAAAATCCACATTTGACCAACTTTGATTGCTGTTTTTCTTAATTTTTAAGAGATAGTAACTAACATACCTTATAGCATAATACAATACATGATAGTACAGTTCATATTTTCAAGAAAGGACAAAAAGAGGAAATAGTCCTTTTAAATTGAAAATCCAGTCAGGTAGATAGATGATTGTTTAACAACCCTTGTGGAGGAAGTTTGGTTTGGTACCCAGCACGCATATGGCAGCACAAAACTGTCTGTAAATTCAGCTACAGATGATGCCATGATCTGTTCTCTATGGGTTCTTTTCTCACACTATGCACAAATACTGATATGTGAAAACACTCATACACATAAAATAAGTATTTAAAAATGATTGATTACCCATCCTTTCTATAATCAAAGATTGTGATGTCTTAGGCTATTTTCTATCTTATATATGACTATCTTAAGTGTAAAATTAAAATTTAAATTTACTAATGGCAGAGGATTCTACAGCTTCATGGAGTTAAGCTGAACATACTGATAAAAGGTAGAGTTTTACAACTACAAAAGGTAGTAAGGACATGTCTTGTAGCAAGAGTGCCCTTTCATGCAGTAGAGGTCATTCTTTCAAGTTACTTGTCTTGGAATAAAGACATGGTTACAGTGAGGTGTGAAGTACTATTGATTGCTCCCACTGGGATGGTAAAAATATCTATGCTATCCACAAAAATTAAATCACTTAATTGAAAATAATTTTTTCTTATTGATTGATATACAATTTTATGGATACCACATTAAAGTATATCCATTTATATATCATAGTAATATCTATTTTCGTCCCATTCAAATGTAAGGTCAGCAATGGAATGGTGATTAATTTCTTCTGAGAGAAATAAAAGATACTTACTAAAATGAAGCTAATTGAAGTGATTGATTGTTAAATAATTAATCATCAAATTAAGATAGGGTCATAGTAATTAAAATACAAATGCATACAGAATGCTTTAAATTCATCTGTTCCTATGATATTTTTTATCCAAAGAAACAATAAGATGTAATAATTTATAATATCAGTAGTGATTGTATAGGTATATATAGATTATATATCATTTAAGATAGACAAATATTAAATGATCTCGCTCAGCTGGAGTTCCTAGCTCCAAATCCTGACATGTAAATATACAGCACAGAGTAAATACAGATACTCAAAAAGTATGATGGAACTGTGAAAGGGAGTCATAGAAAGGAATAGCCGCATACAGTTGGTAGGAAATCAGAAATGGAAAAATGGAGAGTGGGCCACAGGTTAGCCATCGAAGCCAGGCAGTTGTGGCAAATAACCAGCCTACAATCTAAATCCCCAGAGAAGCTAGGTAACAAGGAGGACTCTAAGAAAGACACACGTGGAAGGACTCAGGAAGGGTAAATGGTTAAGGTCTCCTGGGTGAATCTGGGAGGGTGATAGGAGAGAGGGGATGGGAGATGGAAACATTAGGAATTCATATAGCTGAGTTGGGGGAAGAGATGTAGAGGAAGAGCAATGAAAGAGAAAGCTTAATAGAGAGAGCCATTGTTGGCTTGGGGGAAACCGTGCTTGGGAAATTCACATGAATGATCCCAGCTAAGACTTCTAACAAGAGTGGAGAAGGTGTTTGAACTGGCCTTTCCCTATAATCAGATTGATAATTACCCTACTGATCATCATAGAACTTATTTCCAATAACTGACAGAAGCAGATGCAATGATCCACAGCCAACCTCTGGGTTGAGCTTCTGGAGTTAAGTTGAGGAGAGGGAGGCACTGTGGAACAATCGTCTGGTATCCTGTAAAGTTTTGTCACTTGTATTGGTTTAATAAAACATTGATTGGCCAGTAACCAGTCAGGAAGTATAGGCAGGGCAACCAGAATAGGAGGTTTCTATGAGGAAGAAAGACTCAGTCTGCAGTTATCCCTGGGATACAGTGGAACCAAGATGAGAATGCCTCACTGATAAAAAGGTACCAAGCCATGTCGCTAACCTAAACAAGAATTATGGGTCAATTTTAGAAGTAAGAGTTAGCAAAAAATTGTGCCTAAGTTACTGGTCAAACAGTGTTCTAGTTTGTTTGTTACTATTTGATACTGGGTGTCTGGGAAACAAAGGAGCAGTCTCTGCTTGCAGGGAGGAGGATAATATGAGCACTGGAGGTCAAGATCATGATGGGGAACATCACAGAGACAGCTGACTAGAGCTAGTGGGTGCTCCCGGACTCTGGACTGACATCTGGGAAACCTGCATGGGACTTAACTAGGCCCTCTGAATGTGGTTGACATTTACATGAATTCATCTGTTGGGGAGACCCTGGCAGTGGACCAGTACTCATCCCGTGTTCATGAACTGTTTTTTTTTTTTGAGCCAATTCCCTATAGTGGAACACCTTGGTCATCCTTGATGTAGCGGTTAGGTGCTTAATCCTGCCTCAACTTGGTATGCCAGACTTAGTTGACTCCCCATGGGAGACCTTAATTCCTCTGATGGGTAGATGGGAGGTGAGAAGGTGGGAAGTGGGGTGAGGGGCTGGAGAAGGGGAAAGAGGAGGAACTTGGGTTGGCATTTAAATTGAAAAAAATAGAAATAAAATAAATAAAGAAAATAACAAAAAGGGAAAGAATAAAAAGAGACATTCATAAAAAAGCAAAAGCCCCCAAAACAAAAAGTATATAAAGAGAAGCTGGCTACTTTAAGTCAAAAGAGCTAGCCAGAAAGGAGCCTAAGCTAGGCTGAGCATTCAAAATTAGTATTAAGTCTCTATGTCATGATTTTGGAGCTTGTTGGTAGCCTAAAAGAAAAAGTCTGGTGCATGCCATTGCACAACATATTTCAGATTTTAGAGTTTATTGGATTTTAAAAATGAGATTAAGGAAACTCATTGTGTATGTCTTTTATAAACTGAAAAACTAACTCCCTGTGAGATAGTAAAAGCAAGCATTGAAGCTATTTAATGATTTTCCCATGTGTGTTCTCAAAATCAGTTTGGAGGATAAAATGTTTCTTTCACTATAAGTCACAGGGCTAGAGAGATATGACTCAGAGTTTAGGAGTGGGTAGTGCTTATGTAGAGGATGGCACTTGTTTCTCAGCTCCTGTGTCAAATAGCTCACCACCTCTCGTACTTCATCTGTGGGAAATCCTGTGCCCTCTTCTGATCTCCATAAGCACTGTGTTATGTGCACACACCCCTCCTCAACCCAGACACAAACACAGTCACATAAAAAATAAATCTCTTAAAAACAATTCACAGGTGTTCTAAAAATTCTTTTAGAAATCAGTAGTAAAAGTCTCGATAATTTTCGATGAACCAAATAATGAGGAAAAATAGTCCAAACTTATATTTGCAAATTAAATTAAAAGTACAGGATTCACTGAGTATCACCTGCTTCCATTTCATCGATATTTGATTTACGCCCACACTACATGAGTAATTTAGAAAGAATGCTTTTGCTCTTACATTTCTGTGGAACTTGTATTCCAATGTATTTCAAAATTATACTGACGAAGTGAGGTCTCAAATACATTTTTAAAAGAGAAAATTGTGACAGAGTTCTTGTGTCATATTTAGTTTGCCACTATTATTATAGTTTCAATTCTTTTACTGTATATAAATTATGAAAACTTAATTTTCATTCCAACAAATGAATTACATGGGAAAGCATATAAATTCTCTGCACGGCCTCCATAGTTGTGAAGTGCTTTTCCTTGAGAGTGCAGAGTTGGAGTTCAAAGGCAAAATCATGACTAAGAATTATAAATTTTTATATGAAATGACTGTCCATGTATCAACTTTAAATACCACTAAACATAAGATTTAACTTGTTATCCAATCTTTCTGAGTCAGAATGTTGGAAATGTCATTGTTTTTCCTCTTTAATTAAATCAAGTTGTTACAGTTGATCAAATAACTACATAATCCAAATGCTGTCTTCAGATTCATTGCTAATTTCAAGCTGAAAATAAAGTAATTATTTACAGTCATTTGATCAATTTAGTATGATTCATATAATTCATTACTTGGTCACATGCACCTCTAATTAACATCTCCTAACTCCAAGTCTAGTGGTCCTATTTTTAAATCAGCCTCCAAAACTGTTCTGTAGAGCCCCATTTTAAATTTTACTGAATTTGTAGATATTTTAAATGGATGCTCATGTAAGATTTTTTAAATGTTTCAACCAAATGAGAGCTCAGTTTAGAAGCTTTGCTCATTTAAACAATTAAATATATTTGCACATAATATTTGACATTTTCTTAACTGCAATTTACTTTGTAATATTTTAAACTAGTCACTAGTCTGTAAACTTTAATGGTATTATTTATAAATATAGTATTAAACAAAATAATAAACCAACTGGATTTATAACAGCTTCCTGAGTGCAGGCATTACAGCTGTGAGCCACCACATTTACACTTTCAAAAATGTGTTATTCATCATATTCTCCCTGCATATGGCTAAGGGATTACTTCCAGATGCCCTGCAGATACTAAAATATACATATTTCACTTTGCTTATTAAAAGTAGTACAATGCCCACATATAGCTGAGTCTTACTCAGCTGTATATTACACAATCTCTCCAGTTTACTCATAATATATTTTACAACATAAACAAAGAGCCAAGAGGCATTACTGTGTAGTGCTTAGGGAAAAATGACACTTAAAAGTCTGTACATGTTCGGCACTGATAAAGTCACCCTCAGCTCAATTTATCGTGCATATGCAGTTGGTTAGATCAGTAGAAGGAGCATAACCCAAAGATACTGTAGGTCAAATGAACATTCCTCAGTTCATCGTTGTTTAACACAAGCAACAAAAGATGAAATCCTTTACCCAAACCTTCAAATAGAGGTACAGCTCAATATTCATTTTTAATTGCCCCACTAAGAGGTGACATCCATGAATTACCTTTTTTTTCCAGCACTATGATTTCATAAGGAGTTACTGTAGAAGATTTTATTTTGATTTATTGTTTTTAACAGTTTCACCGTTTCTCTCACCGTCCTGAAACTCTTTGCAGACAAGAGTGGCTTGAATTTCCACCTGGACTCTGACCTCTACCTGAGTTGTAGGATACTCCAGGTGTGTTCCATCATGCTTGTTTCTGTAGAAAATTAATAGCATCTCTGTTTGGATTGTTCAGTAGGAGCCACTGGATTTCAAATGCTCTAGGGTGACATAAAATCATATCCTATATGTGCTATATAAAGAGTAAAGTAATAAACTTAGGTTTAGGTAGTTATTTGTGTTTAAACTACTAAACAGTTCACTTCCTTGGCAGTTAATTCAGGAAAATGATTAAATTCTAAGTTGTTCCTATCTCCTGGTATCATATCTGCATACCCTGAATGGATCCCAATAAGTCCCCAGAAGACAGAGATTTTTTTTTTAGTTCTTCAAATTTGCTTCCTTATCAGTATAGTACTTAATACAGAATTATTTGAACATAACACACAGAAACACATACACAATCACTATATAATTAAAATCAAACCCAGACTGCAATAGAATTATGACGTATATTCCATCTGTGTCCCATTTCTCTGGATAATTTGTAGCAGTGTGGTTATGTCTAGCATATTTCCCTTTTATTCCATTCTGTTCATAGCTCTCTGTTGTCTGCATGGACAAAGGTCTAGTTTATGTCTGAATTTCATGAGAATTTACTATATACTTCATATTTAATCCCCAACTGATTATTTTATCAAACATTTTCTAAAGGAGATGGTTAAAATAAAATGAATAAATAAAATAAGAACAAACTATAATAGGACAAAACAAGCAAGCAGAAAATAAGAGTCATAGAAAAAAAAGCAGAAACACACTTAAGAGCAGACATATGCCTAACAATAGATGGCCAAAAGAAAAACAGAGTTTTGTTATTGTTGTTAGTTTTGATATTTTTATTTTTAGCTTGAGGGATCATCGTTGTTATTTGTTTGCTGTCTCATAAAGCTTTGTCTTTGTCTGGGCATGCTTGCTTGTTCATTTGTTTGTTTGTTGTTTTCTATCCTTACATGTCCTTTGCCATAGTATTATACTTTCCTGTTTGTCTTTTTATGGGATTTCTGTGTGGGAATATTGTTTCTACTGAGAGAGAAAGAAAGGGTATGGATGTAGGGTGCTTGGAGGTGGGGAGGGTCTGTGAAGAGTAGTGTGAGGAGAAACAAAACCATGATCAGAATATATTATATTAAAAAATGATTTTTTTAATTAATTTATAAAAATGTCCACTTCTGCCCCTCCTCCCAATACCCTCCCACACCCCACTCCCTCTCCTTCTCCCTCTCCAGTTCTAAGAGCAGTCAAGGTTTCCTGCCCTGTGGGAAGTTCAAGTTCCTCCCCACTCCCTCCAGGTCTAGGAAGGTGAGCATCCAAAAAGACTAGGATACCAAAAAGCCAGTACATGCAGAAAAAACAAGTCCCAGTGCCATTATCAATGGCTTCTCAGACAGCCCCCATGTCAGCCACATTCAGAGAATTCGGTTTGATCACATGCTCATTCAGTCCCAGACCAGCTGGCCTTGGTGAGCTCTCATTAGATCAGTCCCCTTGTATCAGTGGGTGAACGCACCCCTGGCGGTCCTGACTTCCTTGTTCATGTTCTCCCTCCTTCTGCTCCTCATTTAGACCTTGGGAGCTCAGTCCAGTGCTCCAATGTGGGTCTCTGTTTCTGTCTCTATCCATCGTTGGATGAAGGTTCCCTCTGATCCTGACTTCCTTGTTCATGTTCCCCCTCCTTCTGCTTCTCATTTGGACCTAGGGAGGTTCCCAGATTGTTCCCTGGACATCAGAGGAGAGGGTACCTGAACTGGTCTTGGCCCATAACCATACTGATGAATATTTTGCATATCACCATAGATCCTTCATCTGGAGATGGATGGAGATAGAGACAGAGATCCACATTGGAACACTGGACTTAAAAAATGATTTTAATAAAAATTTTCAGTTTTTGATATTTCAACTATGAAATTAAATACTTTAAAATGTTACCCCTAAAAGTAAGTTAATTATTAATGGAGTAGAGAAAGGTATATAAACAGAGAAAAAGAAGAAGATTAAGGGTTTGTTGTTAAAGTTGGGGAATTACATACTTGTAGTTTTAAAGTTGACATTATCTTTGCTTTCAGAATTTTGCACTTGAAATTTTCTCTCATTTGTTTATACATGTTATAATTCAAGTTGGAAACATACATTAAAGTAAAAGCCAGATTACTTCCATTTCCTGTACTTTAAGCTTTTTTTGACAATGGAAAAATAAACTATGCTGAAATGGGTTTTAGTTTTAGAACAAAACTTTCCTCAAACTCAGTTCTTCCTGGATGTTTGTAAATCAGATAATCTCTCTGCATATGTCCCTTACGACACTCGTTCAGCTAGATTCTTCTCGCTATGTTGCTTATTCCTTTTGAACTGAGGGCAGCAGCATTTCTCATGCCTACAGCAAACAGCGCTGTGATCAGACAAAGGTAATAATTTCAAGAAATAAGTGCCAGATCATGGTGTGCACAAACCAATAGTTCATGTGTCACATAATAACTAATGTCTTTTTGTTAGTATTCCAAGACACATTTCACTTTTAGATGTCAACCCAAAACCCTTCGGTCATGAACTCTGCCAGATTTTAACCAGTTCCACACTTGCATAAATCATTTTATTGCTGTGCCTGAGACTCCATTGCCATATAAAGATTGTACCTCTAAAAACAAGACTGTCAAAAAGGACTTTTAACTTTCCACACAAATCTAATAACTATTTATTCAATAAGATTCTTTAAGATTCTTGAAGGGCCAGAATTTGACATTTACTGGTGCTATTATTTATAAGTGTTCCAATAATAACAGGACTTACTTATTAATAATTAACTGAAATTGTGAGCAACCTACACTAAATCTTGTGTGTATGTGTATGTGTGTGTGTACATGCATGTAGAATTGGGTGTTTTCTCTACATTATCTTTTAATTATTTCTATTATTTTTGGAGATTATAAATATATAATTTCCACTTTCCCATTCTTCCTTCCTAAATTTCCTTATAATTCTCCTCACTGAACAACTCAGTCATTCTGTCTAATGTCACTTGTACATATGTTCTCAGGTTGACCATTTGGTATTGCATATGAACACGGGAGAGCCCATCATATTTTTGGATACAGAATTTGTCACTGGTCCTAGATCCCACTGATGAGGCTATGCTGTCACATCAGAAAACTACAGGAATTCTATTGTTTCCCAACAATATTCAGCACTGCTAATCTGGCTGTGTGTCTCTATGCTTGACTTTTGAAGATGATGAAAGATCCAAGCTCAGACCTCCATGCTTGTGTAGAAGACTCTTACTGACTAAGCCATCTCCCCAGTCTCAATCACACTGCATTTCTAAGCCTACATTCTTGGAAAGATGGATATAACACCACAATCAATAGATGATGATTTTGGTAATAAATAAAGGATATCCACCAATTTGTTCTCAAGAATAATATCTCAAAATCTTAAATAATTCCTTTAAATATTTACATACTGAATATAAGGAAATTTAGGCACACAAAGGTCAAATATTTTGCTTATGGTCAAAAAGTAGTAACTACAAAAATCAGTAGTCAAATATTGTAAGAAGGTTGGGGCATCCCTGTCAGAAGGGATGGGAAATCAAGGCATACTATTATGTCTTACCAGTATAACCCAAGTTCCCTTGTTGAGGATATAGGGACTCTCATTTGCTTTCAATACTCTTGAAGTTACGCTAAATATTGCCTCATATTTTTACATTTCTGTTTTTAACCTATACTTTTTGGAAATATTAACTTTACGTTACTCAAGACAAGTTGGACTATGTGATATAATTCCCTCTTCAGAGTTCAAGATTTGTTTAGCTTCTTGAAATAGGGTAAATATTCCACACATCATTTCTGAAGAATGATTTTTATATTGCTCAGTTTTCTCTGAAAACAGACTTTTTCAAACAATATAATCTCAGGGAAGAATAATAGCTCTGCATCTATACTTGAAAAACAGGTAAAAGAAAAAAATCATAGAGAAAGCAAAATTATTCTATGTTTAAAAGCTGATTAAACATAACAGTAGTAATATAATAGTCGCAGAAAATTTGGCCAGAGCAATAATTGCAAGCCCAATAATACTAGCAATAATGGCATTAATAGTATCTCTCACTCTTTCATTTAGCAAATGTATATTGACTAGGTGCAAAAATATTCGAAATGATGCTTTGTTCTGGATCTATAGGCTAAGAATCCAACATTTTTATCATTTGTCTTATTCAATGCTTTACACATGTCTTACCTTTCAATGGTGTGACTATCACCTTTGTGATATAAACATTATATTAGACCTTTCTCCATATGTAAGCAGCAAAGGTAAATGGCTATTGGCTGAAGAATGTGACTCCATAAATAAACTAGTCCCTTAATATACAGAATGATGAAAGATCTGAGGTCGTCTCTTTAGTACGGTCCTGCTTTGTGTAGGTCTTTATGTAACATCCCTCCTTTACCATTTCATTTCAAGTATTTGTGAGTTACTGACTTCTGTGACTTCATGCTATCCAGCTTTTCTTATTATACATCACCAGTTCAAGTACATGTTTTCTATGTGACTGTTACTTCATGTATAAGTCCCCTGAAGACAGAGACCTATTGCTACTCTTTCAAAATTAGGTAGCAAAGGTGGATACTCACATTCAAGAAGTATGTATTCAACAGAGAATATTGTTACAGATTTTGTTAATTGTAATTCACACAACCAAATAATAATTGAAATAACTATAAAAACAGGGACTAAATCCATAATTTCTAAACAAGTCACATTCCTTAGTTTTTCACTAGTTTTCTCTTCAATACTAATTATATCTTTCAGTATTTAATAATCAAGTAGCTGACCATAATAAAGTACATTTTATTTTAAGGAAAATTAGAGTATTAGATGGATACAGTGTTTTAAGTGTTTTTATATGGATTTTTCTCCCTTCCTTTTAATAAGTATATCATGGTAGAATTATTATTACTAATATTCATAATAGTTCATTACATTATGTTGTTTTACAGCTAATTTTGTTACTCCACTCTTCCCCCACCCTGTAACTATTCTCATGTCTCATTACTCTGAAAGCCCATAACAGCATCTTTAATTATTATTGAATACATTTAGTAGTGTTTCCATGTAAATGTGTTCACAGCTCACCGCTTGGTACTGGGTAACCTATCAGGGAACAGGTTTTTTTCTTCTTGCCACAGCCCCTGATTGCTTGTTATTTTCCATCTGGGGGTGAGTCTTTGTTAATTTTCTCCCACAATTGCATTACAATTGATGATGCTATTCTACAGCTATTGCTGATACATTTTTTTGAGGACGAAGTATCTTTTTGAATGTAGTTTTCTCCTTATAACTGGTCGTGGTTATCTAGTACAGGCGTTCAGAACCTTTGGTTCTCTCATTTTGTCTATCTCTCACTTATTTTCCATGAGACTTAGATGGAAGAAAGAATTGGAGATAAGCATTTGGGAATGTGTTTTCCATGGTCATTAATTTTTTGTATTTTTGGCCATTGTAGATCTCTGTAGCGGTTTACATCTCTTGCACAAAAAGCATCTTTGATGATGATGAGCACTCCCCTCATTCGTCATTGTAAGTATTGAAAATGCAGTTAGTAGTTATAGCAGCAGGAAGTGATCCTCTATAGTCTATGACATTTCCAACCATGGTAGGTTGGCTAGGTTTACAATACCAGGCACAAATTTCTTCTGGTTGAGAAATTTAATTAAGCAATTATTGGTTATTCCCAAGCTAAAAGTGCCACTATGGCCCGAAGGGAGATGTTTCACAAGGCAGTTTAGCATTGCGGGTTTTAGGGTTTATGGTTGTGTAGAACATTGCTTTTTCTTTTTTGGAAGTCTCCATAACACGTTCAGACACTCAGAAGAGATACTCAGAAATACTTCATGCTTGAGGAAGATTTCAGGTCAGCATCACCTTGATTCTTCCAAGCACTTTGTCTGAAGTGTGTGCTGTTTTTAGCAATATAACTTTGAAGTTCTATGGGGTAATCACGGGCAATATCAGTAGGCTATATCACTTTGGGGATTCCCTGAGCTTCTTCCATCAATGTCAAAGGTAAGTACCCCTTGCTTGCCATTGCATTCTTCTGTTAGACATAACCAATAAATTTAGTCATCATTATTTATCACAATCATAGTAACTAGTTATACCATTACTATATCTGTAGATAATATATCTTTCACTTAAAGATCCAAGGGCAATGATTGAATTTCGGGTACTACTTTGACCTTAACAAAATATGTGGAATGAGCTAGAATGTGACTGACTATATTAGGAAGATTGTCACTCAAGGTGGATTGGTTTTCATGTTGTTCTAGTTACTTTCTGTTATGGTGAGAAAACGCCAATAGCAGAGGCAATTCATGGAAGGAAGCATTTATTTCTTCTTACAGTTCTCAAGGAGGAGCTCATTGTGGTAGCAAAGATCAGGAAGCAGGTTACTGGAGCAGGAAGCTTAGAGAGCACATCTTTAGCTGCAAATATGAATCAAAATTTGCCCTGGAAGTCAGGCAAGAGTATAAGCTCTTGAAACCAGCTCCCAATCATGGTCTTTCTTCAGTAAGACTACACGCCCAAAAGTTTTTATAACATACCCCCAAATACCTGATACTAGGCAGAAAATTTCTCATCCATACAGCCACATGAGCAATTTTCAAATTGCAGAAGGTTAAAAATATGCATGACAAATTCAAAGAAAAGAATGTGCCAGAGGATATGGATAGTAAGATTTAGTGATTTTAAAAAATAAATTATACAATAGAAGTTGTCTGTATTAATGCATGTGTATTACTGATATTTTCCATTGTCAAAAGCAGGGCTGGTATAGCATAGAAAATATAAGAACTAAACAGCAGATCATCTATTTAGCTGTCTCTGCCCCCCTACCCTGGATGAAATCTCTTGAATGAATCTTTTCTTGTCCCCTGGCCAGTCTGCTAAATGAGGCATACAGGGTAATTACTAAGTTTTTCTTTCTGTGTGCAGAGAAAAACACTAGCTCTGAGCTTTTGTTATTTTATAATCATTCCCATGAGCCTTGCTAGCTACAGCTAATAGGCTGATGAATGAGGAACCTGCCTCTCTGAGTGACTAACTACCAGTTAATGGTCTGCTTAAACTCTAAGAGAGCAGGAAAACGCAGAGTGGTATTTGATGTGCACATGTTTAAGAGCACAAGGCAGCAACAGGGGGAGAGCTGGTGAAGGCCAGCTTGATTCTGAGCGTGGTTTTCAGAACATTTGCCTGTGTAGGCTACAGTGTGAGAACACCGGTTCTACACTTCTGCATAGAAAGCGGTGTGCTGCTTCACAGATTCCAGAATGAAAAAGACACACAACTCTCCAAAAACCACTTAGGCTGTTTCAGATCCCCACAAGCCAAAGGCACTTCAGGATTTTTCAATAGAAAAAAATCTGGAATTTAGGATTCAAACTTCTTAGCTTCACATCCTACTTCTTCATGGGACATTGAGAAATTCAGCAACTTGTCCTGAACTTTAAAATTCGGTGCTTCGTCAACACTATCTTGGGTGTGTAATTCAACCCTCCCTGATTTAATTAATTTTATTTTCTGGCTTACAGTATCTCAAGAATTCACTGAAACTGGGCATATGGATGCACAGTGCTCTACTACGTAACATTGTTGCCAGATTTGAAGACTTAATACGTAATCAGAGGTGTTCAGCCTTCTACCATTGCAACGGAATGTGCTCTGCACATGTGTTCAGCTGCATTCCTAGATATCTCGGGATACATGCCATCAATCAACTGTGTGTTGGACAGACCCAAACCTACATATGGAACTGATTATACTGAGTAAATTAAAATCTACCTAGTGACAACTCATAGCTTCGGTTATGCCACAGCATGAACATTAAGTGACTTCTTTGGGTCAGATGAAATGCACTGAATCACATTGGATGATATTCCCACTGGAAGAAATAAACTAATTGTGAATTACTCCGAACATTTTGTGTCATAACACAATACATGACTATATTATATTAGGCAGAAATGATATCTTCAGAAAAAAGTTTGGAATATTGTAGATTCTGGAATCTGACACCTTCAAAACAAACTGTGCCTTTGCCACCGTAAACTTAGGGTCACTATTAACCATGCTGTATATCAGCACACACATACATATTTGTTTGTTTGTTTGGTTGGTTGGTTTTTTTTGTTTGTTGTTTTGGAGTATTTTTTTTTTGAAGACAGGATTTCTCTGTGTACATTGGCTGTACTGGAACTCACTCTGTACCAGTCTCTGTTTCCCATGTGCTGATATTAAAGGCATGTGTTACCACTGTCCTGCCCTCAGGATATGTTTTGAAAATGGGAATGATTAACAATACTGTACATATCACAATAAGACACATATCACATCAGATGTGTGACATGATGATGCTGTCATGATTGAATGGTGCACTGAAAAATGTAACTGGTGATACCCAGGGCAGGTCCTAGTTTATAGCGTGGGCTTTATAATACATCCTAGGGGAATGTTCTTACTAACCCATTCGAATAGCTAGTTACAGACACTACCATCGAATAGCTAGTTACATGTGACACTACATATTGCCAATGCTTGCTCCACCAAATTTCAATGAAAGACAAACTGATTTCACTACTCTAGGCAGAAAAGCTCACCATTGAATTAGCCCTTGGAGATATTTAAATACTGGACACTGAAGTAACTTCATGACAAACATCTGGTGAAAAAACTGGTAAAACTCTAAAAATCCTGATGTAATTATTGAAGGATCAATGGACACAGTAAGAAAGGATTTCATAAAGATTGTTTCAAAATGTTGGCCTATTAAATGGCACCTGACATGATACTTTCTGTTGAAGACATCATGAACATTTTAAGAAAATTCCTAAAAATTGCTGTTATGTGTACTCTTATTTTCATTGGAGAAGAGTAAAGTTGTGTTGATAAATTTAGCTCAGTGTAAGGCCTCCATTCTACAAAACAAGCTCTAGGTAATTGGTTGAAGATGGGACAGTTAGTCCCCTCCAGGGAGGAGTACAACAATTGGTTTTCCAGCACCAAAAGTCAGAAGTAAAAACATAAATAAAATAACTTCACATGGACAGAATAGGTTTTATTTAAGAATATATATGTAAATGCATATATGTATGCAATAACAGTTAGTGAAAAACCAAAGGGCAGTGGGGCTAAGGCAGAGTAAGGAGGTGCATATGGGATAGTTTAAGAGAAAGAAAAAAGAAGAATGCAATGCTTTAATTATATTATAATTCTGAAAATAAAATCATATAAAAAACTATTCCTTATTTTTTTATTTTTTACACATATCATAAACGGTTATTTTGAATGCCTTATATATCCTGAATTAGGCATATAAATATAGTTATAAATAGTTTAATTTTCACCTTTTAATGTACTGTTTTATTAGTTTTGGAGAATTTAATACATGTATGTAATGTATTTTTTTCTCATATTCATTCTCCACTCATCTCCTTTGTTGATCCTTAATTCTTCCCAGATTCCAGTTTCGTGTCTGGTTTTCTAATAACCTTCTTGCTCATACTTGCACCACAAATAAACTCACTGTTGTGAGGGCATCCACTGGAGCATGTTGGAGAGTCCACAAAACCATTACCTGACGTCAGCTGGAAATTTGCCTTATCACTCCCTCTATGCTCAAATGCTGCCAGCCGTGATGTCGTCCAGGACAAGCGGCCATGGCTGTGAGCTCAGGACCATAGAGATCCTTTCAGGTTCACAAGACATTAATTTGTTCCAATCCTCTATGGTCTCTCGTTCTTAAAATCTTTCCATCCCCAAGTAGTCCCCAAACATGATTGCAAAGATGTTATATAAATATCATTTTTGTCACTGAACTTTCAACAGATACTTATTCACCAAATTTTGACTAGTTATGACTTTCTGCACGAATTATCAGTCACTTCACAAAGAAATTTTGCTGATAATATCTCTAAAAACCAGCAATCTAATGGTAGAGAGCTAGGAATTTAAGAGAGCAGCTAACATTATGTCTATTCAAAAATAATATAGCATGTTCATCCCTAAGGCCTATAAGACCTCCAATCTCAGGTTTCTGGACAGATATCTACTACTATATATGCATTTCTTCCTGCGGAGTGAAATTTAGATCCAATCAGAAAGAGCTGGTGTAGTTGGAGATTTCTCTCTTATCCATCAGTTGCAGAATATTCACTCTTAATATTAATTGCAACTCTTAATATTCTCTCTTAATATTAATTACTTAATATTAATTACAAACTGTTTGACTGATGGATCAGGGTTGTTTCTAACTAGCTTTTACAACTTAAATTAAGCAATTTCTATTAATCTATGCATGGTCATTGGCCAGGCCTTTGCCTCACATCTTGCTTCTGCTGTTGCTCCTATATCCATGGCTGTGTCTTCTTTCCCTGTTTCTCTGCTTAGACTTCTTGCCTAGCTATAATCTGGCTGGCTATTGACCAAACAAATCAGATGTGTTATTATCCAGTGCTAAAAAGACATATTCACAGCATACAGAAGGGCATCCCGCATTAAGGTGGCTTACACTCATACCCAATACCCATTGTGGTACTACTACACTTATGGTTTTATCTGGCTTTATCAACCACTGCCATTGCTGTAGCTCACAGAAATTATAGCTGGATAAACCTGCTGATGATTCTTGCTATAATAATCTTATTGAGTTGTAGAGAACCTTCAAAGATGACCACTAGCATGGTGCAATTCCTATTCAGTACCCACTTGAATTCTTATGCCCTATGACCAAGATGTGTCATTCATTCTTCGTCGGTAGGGTCTTGTAATCAAGTTCTGGTGAGCAGCCAAGAGCAAAAACAAGGGTCTTTACTACTTGGGTGGTTTCAACATCCTGTCCTTTTGCGGGTAGGGGGTGTCTCAGGGACACTCCTGACCAAGAACAATTGGGAAGGTATTGTACAATTGACATTTGTTTTTTTTATTTTTTTTATTTTTTTATTTTTTTTTAATTTTTTATTAAAATATAAAAGTTTCCATTTTCGCCCCTCCTCCCAACACCGTCCCACCCCCCCTAATCCCTCTCCTCTTCCCTCTCCATCCCTAAGAGCAGTCAGGGTTTCCTGCCCTGTGGGTAGTTCAAGTTCCTCCCCACTCCCTCCAGGTCCAGGAAGGTGAGTATCCAAACAGACTGGATCTCCAAAAATCCAGAATATGCAGAGGAAACAAGTCCCAGAGTCATTGTCAATGGCTTTTTAGAAAGACTTCGGGCCAGCCACATTCAGGGAATCCAGCCTCCTCCAGAGAATCTGGTTGGATCAAGCGCTCCTTCAGTCCCAGTCAACTGGCCTTGGTGAACTCTCATTAGATCAGTCCCCTTGTATCAGTGGGTGATCACTCCCCTTGCGGTTCTGATTTTCTTTTTCATGTTCTTCCTCCTTCTGCTCCTCCTTTGGACCTTGGGGGGCTCAGTCCGGTGTTCCAATGTGGGTCTCTGTCTGTATCGCCATCCATCGCCGGATGAAGGTTCCCTCTAATCTTGCCCTCCCTGCTCACGTTCTTCTTCCTTCTGCATCTCGCTTGGACCTAGGGAGTTAAGTCCAGTGTTCCAACGTGGGTCCCCGTCCCTATCTCCATCCATTGCCAGATGAAGGATCTATGGTGATGAGCAAAATATTCATCAGTATGGTTATGGGCCAAGGCCAGTTCAGGCACCCTCTCCTCTGTTCAGAGAACAATCTGGGGATCTCTCCTTGGACCTGGGATCCCATTTACAGTCAAGTCTCTAGTAAACCCTAAACTGATTTCCATAGTTGAGATATATTCTTCCCTGAACCCATATCTATCCTTCTTCCCTCCCTCCCTCCCAGTCTCCTGAGCATTCCCCATTCCTCCCTTGCTCCCTTCTCTCTAACCCTCTCCCCTTCCAACTACCCTCCCAACCCTCCATGCACCCGTGGTTACTTGGAACTCTTGTCTATTTCCAATCTCCAGGAGGAAAACTACCTGCATTTTCTTCAGGTTCACCTTCTTATTTAGCTTCTCTAGAATCACGAATAATAGGCTCAAAGACCTTTAATTGTGGCTAGAATCCACTTATGAGTGAATACATACCTTATTCCTCTTTTTGGGTCTTGCTTATCTGACTCAGTAAAGCGTTTTCTTTTTTATTTTTCTTTCTTTTTATTTATTTATTTTTATTTAATTTTTTCTGGGAACCCCTCCAGAATCAAGTCTCTTGCAAACCCTAGAATGGCTCTCTTAGTTGCAATATAAACTTTCCTGCTCCCATAACCATCCTTCCTCCCTCCCCCCTCCCATTCCCCCAAGCCATCCCCAATTCTCGCCCTCTCGCCTCTCCCTAACCATCTTCCCTTACGTCCATCCCCCCAGCCCCCATGCACCCGAGTTTGCTTGGCAATCTTGCCTAGTTGTATTATCCAGGAGGATAACTATATAAATTTTCTTCAGGTTCACCTTCTTATCTAGCTTCTCTAGGATCACAAATTATAGACTCAAAGACCTTTAACTATGACTAGAATCCACTTATGAGTGAGTACATACCATATTCCTCCTTTTGGGTCTGGGTTACCTCACTCAGTAAAGCGTTTTCTATGTCCATCCATTTGCATGCAAAATTCAAGATGTCATTGTTCTTTACCGCTGAGTAAAACTCTAATGTATATATGTTCCACACCTTCTTTAACCATTCTTCTATTGATGGACACCTAGGTTGTTTCCATGTTCTGGCTATTACAAATAGTGCTGCTATGAACATAGTTGAACAAACACTTTTGTAGTATGATAGGGCATCTCTTGGGTATATTCCCAAGAGTGGAATTGCTGGGTCCTGAGGGAGGTTGACTCCCAGTTTCCTGAGAAACTGCCACACTGATTTCCACAGTGGCTGCACAAGTTTGCATTCCCACCAACAATGGATGAGTGTTCCCCTCATTCCACATCCTCTCCAGCATAGGCTATCATTGGTGTTTTTGACTTTAGCTATTCTGACAGGTGTAAGATGGTATCTCAAAGTGGTTTTGATTTGCATTTCCCTGATCGCTAAGGATGTTGAACACGACCTTAAGTGTCTTCTGGCCATTCGAAGTTCATCTGTTGTGAATTCTCTGTTCAGATCAGTACCCCATTTTTTAATTGGGTTAATTAGAGTTTTAGTGTCTAGTTTCTTGAGTTCTTTGTATATTTTGGAGATCAGACCTTTGTCTGATGAGGGGGTTGGTGAAGATCTTCTCCCAGTCAGAAGGCAGCCTTTTTGTCTTATTGACAGTGTCCTTTGCTTTACAGAAGCTTCTCAGTTTCAGCAGGTCCCATTTATTCATTGTTTCTCTTATTGTCTGTGCTACTGGGGTCCTACTTAGGAAGTGGCCTCCTGTGCCTATATCTTGTAGACTACTTCCCACTTTCTCTTCTATCAGGTTCAAAGTGGACAGATTGATGTTGATGTCTTTAATCCATTTGGACTTGAGTTTTGTGCATGGTGATAGATATGGATCTACTTTCGTTCTTCTACAGGCTGAAAACCAGTTATGCCAGCACCATTTGTTAAAGATGCTTTCCTTATTCCATTGTATACCTTTAGCTCCCTTGTCGAAAATTAGGTGTTCATAGGCTTGTGAGTTAGTATCCGGGTCTTCTATTCGATTTCATAGGTCGACTTCTTTGTTCTTATGCCAATACCAAGCCGTTTTCAATACTGTAGCTCTATAATAGAGTTTGAAGTCAGGGATGGTAATGCCTCCAGAAGTTCTTTTATTGTATAAGATTGTTTTGGCTATCCTGGGTTTTTTGTTTTGCCATATAAACTTGATTATTGTTCTCTCAAGGTCTGTGAAGAAGTTTGATGGGATTTTGATGGGGATTGCATTGAATCTATAGATTGCTTTTGGTAGAATTGCCATTTTTACTATGTTGATTCTCCCAATCCAAGAGCAGGGGAGGTCTTTCCATTTTCTGGTATCCTCCTCAATTTCTTTCTTCAAAAGCTTAAAGTTCTTGTCAAATAGGTCTTTCACTTCCTTGGTTAGAGTAACCCCAAGATATTTTATGCTATTTGTGGCTATTGTGAAAGGTGATGCTTCTCTGATTTCCCTCTCTGCTTCTTTATCCTTTGTGTATAGGAGGGCCACTGATTTTTTGTAGTTGATCTTGTATCCTGCCACGTTACTAAAGGTGTTTATCAGCTGTAGGAGTTCTTTGGTAGAGTTTTTGGGGTCTCTTTTGTACACTATCATATCGTCAGCAAATAATGAAATTTAACTTCATCCTTTCCAATTCGAATCCCCTTGATCTCCTTATGTTGTCTCTAATATTTCTATTGCTAGAACTTCAAGCACTATATTGAAGCGGTATGGAGAGAGTGGACAGCCTTGTCGTGTTCCTGATTTTAGTGGAAAGGCTTTGAGTTTCTCTCCATTCAATTTGATGTTAGCTGTCGGTTTGCTGAATATTGCTTTTATTATATTTATTTATGATCCTTGTATCCCCAGTCTCTCCAACACCTTTTTCATAAATGGGTGTTTAATTTTGTCAAATGCTTTTTCAGCATCCAATGAAATGATCATATGGTTTTTTTCTTTCAGTTTATTTATATGATGGATTACATTGATAGATTTGCGTATGTTGAACCATCCCTGCATCTCTGGGATGAAGCCTACTTGATCATAATGGATAATTTTTCTAATGTGTTCTTGAATTCGGTTTGCCAGTATTTTATTGAGAATTTTCGCATCGATGTTCATGAGTGAGATTGGCCTGTAATTCTCTTTCTTGGTTGTGTCTTTATGTGATTTTGGTATTAGGGTGACTGTAGCTTCATAAAAGGAGTTTGGCAGTGACTCTTCTGTTTCTATATTGTGGAATACATTAAGGAGTATAGGTATTAGCTCTTCCTGGAAGTTCTGGTAGAATTCTGCATTGAAACCATCTGGTCCTGCGCTTTTTTTGGTAGGGAGATTTTTGATAACAGCTTCTAATTCTTAACGACTAACAGGTCTATTTAGATTGTTCACCTGTTCATGGTTTAACTTTGGTATATGGTACTTATCTAAAAAAGTGTCCATTTATTTTATATTTTCCAACTTTGTGGCATATAAACTTTCATAGTAAGATCTAATGATTCTCTGAATTTTCTCTGTGTCTGTGGTTATGCCCCCCTTTTCATTTCCAATCCTATCTGCAAGTTCTCTCTCTGCCGTTTGATTAGTTTGGATAGGGGTTTGTCAATCTTGTTGATTTTCTCCAAGAACCAGCTTTTTGTTTCATTGATTCTTTGGATTGTTTTCTGTGTTTCTATTTTGTTGATTTCAGCCTTCAGTTTGACTATTTCCAGTCTTCTACTCCTCCTGGGTAAATCAGCTTCTTTTTTTTTCTAGAGCTTTCAAGTGTGCTGTTAAGTCTCCAATGTGTGCTTTCTCTGTTTTCTTTAATTGGGCACTTAGTGCTATGAACTTTCCTCTTAGCACTGCTTTCATAGTGTCCCATAGGTTTGAATACATTGTGTCTTTGTTTTCATTAAATTCAAGGAAGAGTTTAATTTCTTTCTTTATTTCTTCCTTGACCCAGGGGTGATTTAGTAGTTGACTGTTCAACTTCCATGAGTTTGTTGGCTTCCTGGGGGTACCATTGTTGTTGAATTCTAATTTTAATCCATGGTGATCTGACAAGACACAGGTGGTTACTAATATTTTTTTGTATCTGTGGAAGTTTGTTTTGTTACCGAGTATGTGGTCAATTTTCGAGAAGGTTCCATGAGCTGCAGAGAAGAAGGTATATTCTTTCCTATTTGGGTGGAGTTTTCTATAGATGTCTGTTAAGTCCATTTGATTCAGTACCTCCAATAAATCTCTTATTTCTCTGTTAGGTTTCTGTCTGATTGACCTGTCCATTGGTGACAGAGGAGTATTGAAGTCTCCTCCTATTAGTATGTGTGGTTTGATGACTGCCTTGAGTTCTAGAAGAGTTTCTTTTACATATGTGGGTGCCTTTGTATTAGGGGCATAGTTATTCAAGATTGAGACTTCTTCCTGATGAATTGTTCCTGTTATGAGTATGAAATGTCCATCTCCATCTCTTCTGATTGATTTTAGTTTGAAGTCGATTCTGTTAGATATTAGAATGGCCACACCCGCTTGTTTCTTAGGTCCATTTGCTTGGAAAACCTTTTCCCAACCCTTTACTCTGAGTAGGTGTCTGTCTTTGTGGTTGAGGTGTGTTTCTTGTAAACAGCAGAATGTTGGATCCTGTTTTCGTATCCAATCTCTAAGTCTGTGCCTCTTTATAGGTGAGTTAATTCCATTGATATTAAGTGATATTAATGACCAGTGATTGATGACACCGGTCATTTTTTTGGGTAGTAGAGAGTATGTGTTTTCCTTCTTTGAGTTGTGCTTGTGAAGGGTCGCTAGATGTCTGAATTAGTGTAGGTAGTGTTGGGAATGTTGGATTCCTTGGGTTGTGATTTTCCTTCTAATATTCTCTGTAAGGCTGGATTAGTAGCTACATATTGTTTAAATTTGTTTTTATCCTGGAATATTTTGTTTTCTCCGTTGATAGTGAACAATAGCTTGGCTGGGTATAGTAGTCTGGGCTTGCATCCATGGTCTCTTAGTTTCTGCAGTACCTCTTTCCAGGACCTTCTGGCTTTCATGGTTTTCATAGAGAAGTCTGGTGTAAGTCTGATAGGTTTACCTTTATAAGTTACTTGACCTTTTTCCTTTGCAGCTCTCAATATCCTTTCTTTAGTCTGAATGCTTTGTGTTTTGATTATTATATGGCGAGGGGATGTCTTTTTCTGATCCAGTCTATTCGGTGTTCTGTATGCTTCTTGAACCTTCATAGGAGTATTGTTCTTTAGGATGGGAAAGTTTTCTTCTATAATTTTGTTGAGTATATTTTCTGGACCTTTGATCTGCAATTCTTCTCCTTCTTCTACTCCTATTATTCTTAGATTTGCTTTTTTTATTGTGTCCCACAGTTTCTGAATGTTTTGTGATGAGAATTTGTTGGATTTTTTCTTTGGTCAGAGTGTTTAATTTCTCTATGGTGTACTCAGAGTCTGAGATTCTTTCTTCTATCTCTTGTATTCTGTTGGTTATGCTTGTTTCTGAAGTCTCTGTTCGTTTACCTAGATTTTCCATAGCCAGCCGGCCCTCGGTTTGTGATTTCCTCATTGACTTCATTTCAGTTTTCAAATCTTGAACTGTTTCTATTACCTGTTTGGTTGTTTTTTCTAGGTTTCCCAGAATTTCATTTAAGGATTTACTCATTTCTTCAAACTTTTTGGTATATTTCTCTTCCATTTCTTTATTCATTTCCTCAATCTTTTTGTTATACTTATCTTCCATTTCTTTACGGCAGATTTTTCACCTCCTGTTTAAGTTTCTCTATTATTTTCGTAAAGATCCGCTTAGAGTCGATTTCTTCTATTTCTTTTGGAGTAGGGTGTTCAATTCTTCTAGTTTCGAGCTCCCTGGATTCTGGAGATGTCATGTTGCCTTTCAGGTTGTTGGAGGAATTCTTGCATTGGTGCCTGCCCATCTCGACCACTCTGGATGAAGCTCCTCAGCACTTTCTGGATAGAACTCCTCAACACTCTCTGGGTAGGACTTCTCAGTACTCTCTGGATAGAGCTCCTCAGCACTCTCTGGGCAGGACTCCTCAGCAGTGCAACAGGGCTAGCTGGTCTTCCCAGGAACCGGGAGACAAAGGGCCAGCAGCGGGGGGAGGGAGGGGTCCCGTGGAACACCAAAAACCCTGCCGCAGAAGCTGGGGGGAAGGGGCTGTGCTCTCTTCCTGGACAGGCAGGCTGCCCAGGCGAGCACCCACTCACCTGTCTGGGAAGAGCTCCTCAGCAGTGTAACAGGGCTAGCTGGTCTTCCCAGGACCCGGGAGACCGACATTTGTTTTTTTTTAATCATATATTTTTTATTTAGTATCTTATGGCTTATTTAAGGAGAGGTATCTCCTGTGTACAGTAATTCCAACTAAACTCTTTCATATGAATGACACACATTCACATGCAAATATATGTGCATGTGTAATATATATTTATATATGTTCATGCGTGCACACACGTCTGTATGTGTGTGCGTATACACTTGCAGCATAGTGAATTTCTATGCAGTGTATTTTAAACATCCGTAATGGTAACTATCTGTCCTTCAATCTCCCATCCCTCCCTCTACATACCCCTCCTGTCCCCGGCACATCATCTTCATTCTACTTCCTAACATCCTTCCTCTGTTTCACCACCAACGGCTCCTTTCTAGTCCCCTCACCCTTCAGATGCTCCAAGTTAAATACACAAATCTAAATATGTCAAAGTTAGGATCCAGAAATGACTGCAAAACCATGGCGTTTGAGCTCCTAGTTCAGAGTTATGTGCCTCAGTATGCCATTTTCAAGTTCTACTTCAAATTTCATAGTTTTGATTTTTTTTCTCAGCAGAACAAATTTTATTTTGTATACACACCACTTTTTCTTTTCTTTTCTTTCTTTCTTTCTTTCTTTCTTTATTTATTAAAAATTTCTACCTCTTCCCCACCTCCCTTTTCCCTCCCCCTCCCACCTCCCCCTCCCCACCTCCCCCTCCCTCTCTAGTCTTAAGAGCAGTCAGGGTTCCGTGCCTTGTGGGAAACCAAGGTCCTCCCCCCGCCACGTGTTTAGTGAATCCCAGTCATTGTTCTGATTTGTTCCCGCCTTGACCAGTGGATTTTTTTTTATTGAACTGTCCTTTTGACAATTTCAGTGATTCTCTTTTCTCTTGAATATTCTTACTGTCTAATAATAAATGTTGGCATTCTTTGAGTAGACCATGTCTGCTGAGTATTTCTGGGAAATTTGTCACAGATACTATAACTTTCTCTTCGACTTTAAGTAAGCAATCAATGCAGTGCAATGCCCTTTCTCAAACTAACTTCCCTTATTCTGCACATCAATTATTTCAAAGTTCTTCCAAATGCTTCTTCCATTTCAAACAAAACCTAAAAAGAAATATGGTTTCCTAACATCGCTTATAGATAAAACCTTCTGTTTCCTTCCCTCTTCAAATTTCTTTCACAAAAGTAGTGACCTTTCTTTCAACCAGGGTTAATCCCTGCAAGCTATCCCAGTACTTTTAACTTCTCAGATATTTTCTGCTGCATTTTTTAACTTTGATTTTTGATTTCCTATTTCCACATTTTAGGCAGCGTTCAAACATCTTCAATAATCACATTTAAATGAGCAAAATATGCTAATGACAGAAAACAAAAATAAAATAAAAATAACTTTGCATCATCAGCTTGGCTTAGTAGAATGTTAAGAAATTCTTAGACACTGAAAGCAAGTTTAAAATGAAAATGCTTGAAAACCACCCTAGTCACACAGCTGCAATTATGTCATAGAATTATTTCATCATCCTTGTGTCTCTAACAATTTTTCATCACATTTTTGATATTTTATTTATGCTTTTAGAGCATAAAATTCTATGGCTCAGAATCACTATGGTTTTGTTTTGATAACCTTTTATTTCTGTGAATCATAGCATGTAGTCTCAAGAACAAAACTTGCGTATTAGTATTGACAATTAAGTGGCAGTTACCCAGTTTGCTCTTTATTTTGTCTTTAGGGCTTGTTAATGTCCATAGTTTTATGGTTAGGCCTTGATAACACTTGTAAAGCCATCCTAGAAAATTACTGCAATAGCTGAGCACAATGGACCAACCGTTCCTGTGGTGGTGAGAGGGTCTGGAGTTCAAGATCACCCTCATTAGATAAGTGTCTGAAACAGTTCCGACTACATTACAATCTTTCTTGCAATAGCATAAAGAGAAAAAAAAAATCCCCAAAATGTACGATAATGGTAGATTCCCTCACACTAAAAAAAAAAAAGAAAAGAAAAAATGCTTTTTGTTGCACTGATTTCTGCTTATATCATACATTGTATATTTTATGTTTCTGATTTTTACAATATTTTTCCATGACATGATATTGATATTTAGATTTTTTTCTTCAGTGTCTGGATTAGCAATTTGCTGGGGCACTTTTGGATGGCGTTGGGTCATGTATATTGTATATACATAAATTTAGTGCTCATGAAGTATTTTCAAACAACAATTTATGTTAAGTTACCTATACTTTTTTATTTATTTATTTATTTATTTATTTATTTATTTTAGAGAAACGTTGTTGTTTAATGGTAAAGCTTAGCACACTCCAGCACCAGGACCGGCATGGAGTCGAAGCAGCAGGGACAGCTGGGTGACCCTATGGAGCCTCACATAGCGAAGAGGATGAGGAAGGCGACCATCAAACAGAAGAGCCCCATGGCCTCAGACAGGGCAAAGCTCAGAATGGCATAGGAAAAGAGCTGTTGCTTAAGAGACAGGTTCCTGGCATAGCCAATAATCAAGCTACCAAACACTGTTCCAATGCCAGCCCCGGATCCAGCCACACCAACTGTGGCAGCCCCAGCACCAATAAACTTGGCAGCTGTGTCAATGTCCGGGGAAACAACACTGGTCTGGAATTCCCTTCTGGCCACCTAGTAAGGGGAGCTGCTGCAGGAAGGCTGTTTAACCTGTTTAGGTGGGGCCTCTGGTCTACTCAAGAAGGAGGCAGACACAGGCCTGATTAGACCCCTGGTACAGGAGCGGATCAGAACTGGAGTAACAAGCAGTGCCTTGGTGGTCTGCATTTTTCAATCTGCACTCCCACTCCCCTGCAGCCACTGCTCGGCCCACGGCACTCTCGCTGCTCAAGATGACTGACCTTTAAAATGTTTTAATTAATAGCCCAACTTCATCTCTTGCTGGACTCTGGAGGGTGCTGAAGAGAAGAACAAGAAGGTCCTCTTTATAGCATAACCTCTTCTCTAAAGTGAAGAAATTTAGCAGAGCAGAAGAAAAAGTGAATAAGAAAGAGATTTGCTCAAATGGTGCTTCACATGGCAAGGAGAGACTTACCTATAAAATCCAAAGAAACAGCACACAAAATACACGGAGGCCCAATTAATAATTCCAAGGTTCAAGTTTTGTATACTAATATGAAGAATTACAATCATATTTAAATTGACTGTTTTAAGTCAGTATATTGTACAGTATGAACTTACAGTAACATAATACTAAATTACGAACAAAACCAAACTGAAGTGAGGTCTGAATGGCAAAGATGGCAAGAAAAGCTGTATATTCTCACAGAATCCAAACTGTCATTTAAGATCAGCATCAGAAATATTTCTGGTGTGAATGTCAAAGTTCAAATGTTGCTGAAGCTTGTGTTCATTTGACACATCTTTGGTGACAGCTTTGCTAAACTCAACAAGTTTTCAGTTCACAAATTAGGTGGAGTAAAAACTATGAATCTAGTTATCATTTGGATGGAGTATGTTTTCAAAGCTTGTGTTTGGAAGGCTTGGGACCTAATTTGAAGTAGTAGGGGAATGTGATAAAAGCCTCAGAAAGCCTAGATTAGATGAAGAAAGTTAGTCAAAAGAGTATTACACCTGAAGGGAATATTTTGTCCTGGCTCCTTTTCTTCTTTGGTGTCATAGGGTGGGAGGTCTTACCACCATGCTCTTCCATGTGAAGTTCCAGAGATCCAAGAATAGTAAAACCAATGGCCATGGCCTGAAACCACAGAAATAGTGAGCCAAATAAAACTTTATTCTTTTTAAGGTATTTGTCACAGGTTATTGTTATTTTGTCACTGTGAAAGAAAAATAAGTAACACAATAACAAATCAAGGAGAACTGAGCATATGAATTAATCTGTAGTTATGTCAGAATCAATAAGCAGCTCATTACCTTGACCTGCAATACTCGTCAGACATAATATCTTACTAAATATGGCATCATCTGAAAGGAGAATCTAATTAACAAGATCTATACTATTGGAAAAGTTTCAAATCAACAAATAACAAATAACCTCATGACCCTTCATACTGCCTTCTCCAAGTACTGGAATAAATAAAAAAACATAGTGCCTTTGAGGAATGTTGAATATGCTGGAACAGAAAAGCCAGATGAACATTATTAGAATATGAGACAAGGCTGTCTTCAGAAACATATGCAATACACACTTTAAAAAATTAGCACTAGAAAGATTATAGTGTCTCACGGATATCTGAAAATTTTGGTATCACCTATACCTTGTCACTTTGTGAATTTGGAGTTTTGGAAAAGAAATGTAAAACACTTCAAATTTTGGGTGATTGCTATGACTAAATTGAGCAATGTGTGAGAAGAATGTAACACATAGCAAGAATTACACTGACATCATGACTTTCTTGCTAGTGGTTATTTAATTTTGATGAGGGAAACAAAATCCATTACCAGAGACTAATGGGAAACACAACTAATCTTCGTATATTTGTTTTTCTTTTTGTGAGGACGGCAGAAGGGTAGGAGAATGATCTGGGAGGAGGAATGGGAACTGAATCTGATTGGGATGTATTGTATGAAGTTCCCAAATAATCAATAAAAATACCGAAAAAAAATGAGACAAGGTACCCACCCTAGTTAGCAATCTTCTCAGTTAATGAGTATTATCTACTATCAAAGAAATCAAGCAAAGTTTTTAATTATTTTCTCTATCTGTATTGAATTTTATGGCTATTAGAGTTTAGAATGCTTATCAAATTTAAATTTGGATGAATTATTTAGTATGACTCTAATGGTATCTTTTCATCCTGGTTGTTACAAGTGAGAGATCAACCCTCTGATAAGCATGTATGACTAGATCCTGAGTATTCATGCATGTCTCGTGACTCAATAGAGGCAAAGGTGCTGACTGGACAGGCATCAACCTAGATCCAGCTGGGATCATTTACAGTGAATGTAAGGATATACTGTTGACCATTGCTATGAACACAGGCAGTTGGAAATGAGTAAAGTAAAAGCTTCCGCTTTTACCAGGAACTCTGCTACATTTAGTTTATCACGACCCTTTCCTGTGTTATTCCCTTATGGTCTTATGACTCTAATCACTTACAATACTGTGGCTGTTTCAATGGCTTTTGGGTTCTCTTTTCACTCTTCTTCACCATTGAGAAGCTTAGCCAATCTTCTTCTACAGAAGTCCTTGGTATTTAACTGAGGTCTTGCTCATATGTCCACATGTTTATTATATCGATGTGAAAAAATTACAAACACTTCAAATTGACTGATTTAATTATTTTAGAGCAACAAATTGTGGAAATATAATACTTTACTATAAGCAAACTATTTAGCTTGAATAAGAAGTTATTTTTCAAAATAATTCTTTGGATAAATTAAAAAATGAGGATCATTTTATCCTGTCATAAACTGCTGCATATAAAGGAGTAACAAATAGTGATCAGCAAAGTGACTCAACAGACAGAGGCAACTTGCTGCCAAGCCGGATGATTGAGGATCTGATTTTTATCCCAGTAACCCACATGGTAAAATAAGAGAATTGACTCTCCCCAAATTGTCTTTCAACAACCAAACACACACACACACACACACACACACATACACACACACATATTGTGGCATGTATTCATGCATGTGCATAGTCAAACTAGGATATAAAACAAAATTTTTAAAAATGGAAAACAACTGTAAAAATCATTTATGACATAGGTTGGCTTAAATGTAATAAAATCATTAAATTGGTCATGTTATGACAAAAAAGAAATGTAACAGGTTTTCGACGGGCTTTTTTTTCATATTATAAGAATTGTTTTAAGTGCATGAGTGTTTTGCCTTCATGAAGCATATGTATCATGTGTATGCCTTGTGCCCAGAAAGGCCAGAAGAGGTCACTGAGCCATACAGAACTGGAAGAGTGAAATAAAAAGATAAGTGGTCTGTAGATGTAAGGCCTGTCCCAGCATGGGGACAGTTCACAAACCTGGGAACCTGAAACATACAGTGAAACTTAGAGTCAGTGCAAAAGGATAGCTTGTCATTTTCAGGTAGTTCAGTTCCTCTTTGCTTGTTCCAGTCAGCTCTGTTAGTCTCTGCTTCTCCCAGGTTGCTCATCTTCTATGACCCTCTTCTTAGCAGTTCAGCTTGTCTGAGAGTATTTTTCATCAGTCTTTAGTGCTATATGAAAGAAGAGAAAAGGGACTAATGAATCAAATCAGTTCCCATGACCTTTTGTAGCTACTAACTTACTTCCAGAGCTCAAAAAACTTCCCTGCAGGATGGAATGCTTTGCCTTCACTTAGAACAACCTGATGGTTTACCTCCTATGTAGCATTCTGAATCTTAATCAGCTATGTCCCTACAGCAACCTGTTTGTATTCCATTTTATTACCATTAGTTAATTGAACAAAATAATGTATTTCATTACAGCATTTCATAATACAGATAGTATGTTTTGATATTTGATCTCTTATTAACTGATTCTGTTCTACCATCTACTGTTCCCCTCTCTCAGTCTCCAAATCCTCCCTCACTTTCAAGTGTTATCAAATTTTCACCTTTAATTGTTATATGTATGCATACTTATAAATATATAAATACAATCAGATAAGTCCATTCTCTGTGCTCAGAGGTATATGATTTTAGGTCAGACAACTTTGGATCAGATAACCTATCAGAGGGCTCATCCCTAGAGAAGACTGATTCTTCTCTCAGATGTCATTAAGGAAATATACTTCTTCATCAAGGTTGGGTCTTGGGACCTTCTATCCACATTAGCATGCTCACTGGTGCTGTCTATGATTAGGTTTTTTTTTTTTTGGCAACCAAACCATTGGGATTGTAAGCAGGATGTGTTTCCTGTTAAAAAATATGCTCCTAGATATGTCTCCCCTGACTCTTCAGATAAAGACACTAGTATTTCAATAAATCCAACCTAACTTAGTTCAATTTTTAGCACCCATGTAAGAGTAAAAGAAGATGTCAAACTCTCAAAGGTATTCTATGATCTCCACATGTGCACACTGGTAAGTGAACCAACGCACACCATAAACACACACAAATACACACACATATAATATAAAATAAGTCTAACCCAGATTTTAGAGGCCAAATACACACACATATAATATAAAATAAGTCTAACCCAGATTTTAGAGGACAAAATAAGGCATTGGAAATGTCATATTAAACATAGCCATTCTAGATATGTGCAATTCTAAAATCCAACTGTAAAACAGAAAATAGATATTGAAATGCATGCTCTTTTCTCTGACTACAACTTCAAAAAGTCAGATCACAAAATGTGTAAAAATTTTAATGGCAAATGGAGATTTTAACATGCAGCATATAATATACAGGAAAAGTGCTGGTGTAATTTTAAAAAAGCCTTTTTTCCTTAGAAATAGAATGTTTTTGGGCCGTTACCTAAATTTCCACATTAAGGATGTCTCATAATAGTTTATATATGAGAAAGATCATTGTAATACAGGCAGACACTTGATTTAAAAATCATACATTTTCTCAATAGAAATGCATATTAAATATGAATGATAAATATCAGGCAATTTTGTTTTGTTCTGGGCAACTTAAATTGCCACTGTCTTTGAGATTTCAAGAGTTAAATCCCAGATTAAAATATTATATCATCATTATATGTACTATTTTAAGTAAAAAAATCACAAAAATATTTAAATGATAAACATACATAATTATGTAAACCAACTCTCAGACAAAATATAGTTGAAAAAGTAGAAGTTTGGAAACTAGAACTTGATTATTAAATTACTTCCTTGATACCCATGGGAAAGGACAATTGCCCAGGAGGGTAATTTTGCCTGTGTAACATCTTAATGCTCGTTTGTTTCAAGAAAGGAGGCAGCAAATAATTGAGTGATCTTAAACTACTACTTTTTATTTTCTTTTTAATGAGATAGAGCTTACATTTCCTTAGGTTCCCATGTTCTCCCTCTGGCTTCCCCTTGGTTCCTAGACCTTATGATCTCTACCATTAGAATTCAGGTGAAACAGATTTGCACAATGGCAAAAAAAAAAAGGCAATGATTGCCAAGAAGCCCAGTGCCCTCAAAGGATGAGAGCAAGCAATGCCCAGAGAGTATTGACCTGTTTACAATAAAGGCAAGTTGTTTCTTTGTTTTGTTCTTTGTTTATTTTATACTCTTGTAAAGAATTCTGGGTCAGACCACATTCCTACAGGGTATCTTCTTCTCCAGGTCTATTTGGACCAGCTCTTATAGGAGGTGGCATTCATGTGTAACCTTTTTTGATAGATACTAATGTTTTACATGTTGGGGTCTTTTAACAGTCTGAAAAGTTCAAATGTTGTCTATCAAAGTCAGAGCTATTACTCACATCCAGTAAATAGAATCCTGCTTATCCAGTTCTAAGTTTCTCAGTCTGTTGTGAAAGAGTAATTCAGCTTTAAAAATCCCTCGGAGGTAGAGGAGGTAGACACAGGGTGAGATCCAGAAAGGGCTGCAAAGTTGACATATGTGAAAATTCTTGCACCATTTAAAGTAAATTTACTGTATTCTACCTTAAGTAGATTTAAGAGTTATTCTCAGACTGAGAATTGAAATTCCTCCAAAGCATTTCCAAGTGAATAATGCTGGAACTGATGAAAAATTGGGCAAAAATTCTTTTTTGGACATTGCTGTAGTTTGAGTGGATGCTTGTAAAACTGCTGTGTTGGAATACTAATCTCCAAATTCATGTTCATTCATTTGGAGTATGGACACTGGAAGTATCTCAGGTTACATGACTGATGGGCTTTTTTTATAGGAACAGAAGAGAGACCTGAGCACACACATACTCCACTTTTCAACCTGTGATTCTTTCTGCCTTGTTATAGTAAAATCAAAACTCATTACTACATTTTGAAAGCTTCATTTTCCTCTAACCAGATCCTGCACTATAAAAGATATTTCTTTACATTTGAAATTACCCAGTTTGTGGTACGTTGCATAGCATAAGAAAAATTCAAATAATAAACATGTTTTGTCATTTAAGGTTAGAAAGCAGCCTTTAAATACCTAGGCAGACATTGTAAAATGGATGCATGCTTCGGAAGCATTTATATACTATTTTAAACAAATA